>NC_071255.1:11132689-11452689 GCF_023375685.1 Ictalurus furcatus | reverse complement strand
TCATTTATCAACCCTGCATACGCATAGTTTTGTGCAAACTCTGTACATGTCATATGTGTGTTTCTATGTACTGAATGTGATTTATCAAGTTTTTCTTGCGCATGAGGATATGCCTATATTAATGCACACTCCTGACCATGTATATGTAGAGAACTTTAGTGTTAGAAAGGTGTAATAGCTGGTGAAAGGAGTATGTTCAGTCCCACTTATTGTCAATTATATCAGTATACCTGATGGAGTAATTATTGATTTTGGTGCTCACATGGTGCAGACAGGCGACACAGATGACATGTAAGGTAAAATCGTAAAAAAGTACATCTAATTATTGAATAGGATGAAGACTTGCTGTAAGACTGGGCACACAGCTTTACAGAAGGAAGGAATATATTTTAGAGCAGGAGGAAAGTGCAGGAAACTCATTGCTGAGAATGATGATTTCATTTGTCCAGTGAAACTTTAGTTGATTTCTACACTAGGTTTTGTAGCCATGGGCAAATTTTAAAAAGGAATCTACAGACAGGTCTGACATTTCTAAACCAAATAATGACCCATATAGCTCATGTTACAATACATTACAATATCAAATATTGCAGTGGATACAATAAGGTCTTTTCATACCATGGCAGGTTTTCTAAATGCAATTGGGGCAAAAGAATGTACACATGTACCCATGAAATATTATTTGAAAAACTACTCACAAAAGTGAAAACTAAGCCATTTTGGCATCACTCTACTTAGTGTAACAGTATATTTACATCATACTGCAACAAGCAGTACCACAAGCAGGCTGCTATGCTTTTTAAAGCAACATTTTTAACCATCTATGGCGTTTCTTTATGCAAATGCGTGTGGCTGTGCACGAGCAGAGAAATTTAGACGCGTTGGACTTATTTACATCCACTTGGTTCAACTGTGTGTACGCACATGCTAGGAATACCAATGTGTGCACTGGAGGATCTTACACACAAATTTAAATCTTTCTATACACGCTTTGATAAATGAGACCCCAGGTGATTATAACCGGCTATTGAAGACTTGCCCACCAAGGTGGTTAGTCAGGTCATATGGTTCTGTGAAAGTTATCTCCTTTTACAAAACAGCATTTCGGTTTCTGACATCCACCCTAAGTCCATTATTTTCTTAATTGATAAAATATTAGGATAAAAAATAGCATAATTTTAAGTGGCAAAACTCTTCAGTCTGTATCATGATCAAAGTATTTCACCATTGCTTTGCCATGTATTATCATTCACTGGGTGTGGTGATCCGTTCTCCGCCTGTGGGACAGGAGTAGCCCTACAATCCCATGGGAAAAACTCACCATTGCCCACTGCACAACTACCACACCTCACAATAGTTAACACCCAGTGTCTGAATTTTTCTGAAAAACCTAAATAAATCAGAGGGTTGAAGCAGGAGTGAAGGAAACCTAGAACAGCTGTGCTTTTCACTGCAGTCCACCTGTGATCAACACAATGTTCTGTGGATTTGATGGAAGAAAAATCGAAAGAGTCTACTAGCAGGGCAATGTTGTAGGGTGTCCAGCTGACGCAAAAGGCCAACACGAGGGCGAGAATGATTTGCACGGCTCTCTGCTTCTGCACATGCTGGTCAGATCTGCACTGTAGCAGGACACGAGCGTAACAGTAGAACAGCACTATGACGGGAAGCAAAAAGCCTAATACATGGTAGAACCAACGTGAAGCAAGACGTGATGCTTCAGATGGATACTCATACACACACTCAATATTATCCCCTTGTTCAGGATTACTTGCAGCCTTCAGGTACATCCAGTCAGGGATGGAGAGGAGAAGACAGAAGAACCAAACAGCCAGGCAGATGAGCTGCACCGACCAGGGCCTTGAGCGTGAACACATATGCACTGTGTGAACCACAGAAAGGTATAGCTCCAGGCTCATGCAGGCCAGCAGGAAGATACCGCAGTAGAAGTTGATCTATGGAGGAGAAAAAGTTCAGTCTAAATGTTCACAATAACAGCAAACCAGTTATTTCCTCTGGGGTATACACCTTGACATGGCTATCAATATATGATGCTACCTGCTTAAATCTTATATTCAGAGGACCAGTCTAAGGCATTTTGCAGTAGTGGTGCAAATATCTGATTAGAATATCTGACTAGAAAAAAGTCTGCTCTTAGCCTTAAGTAGTATGCCAATAGAAAACAAAGATGTTTTCTCTGTGGGTTTTTTTGTGCCAGATACAGTACTATGAAAAAATCTTAGGCAGCTTATATTTTTTTTTTGTTCACACTTGGTTATAGATTTTTTATTTTATGACTTCTACATTATCGAAAAACATTTTAGATTCCCAAACATTACTTTTATAGCACAAAATTAAATGTTACGAAAAATGTTTGTATGTCAGTAAAGAAAGCAGTATATTACGTAAGAGACCACTTTTTAGACAAAAAACATAATGAAGGCTGCTGGGTTTGCTGCAAAAATAAGACGTGAGTGCGACAGTCAAAGTGATCAGAAGAACCGTGTCTGGTTCTGCAAAATGCTCAGTAACACTTACAGCTCATTTCCTTATAAAACTGCACTAATTGTACCTGAGAATACTATTTTAATTAAAAAAATTTTGTCACACCAAATATTGACTTTGTTTCATTTTACTACTGTTTACCGCTCTTCACAGTATTTTTTTTAAATGCAGAAACATTTAATTTAATTATTTTGAATGGTAACCTTAGTGGTTAAAAAGCGCTTTACACTGGTTCCCATTTACTCACACTCTCACACACACGCACGCGCACACACACACACACACACACACACACAGAGAGCTGCCACGCAAGGTGCTACCTTGCCTTCGGGAGCAGCTTGGGGTTCAGTGTCTTGCCCAAGGACACTTCGGCATGTGGAGGCATGTGGACCGGGAATTGAACCGCCAACCCTACGATTAGTGGACAATCTGCTCTATCACCTGAGCCACAGCCACTCCAGAACATCTAATTTCATTATTTTGAAGGCATCTTTGCTCATAACATTTCTTTGCATGTGCCTAAAACTTTTGCACAGTACTGTATATAAAGCAGCCATGCTGTTTCATGTAAAATGTGGCAAAAAAAAATCTTATAATCCTGGTTGAGCAAAGATAAAACACAGCAATAACCAGATTTAATGATTGGATAGACATGTTCATGATTTTTGTGCAGTAATACTTTTTAAAGAAACAGAACTGGAAAAAGTATATTTTCAGAAAATAACATTGTAATACGTATAAATTCTATAGCAACTTACAATTTGGCTACTATCATTTCTTAGCAGAATTAAATTTATTATTGTGTCACACAATAATTTATTATTGTGTCATCACTGTTCTCACTATCATAAGTGAGAACAGTACAAGACTTCACAAGCCCATATAAGATTAATGATCAACTATGTATCTCCTTGTTATGCGAACACAGCTTACATATTAACTCTTCAGATTTTAACCACTCATGGACTGAAATGAAATTCTAAAATGGTGCATATATTTTGCCATATCATCTTCAGTAATGAAAATTAAAAGTGTTAGAAGTGTAGTCAACAACAATTTGTCAGTGGTTATGTTGACAAGACATTGCTTAAAATTCTTAGTAGCCTCTCAGCTTAAATTAAAATATAACTTGCTTCCTAATAGTACTTTTTCTTGCACCAAAGAGCATATAACATGACATACTACATTTACTAGAGATGGGTGGATTGATACTGTTTCAATCCGAATGTTTAATTTCAAACATCACTCCTAATATAAGCGTAGCAATACTGAGTTAATATGTAATGTGAAATATAAAATGGCATAAGTCGTAAAATTTATGTGCTCCTTCTACCATCTTACTGCCTGTGCTTTTCTGCCACACCCATTGGGGGGGGGGGGGGGGCAGCGAGAACATGTATTGTAAGTGATATACTACACATGGCTTATTTCTGGAACTAAACAGGGCCCAATTTCAAACAGTATTGAGTTATTTATTTCATAGGCTTAATTTTAGATATCTATGGTTGCAAATTTTTATTCACAAAAAGATTATTAGTATCGTTGTCAGTGTCTTGGACTGAAAAGAAAAGTGGTGAAATTGCAAAATGACTTCTTAGCAATTGCCAAACACAAATCCCGTCCAAAAAAAAAGAAAAAAAAAAAAAGAAAAAAGTGTGCAACATTCTAAACCACAATTTCAACTCCTGCAAACTAGATTACTTCCCTACCTTAAACAGTGCTCCAGCCAGCTTGCAAAATCCAGTGCTGAAGTTCCACCCTTTCACAGCATCCACTGCCCATAGTGGTATGGTGAGGAGAAGCAGTATGTCGGCTATGCTCAGGTGAAGCACGAAGACATGCGTCACGCACCAGCTGTGCCTTTTCTGCCACAGCACAAACAGCACCAAGCTGTTACCCACCAGCCCCAGCAAGAGTGCCACAAGGTACAGAATGGTGACAAATATTATGGGCTCAAAGGATCTCCCCGTGTTGCAGTCCCCTTTATATTCATAGTTGTCATAGTCGAAGGTGCTGTTGTGTTCAAACAGCCCGTGTAGATCAAGCTGCATATTTAACAAGAAAAAGGACAAAAATATTTATTCAGACAAGTGCCCTGATTGAAAAGTGAACGTGATGTGAGTGGATTCGTGAGAGAGTATTCATGCTTTTTTAAGGCACCAGTCACATGTCACATGGTTGAGTTTCCCACTCTGAGTCAACAGTGTGAAAGAGAGCTTCCTCTCTGAGATACACACATGCACGAACACAAGTGTCCTCATATAACCTTCACGTTTTGTGCACCAGACTGACAGCTGAGAAGCGTCCATGTCACAGGGTCATTCGCAGCTGCTGGCACTACTTCACCTCTAAGAAACACACATCTGAAATACTTTCTGAGGAGACTTAAGAATGCCAATCCTATTCAAACAGTGACTGGTGACCTTGAACTGTTGAATAAACAAGCACATTCAAGGAAATCCCCACCATGAAACACATTAAATATGTTTGTAGTGAAATATGTGTGTTGTGCTTAGTCATTCTGCTGCTGAACTGTTGGTTGCTGAACTGTTACAAAACTGTTCAATAGGAGAAAATTTTTCGATCATGATCTTTCCTCATTCACTATTTTTATTCGATGTCCAATGCCAAATACATACGTAGAGTTTGGCTGGGAAATTCTACTGGGTTTCCGGATGTTCTTTGTCACCCTAATGTTAATTTATGTCATGTTTCGCTGTTGCTGCCTGTGTGTCGCTAAGAGCATGACCCAGGCCCAAGTAGCAGAAGCCACAATGTTCCTAACTCCCGCTGATAGGCCTAATGCCTACATTTAATCTGATTTTACGTTTAATCTAATATGCTTGGTAGGTGGATAAATGGGTGTGACCTATCCTTCTTTTAGGATAATCACCAGGCCAGTGATTATAGTACATAGAAAAGTATAAAAGGTTTAAGCCTGCTTTAATGGATGATTTTAGGGTCATCCAAAGGGGGGATTGTGAAATATTTTCCCTTATTTTCCATGATTATGATTCAATCATTTAAGATCAGTTCAATGTGATTTATGCTTACTCATAGTCTCATGAAGTTTTTGTGTTTCTGTCCTTCAGTATGTTTTTGTAAAGGTGTTTTGTCTTTTGTTTTTCTCTCATTTTTCCTTAACTAGCCTCGGGTTCGTTGCTTGCATGTACAGCAGAGTATAAAAGCCAACTGTATCCAACTAATGTTTAGACTAAGATTGAGACTACGAAATGCTGTAGTGCCCAGGGTGTGCATAATAAACCATCTCTTTGACTATACCCTGGTTTTTGGTCTCCTGATTCTCCAAACATCTTACTTCTGGTGAAGCTGAAGTATTTTAATCATCCACAAACTGAGACAGCAAATGTTTGGAGTGAGTTTCAGAATGCAGTGTAGCTACGTGGCAGAGTTACGACAGAGCTTACTGAATTTCAAGATGACAAAAAAAATAAATAAATAAAATGACAGCAGTATTAACATCAAAATTGGAACTCTGTAACTTTTATCTATCTGAGCAGAGAGTACAGATGAGGAGGTGAGAGAGCTGGACAGACTACAGAACTAAAACGCTGCTGCATCACTCTCTTCACGTAGAGATGACTAATTCCCACTAGCACCACCGGCAGGCAGTCAGATGACATTACTGTTAACACAATCATTAACCAAAGTGTCAACAAGATGTTTAATTCAAAGCGAAAGTAGAATTCAGGAATTGAAACTCAGAATTAACAACTACTGGACACACCTGAATATGACGTATTAAGTATAAATATTAGTATGCACGTCGTTCAGGGTGAATTTTCCCCTTTTAAATCGTTACATTTAAAGTGGGAAAACACTTTCGGAAGAGCCCAACGTAAATGCAAACATTTGTACATATTTACAAAATGTCTTGCTTACTACACAAGATACGGAAACATCCCTGCTATCACCTTTTTGCCTTATTACTTGCATTCATCTGCTGCTATTGCTGTTCTGGTAATGTGTTATTTATTATTTCCACCAGATCTGTGCTGCTATGTCAATACTGTGTTCCGCTTACCTTCCAACTTTTCACACCTTCCCGTGTATGTTTGGCACTTTTTATTATACTTTTCCCATACTGTATAATTAAAGTGTCGCCCTGTAGTCTCAACCGCGTCTCTAAAGAAACGGAACAGCTACAAGTCTGACCAAGTGTAGATAGAAGCAGAGAAACTTACCGCACCATCCATGTTCCTACATCCATTCGGCTTCGCTTTCGCTTCAAATATTCGCCAAGGAAACGAAATGATCATCCAACGCGTTTCTCCGTTGTCCACTGATAGCAGGAGAATTCAGTGTCGCGTCAGTGCGCATGCGCGAAATCATGGCGTATTATTATTTATTTATTTATTTATTTATTTTTACAATTATTATTAAATGCTTAGAAAACAATAACAACCATCCTTCAGACCAGATTGAGTGCCAAGTCCTCAAACAAAGCCATTGTTCTTATTGCTTTCATGTTTTTAGAGAATTCAATAAATTCTATATACATTTTCAGTTCAGATTTGAATCTCAATAAAGTGGTTTGGTTTTAGGAAATTTACATTTTAAAATGTGATATTTAGCTAACAGAAAAAAATCAAAGAGACTTTTGCGGGCGCAGGAGGTACTTTTCACGAGAGCACCTGAAACTTTTCGTGTGGGCACACGCTACAGTTTCCGGTGTGTGCATAGCTCTCTTCCGTTTGCGTCATTGCCACCGTTCATTTACACATAAAGAAATCGAGAGCATGGTTGCGCATGAATTTATAGAGGTATATTTTAAACTTGGCCCTCCACACAAGTCCTTCAAGACATTACTTCTGTTCTTGCTTCCCGACCGAAAGAGAGTGATACACCCACCGGAAACTACAACGCGTCTGTCTTCTTCTTCTTTTTTTTTTTTTTTTTTTTTAGCACGTCACTTCGTGGGGGCTCCATACATGTATACCTTTTTCCTACGCCCCAATGACGAATTATGGTAGTAATTTCCACTGAAATAGAAGTACACTGGAATGGCCGTAGGGGTCGCCACGCTTGTTTCCTGGCCGCCATCTTGCTCAGTGCTTAATGGAGACAGCTGTGTACATTGTTTACATATGGAAGACACACATTTTTGACAGGCTATGCAAGCGGAATAATGCCGCATGTGCCATCAGTCACCATACTTATAGAAAAGGATTAGTTGACTCTGATGTTGACCATGTATGCGATCTCCCGAGATTTTCCATGCACTATGTTTTTTTGTATTGGTCAAGTGGCAGATACATCGAAAATTGATCAAGGGACTATTTTTGTAATCTGCTCTTCATAAACAGTTACAGACCATAATAAGACATACCCTTAAAAGCCAACCAGTATTAATCGATATTGTATCACTTAGTTTAAATTGTTAGCAATATCTTCATAATCGTACACATTTGAAACATTTAATAAACTACAGTTACATGACTATTGTAACATTGTATGTGAATGTCACCTGAGAGATCACATATGTGGAAAATATAATAAAGCGAATATATATTCTCTTTCGTCATAAGGAATTTAGCAAATCACAGACAGTTTACAATGGCCTTTGGCTTTTGATCTCAAGCTTAACATAATAGTGTACCATTCTATAATTTAATAGGTTCATAAAACACCTATAATAATGAAAATTAAATGTAATTTTAATAAAAAAATAAATAATGAGATGGCCATTAAAATAACAATAAGACATACCCTTAAAAGCTTCCAGTTTTGCTTCCAGCTCAGCTGTCAGCAGGTTACTCTCTTTAAGTTTGCTGATGCAGGACTTGTTTTTCCTTTGCTGTTGTGTTTTTCAGGTCTTTTTGGAGGTGATCTATTCGCTATTCATTCCTTGTCTTTGTTTGGGAAACTGAAAAAATGGAAACTACTTAAGTTAAGAACTAATTTCATTGAAAATAAAGATTTGTGTACTTTAGTAAAAACTGAACCAAAGAAAGTGAAGATCATAGAAACTGCCTATGTCAATGTGACATGTCTGATGTCCATACAGATACACTGTGTCTGTGGTACTGTTTTGCCTTTTGGACAGGATTTATGAGCTGATATGACACAATACTCACATATAAAATGTAATGCCGTGTCCTTTGGCGTGCTGATTGTGATAATTATAGCAATTCACGGAAAAACACTGTGCCCCTTGGCTCAGTTTGGGATTTTTCCTTGGGCACATGTGATATGATACCATGCTGCCAGTAACTATGGACTCCATGTAGGACTGAGCAAGATGGCGGCCTGTGATCTTGCTTCGTTATCACTAGCTGTGCTATGATTGGCCATTCCAGTGTATTTCTATTTCAGTGGTAACTTCCATTAAGATGTAAACATACCTTTCGCTGCGGAGTCGCTATAAGGAGGAAGGAGTAAAACGATGAGGATGGAGGATGACTACAAAGTTATTGTAACATTCACAACAAAGGGTGAAATAAGTAATCCTATGCGACTAACCAAAATTCTCAAAAAGCATTAAGAACCATTAAATCAGGAAGATATTTAACTAATATTGTGGTTGTTTTTTTACAAAACAAAAAACAACAAGAGATGGCTATTAAAGTGTAGGAATTAGGGGGAATAGTTGTGAAATGCCAAGTGCCCGGTGAGATGAATGGTATTAAAGGGGTGATTTCTGGGATTCCAGTAACACAAACTGAAATCAGATAACAAGTGAAACGGTAATAGCTGTGAAAAGGTTGGCATCAAATAGAAATGAATGGGAAAAGAGAAGCGAGTACAACAGCGATGATAGTAGTGAATGGTAATGTTCTACCAGAAAATGTAAAAATTGGATATGTGCGCTACTACTGTACTTCCTTACATAAACCCTGCATTGGGATGTTTCAATTGCGAAAGATTAGGCCATGTGGGAGTAGTATGTAAAGGAAAGAAAAGGTGCTGCAGATGTGGAGGAAACATGATTATGGGGAATGTGGAGAATTAATTGGACCCAAGTGTGGCAATTGTGGAGGTCTACATAGTGCAGCATATTTACAGTTACATTACATTTACATTTACATTTATTAATTTAGCAGATGCTTTTATCCAAAGCGACTTACAAATGAGAAAATACAAGCAAAGCGATATATCAAACAGAGAACAATACAAGTAGTGCTACCATACAAGATCCATTAATTGAGTTCCAGAAGAAGCAAAGTGTGCAGAGTAGAGGTGTAAGTGCCAGAGTAATTTATTTTTTATTTTTAAATTTTTTTTATGGGTTGGTTAGGTGTTCACGGAAGAGGTAGGTCTTTAGCTGTTTTTTGAAGATTCTGTGGTCCAGATTGAGGTTCGAAGTTCATTCTACCACTGAGGAACAGATAGTTTGAAGGTTCTTGAAAGGGACCTTGAACCACGCTGAGTAGGTAGTACTAAGTGTCAGTCGTTGATTGATCGCAGATTGCGTGAGGGAACGTAAACCTTCAGGAGAGAGTTGAGGTAGGAGGGTGCTGTTCCAAACAAGGTCTTGTAGGTGAGCATCAAGGCCTTGAATTTGATGCGGGTAGCTACAGGAAGCCAGTGGAGGGAGATGAAGAGGGGTGTGACATGGGTTCTCTTGGTCTGGTTGAAGATGAGGCGTGCTTCTGCATTCTGAATCATTTGGAGGGGTTTGATGGAGCTGGCCTGGAGGCCCGAGAGTAGTGAGTTGCAGTAGTCCAGTTTTGAGATAACAAGAGCCTGGACTAGTTTTTGTGTAGCCTGTTTGGTGAGGTAGGGTCTGATTTTCTTGATGTTGTACAGGATGAACCTACAGGACCGTGCAGTTGTTGAGATGCGGTCTGTAAAGGTCAAGCTGTCATCGAGAATCACCCCAAGGTTCTTGGTCGTCCTGGTTGGCTTGAGGGTGGTTGAGCCGAGCTGTACAGTGAGGTTGTGCTTGAGTGAGGGACAGGCTGGGATGACGAGAAGCTCAGATTTTGCCAGGTTGAGCTTAAGGTGGTGTTCCCTCATCCAGACCGAGATGTCCGACAGACAAGCAGAGATACATGCAGAGACGGATGGATCGTCAGGCTGGAAGGACAAATAGAGCTGGGTGTCATCAGCATAGCAATGATATGAGAAGCAATGAGACCCAATTATTTGCCCCAGAAATGTAGTGTAGATAGAAAAGAGCAGTGGACATAGAACTGACCCCTGTGGAACGCCAGTTGTGAGTTGCTGTTTTTCAGAAATACCTCCCCTCCATGATACCTTGAAGGATCTATCTGAGAGATAGGATTCCACCCAGCGCAGAACCGTTCCAGTGATGCCCAGGCTGGAGAGAATGTAGAATGTACAGCACAAAAACAAGCAATGGAATTGATGAAGTACTCTACAGTTCATAATGTATCATATGCAGTGAAGAAGATTCAAAATGAGTAAGGAAATAAGATGAGTTATGGGAACACTCAGAAATGCAAATGAAATATCAAACAGTAAAACAAATGTTGATGCAAGTATGCTTATGCATTAATCACAGAACCCATTAACCGAACAGCACAAACAAACAAACAGATGGAAAAAGTGAAAATCATCATATCTGCAGCTACATGTTATCTGGGTATAGCAGAAATATCAGTTGAGAAAATTCAGATACTCTTAGGTCAATCTGAGAATAATGCATTTTCTCAGGAAATGCCAGACAAACAAAGGTTAAAAAATAACATGACATTCAGGATAAATTTTGTTATTCCAGGGTATCTATCTGTGCGATGACATAGAAAAGAAACAACTGGTGGGGTGTGTGCAATGTTTATAAAGAATGGGGTGGCATATAGGGAAGTGAATATAGAAACAGGATATAAAGGCACTAAAGTAGAGGTGTGGACATCAATAGGGAAAGTAACAATAATAAACTATTACAATCCGTGTGAACAATTATCCTTGATAGAATTAAACAAAATTTGGAGTAAAGAAGAAGGTGTGGTAATGTGGTGTGGTGATTTTAATGCACATAGTGTTACATGGGAAAGCTCAAGCACAAACAAAAATGGCACAGTGGTGGGAGAATATATGGAGGAGAATTTACTGGTAGTCTTAAACGATGGCAATGGAACAAGGTTTAATATCAGAGCTCTAACTAAGTCTTGCATAGATCTAACAATAGTTTCAGCAACAATAACTGTCAAATGTCGATGGGAAATACTAGATCAAATGAGTGTGGTAACAAAACAACAAAGATGGAAATTTGAGAAAGCAGATTGGGGGAAATTTAAAAACATCTGTAAAATAGAATTGATGAGTTATAGTATGGAATCGTTATAGTATTGTTTTTTGGTCATTGGTGAAAGGTAAATTTCACATTGCTTACTAAATAGTTTAGAATTAAAGACATGCTTTGAAGTATAGAATGTTTTGTTGTCAGAGGTTTTGTTTCTCAATCATTAGTTGGATGTCGATTCCTCCTTTCGCCCTGTTTTCAGGACTGTTGGACTTACCAGTTCAGGTGAACAGTGATCAATAAAAAGATACGCATCATCATAAAACATAAAGAGCTATTAACTAAACAAAAACAACACATGGTACAATCAGCTGTCACAACTGTCACAAACCTAATTTACAAAATTTATGTCATATAGTTGATTTTTAGTGAATTATTATCAATAATAATTAACTTGCGTATCCATATAATACAACATACTGACAAAAACTCACCTGTAGTAAGTCAGTCATCCTACTAGGAGTCTACTACAACATTTAGAATATGAAAATGTCATGTAGTTGCTGTTTAGTGAAATATTTTATGAAATAATTAACTTACATATCCATATAATACAACATACTGATAAAAACTTAAAACCTGTATTAAGTCAGCCAGCCTACTCAGCCTACAACAAAGTTTAGAAAATGAAAATAAGATTTTGGTGATTTTTAGTGAATTATTTTCTAAGATAATTAACTTACAGTGTCCTCCACTAATATTGGTACCCATGGTAAATATGAGCAAAGAAGGCTATGAAAAACTGTCTTTATTGTTTAATCTTGTGATCTTTTGTTAAAAAAATTCACAAAAATATTCTGCTCTCATGGATATCAAACAATTGCAAACAAAACACTGGTTAATCAAAAAAAAAAAATCTTTGTTAAATGTAGATGTGCCACAATTATTACCACTCATGAATTCATATGAGAAAAATATATCTGAAGTATATTACCATTTGATATTTTACATTTTTTTAGTAGACCTGGATGACTAGGAACAGGAAATTGTTCAACCATGACTTCCTGTTTCACAGGGGTATAAATATAAAGTAACACATGTGCCAAATTCCATTAGTCATTCATAGCAATGGATAAGACCAAGGAATCTTGCTGTGATGTCAGGCAAAAGGTTGTTGAGCTTCACAAAATGGGAAGTGGCTATGAGAAAATAACACAAGCATTGAAAATGCCCATTTCCACCATCAGGGCAATAATTATGAAGTTCCAGCCAACTGGAAATGTTATGAATCAACCTGAAAGAGGACGTGTGTCTATATTGTCTCAACACACTGTGATGAGGATGGTTCGAGTGTCTAAAAAATCTACAATGACCTCAGTTGGAGAATTGCAGAAGTTAGTTGGGTCCTGGGGTCAGACAGTCTCCAAAACTACAATCCGAATCGACCTACATCACCACAAGTTCTTTGGAAGGGTTTCAAGAAAAAAAAGCCTCTACTCTCATCCAAAAACAAACTCAAGCATCTTCAGTTTGCCAGACACTATTGGAACTTCAAAAGGGATCGGGTTCTATGGTCAGATGAAACCAAAATAGAACTTTTTGGCAATAAACTCTGGAGGTGGTTTTGGCGCACACAGAGAGGTAGCAATATGGAAATGTACCTCATGCCCACGGTTAAATATGGTCATGGCTCTTTAATGTTTCAGGGCTGTTTTACACCCAGAGGACCTGGAGATTTTGTTAGGATACATGGCATCATGGACTCTATCAAATATCAATAGATATTAAATGAAAACCTGACTGCCTCTGCCAGAAAGCTTAAAATGGGCCGTGGTTGGATCTTCCAGCAGGACAATGAGCCAAAACATACATTGAAATCAACACAAAAATGGTTTACTGACCACAAAATCAAGGTCCTGCCATGGCCATCCCAGTCCCATTCCATATAATACAACATACAGACAAAAACTCACCTGAAGTATGTAGGTCATCCTATTAGGAGTCTACTACAACATTTAGAATATGAATATGTCATGTAGTTGATTTTTAGTGAATTATATTATTATTAAAATTATTCCTGTTTCCATATAATAGAACATACTACAGTATTATCCTACTGGGAGTCTACTACACCCTTCATAGTGTAAAAACGTCATTTTATAAACTTTGAGATGTCAGAGAGATATCACTTTTAGAGAGCATTTTCAGACACAATCCTGCAACAACAATAAATAATTATGTTTTTGGAGAATGGTTTATGTACAAGTAGTATTTGTTTGTGCTGATAAACAAAAATACACTAGTGGTGTATTCGTAAGACTCATTTCCAAGGAGTACTCCACATTGCATACAAAGTATTGCATTTATTCCCTTTAAACTTGGTCATAGCATGCTGTAACATTATAATATTTGCACTCTAATGTACTATGTGGGCACTGACTGCAATAAAAATGACAGCAAGTGAAAATATCTTGAATATAGTCACATGTATCCAGTATTACCCATTACAATAAACCAAACAGATTATTAAACCTATTGTTAGACTTTTTTTTTTATAAACCTGATTTCAAGCTTGAAATAGTCTTGTTCTATCGTCAGATAATTTTGCCCATTTTAAGCATTTATTTCTAGAAAGAAGTAAAATTATCTGTCAATAGAGTAACACAGCCCTACTCTGGTATTCAGACCAGAACAGGTTGTGTCAATAGTTCAATTCAATTCAATTCAGTTTCATTTGTGTACTGCTTTTAACAATGGACAAAGCAGCTTTACAAAAATATATAAATTCCAGATTTACATTTAAAATTTAGACCATAAAGTCCCTAATGGGCAAGCCAGAGGCAACAGTGACAATGGGAAACTCCCTGAGACGGTATGGGGAAGAAACCTTGAACTTGACCCTCATCTGGGTAACAAATAATATAAATAATTTCCTGTTAATAACTGTATATTATAGAGTCATAATGTGCAGCTGCACAAACAGGAATGTATGAGTTTATGAGCAACTTAGTTAACTGAGTCAATAATCAACATAGCGAGGAGTAATGATGCATTAAATTTTAAGATTGTTGCTGTCTTTCAGAATATTTCCTATGTGCCTCTAAGGCAACAATATAGGATTCCTTTTAAAAAGAACATCCAAAAGGTGAGGTCTATGCAAAATTTTAAAGGGTACTGTCTGTTTGGTAACAGTGATCTACTGATTGACTTTGTATGTTTTTGCACATATGATGGATTTGAGTTTGGAGTATTTTAGGTTCTTTTGCACTGGTATAGTGCGCTCTCTCTCACTCTCTCTCTCTCTCTCTCTCTCTCTATATATATATATATACACATATATACATATACTAGGGTGCATTGTGCAAAAGTTTTGAAAGTTTTTTTTGTGTGAAAGATTCAATACAATTTTTCAAATTCAGCAATACATTGATCATAATTATAGTCAATACATTAGACATTATGTCATAACTAATTATTTTTATTTTATATAACTCTTCAAATCATCAAACTTTACATCGATCAAATAATCCTACATTTTTCACAGTTAAAGCAGACATTAGGCATTCAAGAAATTTCAACCCATGCCTTCTGTTGATCTTCGAAGAACGTCGACTGGCTTGTAGAGCCGTTTACCTCTGACTTTGCAGTGAAGCTCATCCCACAAGGGCTCAGTAGGGTTGAGATCTGGCAGTTGTAAGAGAGAGATAGTTTGTATATATTGTAACCTTAGTTTTGACAAGTATAGGTCAAAGGTCAAAAAGATACACATTCTAACTCTCTATATCTAGATCAAAGGTCATGATCATAAAAATATTTATAGTTATGTTAAATCTGGATCACATACATTCGTGACACAAACGTTACCATACATGGTACGGCCATGTGTTTTCCACCCCACACACGTTGCACACATGTTCTTTCTAACACTCTGTGGTAGGTCATAAAAAATATATATAGTTATGTTAAATCTGGATCACATCCATTCGTGACCATACCTGGTACGGCTATATGTTTTCCACCCCACACACGTTGCACACATGGTCTTTCTAACACTCTGTGGTAGGTCATAAAAATATATATAGTTATGTTAAATCTGGATCACATCCATTCGTTACCATACATGGTACGGCCATGTGTTTTCCACCCCACACACGTTGCACACATGTTCTTTCTAACACTCTGTGGTAGGTCATAAAAATATATATAGTTATGTTAAATCTGGATCACATCCATTCGTGACCATACCTGGTACGGCCATGTGTTTTCCACCCCACACACGTTGCACACATGTTCTTTCTAACACTCTGTGGTAGGTCATAAAAATATATATAGTTATGTTAAATCTGGATCACATCCATTCGTGACCATACCTGGTACGGCCATGTGTTTTCCACCCCACACACGTTGCACACATGTTCTTTCTAACACTCTGTGGTAGGTCATAAAAATATATATAGTTATGTTAAATCTGGATCACATACATTCGTGACACAAATGTTACCATACCTGGTACGGCCATGTGTATTCCACCCACACACGTTGCACACATGTTCTTTCTAACACTCTGAGGTAGGTCATAAAAATATATATAGTTATGTTAAATCGGGTTCCCATCTATTCCTGACACAAACGTTACTAGTTATGTTAAATCGGGATCCCATCCATTCCTGACACAAATGTTACTATACATGGAATGGCCATGTGTATTACACACAGACATCCAAACAAAAATATGACACACACAAACACACTTTATTTTCACATTATTTAAAAGGAATTTAAGTGTTATGTACTAAATTACCATAATTATGAACACAAGTTGTTAAGTTGACAATCATTTTTAAAATTACGTTTCTCCATTTAGATTGTCTGCAGTAGAATGCAGTCTTTTAAACCAGGAAAAATGACTGCCTTTAAGTTTTATAACAATAGTAAGTAAAATCCAGTGTGATTTACATTACAAATCTCATACGTAACATCTCTGCAGGATTTATAGACGTTAAAGCACTGAATGAAATGAGCAATATAGACAAAAAAGAAACACTCTGTGTCTACTACTTTTATCTCTCTCATAGAACTAGCCACAGTCCAAAGGCTGTGGAGCTAGAAGGCTACGTGTGCGAATGACAAAAGATTTTAAAAAATAAAATAAAAAATGTATCAATACATGAAATTAGATTACACAATGTAGTTGAGGTTTACATGAATAAGCAGAAATGTAATCATGCTTATCTTTCCTATAGCACAAATGAAAAGCCCTCTCTAGATGAGCAGATTTGTCAAATGAAACTTTTTCCTTCTTATCCACTGCTATGGTGAACTAAAGAGTAGATATTCTAATTACACTGCTAAATATGACTAGCATTAGCTACGTGTAGTAGTGCAAAATAGTCCATCAAATGTATTAGCAGGTGTAGCCAATACACGAGTCCACTATTGGTCATATCACTATTGAGAACATGCCCCAAATTCATTGCTTTAGTAGAATTTAATTGTAAGTGAAATGATACTCACATTGTAATGTCCTTAGTATTTGTTCAGTCTACAGGATCTCTAACACTCTGTTAAATGAATAAATGTAAATGTACTACAACGTAAATTTTGTTTTGAATCAATTAATGCAGAAATTACACACAATATTAAGTTGATGTAATTATCAACATTATTATGTCAACACAACTCATCAAAATAATGTGTACAACTTTAAATATTTAATTAATTCAATAAATTAGAATTTTTATCTTGCAACCACACATTAAATTTAGATTGTGGGGGTTTGTTTTGTATAGCTCCGCTGTTAGAAAATACATGATGGTTGAATGTGAACATAAATGAGCAGAATGTAAGCTTGTGAAATAAATTAAACTTTATTGATTGCACTTTTGAGAAAATGGCATGACTTTGAATAAAAATTTACTGAAATAAATACTCTAAAACATTGATATACCTGAAGAAATGTAAAAAAAAAAAAAGTTTTTACATACCTTCTAAATAGGAGGTAAACGTTTTAAAGACGGTGTTTTATAAGAAACGCGCGTATTACGTGCCTTCTAAACCTAACCCTTTAGGATGTAAAATGTTTAAAGTGCTGCTTAAAAGAATCGAGAGTTTTGTTTAAACTAGAAGACACATTTTCCGGGCGATGTCTTGTAGGCGTATACACACTGTCCTACATGTGTTTTCCCGGGGTG
The DNA here is from genome assembly GCF_023375685.1 of Ictalurus furcatus. NCBI lineage: Eukaryota > Metazoa > Chordata > Actinopteri > Siluriformes > Ictaluridae > Ictalurus > Ictalurus furcatus. Next base: position 11,434,824 of record NC_071255.1, on the reverse strand, counting down.
ACAGTTCTGTAGATAGTGTAAATTTTACATTTATGAGCTCTGGTGACAGTGTCTGAAGTGTGTGTGTATGTGGGTGTGTGGGTGTGCGTGCGTGTGTGTGGGTGTGTTAGAGAGAGGGAGAGAGAGAGAGAGAGAGTCATGTGTTTCTTGGGGGTTTGCTGACCAGAATGCTTACAGTGTGTTTATGTTAATGAATTAAGGGACGAGTCGTGTGTTTCAGGGTTTTACGATCCCTACCAATGTGTACATTTGTGGTTTAAGTGAATCTTTGTTTCTGAAATTACTTCTGTGGTAATTATCAGTTTGTGTAACTAATCTATCAGAAAATACTAGACCTGGTGACTGAATGTGGTAGATGTATTAGAATTGTGGACATGTTATGCATGTGTAGCTCCCTATGTGTATGATCTATGTGTAATCCTTCTGTCAAGAAATGAACAGACTGAGGTCTGTGAAATAATTGAACTATTTATTGGCTACGTTGTTGAGAAAAACATTGTGATGTGTAAAACATTTCTACAGTCCTTCAAGGCTGTATGATGTCGTTGTTCTCTTTTACTGAAAGAAAGGTCAAAACCATCGGTGTTATTCGTTGTGGAGACTGAAGTGACAATATGTCTGAAGAAAATGAAAATATGTATTACATATCCTACCTTCTAACCAGGTTATTTTAAGGGTGAAAAAACCTTTTTAAAGACGGTGTTTTAAAAGAGTCGTGCATTTTGTTTAAACTATAAACAAGATTTCAGAAAATGGTTCGCCAGTGAGGATACTTACACAGAACTATCGCTAAATACATAAGCTTTTGTCTATGCTTTGACATCCCATGTCCAGCAGTACATATATGACCTCTGATGACCATGTGGGTGTGCGGGGGTGTGTGTGTGTGTGAGAGAGAGAGACACAGGTGTTCTTTTGGGGGTTTTGCTGACCAGAATTCTTACAAATGTGTTTGTTAACGAATTAAAGGGAGTCGTGTGTCTCGGTGTTAAAATAATGGTTAAGATGTCGTAGTTAAAACACAGAAGAAACTCTGCAACTATCTGTTACAATGTCTGCTCCGAGAAATCCTAATACCCTTAGATGATTGCTGTGTATTCACCAACAAGAGGACCTGTTGAAATGAGAGAGGACCTGACTTTTGCTCCAAAAAAAAATAATTAAAAAACCAAGAGGTTAGTTTGACAATTTATTAATGAAGGTAATGTAAAGACGTTGTTGTTTAACCCTGAGCAGGGCGTCAACAACTCCAAAGATCGTGTCTTAAGTCCGAGGGTTTAGTTAGGAGGTAGAAAAACATTTAAAGATGATGTTTTAAAAGAAACAAGTGTTTCATCCTTAATGGTAAAAAAGAAAAATGGTTGTACTCCAATATAAAATAAAACGGCAGAGACACACTGAGTACATTTCTGTTCCACAGTCTATAAGGATCCCCAAACTTCATGTAGTGTGAAAAATATATACACCCTCCGTGACTACGTTACTTAAGGTTTAAACATTTTAATTTTGTGATGGCAGTAAGACAAAACGGTTGTGCATTTGGTGTCTGGTGATTTTAGAATGAGGCCCCAAATGTCAAATATGTTTTGTGTATGGTTTCGTCAGGCAAAGATCACGATGGTATGAAAAGAGTATACAAGAGTAATTGGGGTGATCTAATGCTTAGGACTTGTACAGTACGTCAACTCGGGAACGTCCCACCATGGCGTTCAGAGAGGTATTATCTAAGGTACACGTATATATATATATATATATATATATATATATATATATATATATATATATATATATATATATATATATATATATAATATAGATCAGATCACCAGTCTGTCTTTACCCACTCCTGATCTGCAGTCAAAATAATTAACGTTTATTTCCTTGTAGGGATTTATGACCGGGAGCAGTCATATACACTACAAGCCAAAGTTATAGAAGCAGTCGAGTTATTTTAAAAGGTTCTACTAGACATTTAGTGTAAACTAGTGTAAAAAAAAAAAAAAAAAAATCTCTGAAATATTTCAGTGAAAATAGTGGTCCATATTTAATGCATTATATTAGAAATGATAGTACAATCTTTGTTGATCAGTTACCAACTCATACTTTATAATAATTTGTTTAGGAGCATCTGAATCTGGCAAATAACTTTTATTGCATTTAGGCATACAATAAAAGTTAATAAACAAATTAGGAAGAAATGACTTGTACACTACTGCTGCGGGTATTAAGTCAAACCATTTTGTTCAAACTTCAGCATGACCCATAGAGAAGCAGAAACTTATGGCACCTTATGAATACCATGTGAAGGATTAAGTTGACTCGTCACTTACGGTTACAAAGACATGTCCTTGTGCAGGATCACCTTCGCACCAGCATCGATCCCTCTTCTCCCATTTCAACGTATAAGAAAAGGCAAAAAGTAATATAAGATATATAAGAATATATTTATAAAATATAACACATTATGAGGAAGAAACATAAAATATTATTTAACAAGGTCTGCCATTCAGCCCTCTTAACTGTAAGAGCATTATCAGTATTGTACAGCAGTTTCAGATGTCAGATATAAAACAACTTTTTGAGTCACAGTGCCAAACTACTGGTATTATATTTGGATCCTTCTTTTTCAGCATGAAGGACTGGCATTTATTTAATAGACAGATGGTACAGCCATATACTTGGTCAGAGGATTTAGGAATTTCTTTGAGAAAGGTTCATTGTTTTTGTTCTTTTATCATAGCTTCAGTTTGTATACTTACTTTGGTTAGTGACTTAAACTGTTTTATTAGGTATTGACAGATTTCATTAACAGGGAACGATGATAGGTGAAGATTAAGTTGGTATGCGTGTACAAAATAAAACTGTCTATATGTATATTTGTCTGCTATGTATCTGTTTAAACACTGCTGTAATGGCGATATAAAGAGAGAGAGATACCCATTTACTAATTCATAGAACCCCTTTCCACCTTTTCAAGTTCGTTATACATTTTTCTTTTCAAGCATCGTGTTCAGACATTGCAAATCATCAGTCTGAAGGTTAAGGGTTACTTAGATTTTTGCTTCTTCAGCATCAAAAAAAAAAAAAAAGTCTAAACATTAATCTTATTATTAAACTCAGAAACAATATAACTGTCTGGCTGTGATCATAATAAAAGGCAACGTGAAAGGTGACTTAATTCCCAATGAGATTTCTCTATGTTCTATATGACCTTTCTACAGTATATGCCATTAAGTCCTAGTTTCCAGCCATCATTACAGCACGGGAGAGGAAATCTCGTTTAACAGATGTGTGATGTACGTCTAGACAATCTGATAACAAACTACACACAACATTTATGTTGAGAAAATTCAGCTTGATCTTTGTTCCCAAATAACATTGGATCAGATCCATAGTTTACAGCATCTGTCCCACACGTATTTAATCTGTATTACGAGTACTGAACAAGTTAGAGGAGGAGAAAATGTAGATTTACTGTTCATTGGAACTTTATTGTTTATTTAGATCTGTCTTGATTCATTTTCATATTCAAATTTTAAAAAAAATACATTTTATTATTACATCATAAAAAGTCTAATATCTATTAAATATCATATCTATTTAACATATCTATTTAAATACTTATTAAGATTACTGTGCTAGTAAGTGTTCCTTACCAGCTCCTGACTATGGCTATCACAGAAAGTTGTGTGTTCATGTAATTTTGTGCAGATCCATGTTGTAGAATTGCGTTTTGTTGTCTATGAATGTGATTAATCTCTTATAGGATGCAATAGGGAGTGTTAATTAACCACTACTAAAGTGTTTTAGTTTACTGATTTTCATTCACTCAGCTCAAACAGGTCATTCCTTCTGATATCTGTATTATTACTTTCCACACCGTGTCTTTATCTCCACTACCTTTGAAACAAAGTGATGCACATGTATTGCCTAACCCTATCGTTACTGAGTGTACCTATTCCTTGTGGACAGACTGAACTGCAGGAAAGAACTGTTAACAAGATGAGGTTATGGTCTGAATTACCAAGTGGGGTAGTGTAGTAACTCTGAGAGCTACAGTACATTAATGAGTTTATCTATATTTACTCAAACCCCTATACAGGAATAGTAAATTGGTGTATGATTTTATGAAAATAAAAGTAGGTTCTGTGTGCATAAGAAACAGAGAAAGACCATTTTCTGAAAAGAGTCGCATGGTGAAAATCCATGTTCCTACATTCATACGTTATGTTAGATGCCAGACTTTTTATGATGTAATAATAAAATGTATTTTTTTTTTAAATTTGAATATGAAAATGAATCAAGACAGATCTAAATAAACAATAAAGTTCCAATGAACAGTAAATCTACATTTTCTCCTCCTCTAACTTGTTCAGTACTCGTAATACAGATTAAATACGTGTGGGACAGATGCTGTAAACTATGGATCTGATCCAATGTTATTTGGGAACAAAGATCAAGCTGAATTTTCTCAACATAAATGTTGTGTGTAGTTTGTTATCAGATTGTCTAGACGTACATCACACATCTGTTAAACGAGATTTCCTCTCCCGTGCTGTAATGATGGCTGGAAACTAGGACTTAATGGCATATACTGTAGAAAGGTCATATAGAACATAGAGAAATCTCATTGGGAATTAAGTCACCTTTCACGTTGCCTTTTATTATGATCACAGCCAGACAGTTATATTGTTTCTGAGTTTAATAATAAGATTAATGTTTAGACTTTTTTTTTTTTTTGATGCTGAAGAAGCAAAAATCTAAGTAACCCTTAACCTTCAGACTGATGATTTGCAATGTCTGAACACGATGCTTGAAAAGAAAAATGTATAACGAACTTGAAAAGGTGGAAAGGGGTTCTATGAATTAGTAAATGGGTATCTCTCTCTCTCTTTATATCGCCATTACAGCAGTGTTTAAACAGATACATAGCAGACAAATATACATATAGACAGTTTTATTTTGTACACGCATACCAACTTAATCTTCACCTATCATCGTTCCCTGTTAATGAAATCTGTCAATACCTAATAAAACAGTTTAAGTCACTAACCAAAGTAAGTATACAAACTGAAGCTATGATAAAAGAACAAAAACAATGAACCTTTCTCAAAGAAACTCCTAAATCCTCTGACCAAGTATATGGCTGTACCATCTGTCTATTAAATAAATGCCAGTCCTTCATGCTGAAAAAGAAGGATCCAAATATAATACCAGTAGTTTGGCACTGTGACTCAAAAAGTTGTTTTATATCTGACATCTGAAACTGCTGTACAATACTGATAATGCTCTTACAGTTAAGAGGGCTGAATGGCAGACCTTGTTAAATAATATTTTATGTTTCTTCCTCATAATGTGTTATATTTTATAAATATATTCTTATATATCTTATATTACTTTTTGCCTTTTCTTATACGTTGAAATGGGAGAAGAGGGATCGATGCTGGTGCGAAGGTGATCCTGCACAAGGACATGTCTTTGTAACCGTAAGTGACGAGTCAACTTAATCCTTCACATGGTATTCATAAGGTGCCATAAGTTTCTGCTTCTCTATGGGTCATGCTGAAGTTTGAACAAAATGGTTTGACTTAATACCCGCAGCAGTAGTGTACAAGTCATTTCTTCCTAATTTGTTTATTAACTTTTATTGTATGCCTAAATGCAATAAAAGTTATTTGCCAGATTCAGATGCTCCTAAACAAATTATTATAAAGTATGAGTTGGTAACTGATCAACAAAGATTGTACTATCATTTCTAATATAATGCATTAAATATGGACCACTATTTTCACTGAAATATTTCAGAGATTTTTTTTTTTTTTTTTTACACTAGTTTACACTAAATGTCTAGTAGAACCTTTTAAAATAACTCGACTGCTTCTATAACTTTGGCTTGTAGTGTATATGACTGCTCCCGGTCATAAATCCCTACAAGGAAATAAACGTTAATTATTTTGACTGCAGATCAGGAGTGGGTAAAGACAGACTGGTGATCTGATCTATATTATATATATATATATATATATATATATATATATATATATATATATATATATATATATATATATACGTGTACCTTAGATAATACCTCTCTGAACGCCATGGTGGGACGTTCCCGAGTTGACGTACTGTACAAGTCCTAAGCATTAGATCACCCCAATTACTCTTGTATACTCTTTTCATACCATCGTGATCTTTGCCTGACGAAACCATACACAAAACATATTTGACATTTGGGGCCTCATTCTAAAATCACCAGACATCAAATGCACAACCGTTTTGTCTTACTGCCATCACAAAATTAAAATGTTTAAACCTTAAGTAACGTAGTCACGGAGGGTGTATATATTTTTCACACTACATGAAGTTTGGGGATCCTTATAGACTGTGGAACAGAAATGTACTCAGTGTGTCTCTGCCGTTTTATTTTATATTGGAGTACAACCATTTTTCTTTTTTACCATTAAGGATGAAACACTTGTTTCTTTTAAAACATCATCTTTAAATGTTTTTCTACCTCCTAACTAAACCCTCGGACTTAAGACACGATCTTTGGAGTTGTTGACGCCCTGCTCAGGGTTAAACAACAACGTCTTTACATTACCTTCATTAATAAATTGTCAAACTAACCTCTTGGTTTTTTAATTATTTTTTTTTGGAGCAAAAGTCAGGTCCTCTCTCATTTCAACAGGTCCTCTTGTTGGTGAATACACAGCAATCATCTAAGGGTATTAGGATTTCTCGGAGCAGACATTGTAACAGATAGTTGCAGAGTTTCTTCTGTGTTTTAACTACGACATCTTAACCATTATTTTAACACTGAGACACACGACTCCCTTTAATTCGTTAACAAACACATTTGTAAGAATTCTGGTCAGCAAAACCCCCAAAAGAACACCTGTGTCTCTCTCTCTCACACACACACACACCCCCGCACACCCACATGGTCATCAGAGGTCATATATGTACTGCTGGACATGGGATGTCAAAGCATAGACAAAAGCTTATGTATTTAGCGATAGTTCTGTGTAAGTATCCTCACTGGCGAACCATTTTCTGAAATCTTGTTTATAGTTTAAACAAAATGCACGACTCTTTTAAAACACCGTCTTTAAAAAGGTTTTTTCACCCTTAAAATAACCTGGTTAGAAGGTAGGATATGTAATACATATTTTCATTTTCTTCAGACATATTGTCACTTCAGTCTCCACAACGAATAACACCGATGGTTTTGACCTTTCTTTCAGTAAAAGAGAACAACGACATCATACAGCCTTGAAGGACTGTAGAAATGTTTTACACATCACAATGTTTTTCTCAACAACGTAGCCAATAAATAGTTCAATTATTTCACAGACCTCAGTCTGTTCATTTCTTGACAGAAGGATTACACATAGATCATACACATAGGGAGCTACACATGCATAACATGTCCACAATTCTAATACATCTACCACATTCAGTCACCAGGTCTAGTATTTTCTGATAGATTAGTTACACAAACTGATAATTACCACAGAAGTAATTTCAGAAACAAAGATTCACTTAAACCACAAATGTACACATTGGTAGGGATCGTAAAACCCTGAAACACACGACTCGTCCCTTAATTCATTAACATAAACACACTGTAAGCATTCTGGTCAGCAAACCCCCAAGAAACACATGACTCTCTCTCTCTCTCTCTCCCTCTCTCTAACACACCCACACACACGCACGCACACCCACACACCCACATACACACACACTTCAGACACTGTCACCAGAGCTCATAAATGTAAAATTTACACTATCTACAGAACTGTCACCCCGGGAAAACACATGTAGGACAGTGTGTATACGCCTACAAGACATCGCCCGGAAAATGTGTCTTCTAGTTTAAACAAAACTCTCGATTCTTTTAAGCAGCACTTTAAACATTTTACATCCTAAAGGGTTAGGTTTAGAAGGCACGTAATACGCGCGTTTCTTATAAAACACCGTCTTTAAAACGTTTACCTCCTATTTAGAAGGTATGTAAAAACTTTTTTTTTTTTACATTTCTTCAGGTATATCAATGTTTTAGAGTATTTATTTCAGTAAATTTTTATTCAAAGTCATGCCATTTTCTCAAAAGTGCAATCAGTAAAGTTTAATTTATTTCACAAGCTTACATTCTGCTCATTTATGTTCACATTCAACCATCATGTATTTTCTAACAGCGGAGCTATACAAAACAAACCCCCACAATCTAAATTTAATGTGTGGTTGCAAGATAAAAATTCTAATTTATTGAATTAATTAAATATTTAAAGTTGTACACATTATTTTGATGAGTTGTGTTGACATAATAATGTTGATAATTACATCAACTTAATATTGTGTGTAATTTCTGCATTAATTGATTCAAAACAAAATTTACGTTGTAGTACATTTACATTTATTCATTTAACAGAGTGTTAGAGATCCTGTAGACTGAACAAATACTAAGGACATTACAATGTGAGTATCATTTCACTTACAATTAAATTCTACTAAAGCAATGAATTTGGGGCATGTTCTCAATAGTGATATGACCAATAGTGGACTCGTGTATTGGCTACACCTGCTAATACATTTGATGGACTATTTTGCACTACTACACGTAGCTAATGCTAGTCATATTTAGCAGTGTAATTAGAATATCTACTCTTTAGTTTACCATAGCAGTGGATAAGAAGGAAAAAGTTTCATTTGACAAATCTGCTCATCTAGAGAGGGCTTTTCATTTGTGCTATAGGAAAGATAAGCATGATTACATTTCTGCTTATTCATGTAAACCTCAACTACATTGTGTAATCTAATTTCATGTATTGATACATTTTTTATTTTATTTTTTAAAATCTTTTGTCATTCGCACACGTAGCCTTCTAGCTCCACAGCCTTTGGACTGTGGCTAGTTCTATGAGAGAGATAAAAGTAGTAGACACAGAGTGTTTCTTTTTTGTCTATATTGCTCATTTCATTCAGTGCTTTAACGTCTATAAATCCTGCAGAGATGTTACGTATGAGATTTGTAATGTAAATCACACTGGATTTTACTTACTATTGTTATAAAACTTAAAGGCAGTCATTTTTCCTGGTTTAAAAGACTGCATTCTACTGCAGACAATCTAAATGGAGAAACGTAATTTTAAAAATGATTGTCAACTTAACAACTTGTGTTCATAATTATGGTAATTTAGTACATAACACTTAAATTCCTTTTAAATAATGTGAAAATAAAGTGTGTTTGTGTGTGTCATATTTTTGTTTGGATGTCTGTGTGTAATACACATGGCCATTCCATGTATAGTAACATTTGTGTCAGGAATGGATGGGATCCCGATTTAACATAACTAGTAACGTTTGTGTCAGGAATAGATGGGAACCCGATTTAACATAACTATATATATTTTTATGACCTACCTCAGAGTGTTAGAAAGAACATGTGTGCAACGTGTGTGGGTGGAATACACATGGCCGTACCAGGTATGGTAACATTTGTGTCACGAATGTATGTGATCCAGATTTAACATAACTATATATATTTTTATGACCTACCACAGAGTGTTAGAAAGAACATGTGTGCAACGTGTGTGGGGTGGAAAACACATGGCCGTACCAGGTATGGTCACGAATGGATGTGATCCAGATTTAACATAACTATATATATTTTTATGACCTACCACAGAGTGTTAGAAAGAACATGTGTGCAACGTGTGTGGGGTGGAAAACACATGGCCGTACCATGTATGGTAACGAATGGATGTGATCCAGATTTAACATAACTATATATATTTTTATGACCTACCACAGAGTGTTAGAAAGACCATGTGTGCAACGTGTGTGGGGTGGAAAACATATAGCCGTACCAGGTATGGTCACGAATGGATGTGATCCAGATTTAACATAACTATATATTTTTTTATGACCTACCACAGAGTGTTAGAAAGAACATGTGTGCAACGTGTGTGGGGTGGAAAACACATGGCCGTACCATGTATGGTAACGTTTGTGTCACGAATGTATGTGATCCAGATTTAACATAACTATAAATATTTTTATGATCATGACCTTTGATCTAGATATAGAGAGTTAGAATGTGTATCTTTTTGACCTTTGACCTATACCTGTCAAAACTAAGGTTACAATATATACAAACTATCTCTCTCTGTTGTACCAACCAATCTATCAGTGACAGCACTCTGGCTCATTGTTTATTTACCAAATAGTTGTTGCATAGCTTAGAAGTATATGCTTCAGATTGTTGTCCTGTCCATTCAGTGATTAATTCGTTTCCAGTAACCACTTTATCCTGTTCAGGGTTGCAGTGGATCCAGAGATTATCCTGGGAACACTGAATGTGAGGCAGCACTTAGGGGCATAGCTGATCCATCTACCGACCTGTTTTTGGGCAGCTGGAGGAAACCAGAGAACCTAGAAAAAACCCGGGGAGAGATGGGGAGAACATGCACAGACACTCCACACAAGCAGTGCCCAGCCAGTCCACTACATAACTTGCAACCCAAATAAATATGATTTATTTGCTTTATTGGGCAGAATAACTGGTTTCTGAGCTAATAAAATCACAAAGCTTTCTCTAATAACCAATTAGAATGTAATCATGATTAATTAAATGTGAGCTAAGAATGTTTTTTTTTTCATTTAAAAAAAAGTTTTTTTTTAATTTTATGCAAAATAAAAAAGATATCTACACCCTAAAGCTTATTGCTGTGCTTTACCTGCAAAAGTAATACATCTAACTTGTTCTTCTGAATAAACATTATCTAAGATCTACAGGTCAACATGTCTTGACTTCCTGTAGTGAAAATTGTTGACAACAGCTCTAAAATACATCTATTTCAATGCAGGAAAAAAAATATATATATGAAGGAAAGCCACAGAAACATAATCAGTAGAGTATAGTATATGATGTATACTACTGTATATCATGACAAGAAATTAACACTAGACTGTTTTTACAAATTTCAAAAAAGTTGAGAGGAAAATACCATTAGCACCCATATTTCAAACTCATTTCAACTGGTGCATTAATAAAGTTAAAGTTATTTGGGATTCTATCATCCAAAACAAAATGTTAATATGGTGTGGAAGAGAGTAAATCAAAACGAGAGTCTAAAAATAGTTTCCCTTTCTTCTTAAGACAGTCATTTTCTTTTAGCAGTTGCATTTATGCAAATTCAACTATCAATAAAACATGAACTATATCTCCTTTATTAAAATGATAAAGAAGGAAGAAAAGTTAATAAAAAAATGTGGCAAATGCAAAACTTGTTTATATAACAATATAATATTTGGATTACAAAAATATTTTTTGTGTTACAAACAATATGTAAAAAAATTTCTCTCAAATAAAATGAAAACAAACAAACAAACAAACAGAAAATCTCCAGTAATCACTTTACTTATGCCACAACTGAGAAGTAGGAGGTATTCTCGCTGTCCACAGAGCTGAAGGAACCTGTTGTCCTGCGACTCATTCCTTGACCCTGCACCCATTTGGTCATCCTGAAGCATGTAGCAAACCTCAGAGCTGCCTTGAACATCTGGAGAAGCTCATGGCGGAATTTGACACCCACAAAGCCATATAGCAGTGGGTTGAGGGCACTGTGAGACAGTCCCACGCTCTCTGTCACCAAGATGCTGATATCCAGCATGTAGTTCAGCGTGCAGCTGGGGTTCACTATTTCCATTAACCTCAGGCTGTCAACCATCTTCAAGATGTTGTATGGTGCCCAGCAAAGCACAAACACGACCACTAGAGAGATGATGAGCCTGAGGGAGCGTCGCTTCTGCCTGCGTGTGCTTGTGTGGCACAATGCATAGAAAATGCGTAAGTAGCAGTAGAGCATTACCAGTAATGGGAGGCCAAAGCCTAGCAGCAGGCTGACAAGCTGCAGACTAAGCTGCCATTGTTCAGAACTTGCCACGTTGAAGTCTAAAATGCAAACTAGCTTACCAAAGCCAGGTAGCACCACCACATTTCGGAAATGGATGTCAACGGCAGCAAGACCGGTGCAGCAGATCCAGATCAGTGCACAGGCTAACTGAGCCAGACATGTATTGCGCCTCCAGCTGGTGTGGACTGCGTGGACTATGGCCAAGTAGCGATCAAAGCTGATGCAGGCAAGGAAGAGCACGCCGCAGTAGACATTCAGTGAAAAGAGTGCACCTGCCACCTTACATATGCCTATGGTGAACACCCATCCACTGATCCACTGGGCTGCAAAGAAGGGCAGAGTCAAGGCTAGCAGAAGGTCGGAGATGGCCAGGTGGAGCAGGAACGTGTCAGTCAGTGAGAAGGCGCAGGGGCTGTGGTGGGACTGACGATAGCGGCGGATTACAAGCAGCACTAGCACGTTACCCAGTACAGCCAGGATGAAGACCACAATGTAGGCTATAGGGGCAAACAGACGAGAGAATTCCCATGTCGTTTCCAGATCGCAGACTGATTCATGTGCATGTGTTTCATTATAGTCATAATCTGAACTCATCGGGTAATTCTAAGGGACAAACACATGAAGGTTAACCTTGTGAATGATGAATCATGAACTAGAGTACAGTTGACAATGTAGGCCACATACTGTTCACATGCCTAGGTCATATATTAATGTGCCCCATAACAATAACATTGTTAACTGTAAACTAAATGTTTACATTAAATGATCAGGTAACCTAAATATTTAATATTTTGTGGCTTTTATTAAATTGCACTGCTAAATGAAGGGCAACTCGAACAAGATAAGACAGTAGCTTCAGTAAAACAACAACAACAATTTGCTTTATAGTGAGATATGTTTCTTACAGACAGTGCTAAAAAAACACAGGATAGTGGATTCAAACAAAACTAGACTATAGGCTATGCCTATATAATAAATATAGGCATAGCTATATTTATTATTATTATTATTATTATTATTATTATTATTATTATTATTATTGCCCGGGACAAATCTTAGTATCTTGGCAAGGGGTTTTCCCCCAAAGTTCTCTGGAGATAACCTAAACTCCTAAACCTAAACTGAAAATGCATTAACAACAATTATTTTCCACAAACCGCTCTGGAAATGCTTTGATGCCAATTTCACAAGAAAAAGAAATCTAAAAAATAATGCTTGTCTTAGCAGGCTTTAAAACCATTGCTACAATAAAATCCAAAAACCCTGTTAACTACTTAGATACGTATCTAACTAGCCAGTCAACTAAAACAATAATCTAGGAACAGTCTATTTTATGTAGTGTTTGTGATGCCATTCCTTGAACGTTATTGCTAGTAAACATTTTTAATGATATACAGTACAATAACAACCTGAATCCAAAGGGGGTGTAAAGGGAATTCCAGATGTATAAGGGGGATGGTTTTCTTTGTCATATTTGATACTAGGGGAATGTCTTACATAATTTTGTTGATTACCCAATCACTTTCTCACCAGATGCTTGGTTGGTATTTATATATGTACAGTTTGCACTGATTGTATGCATGTATGTACTCATTCAGCTGTATCTTTCTCTGTGTTTATAAGCTCTCTATGCAGCTCACTTTCATTTCACTGCTCTGCATTTGTACTCTGTGTCTGCATCACAAGCAGTACAACAGATATTTTGACCTTACGAGAAAATCACATTTTTAAATATAAAGATTATATTAAAATATAATCTTTGCAGAAATTCTGTAATATAAATGTAGGGCAATCATTCCATACACATATTCCAGAAAAAAGAGATTACTAGTACTTATTATCCTAATTTAATTCACCTTTAAACCTAATCAAATTCTTCATATGGGTCAGAAATAATAAATAGGACAACCCAGAAACAAAGTTTAAAAACAAACAAACAGTGTGAAGTCAGATGAAGCAGTGTGAATTCAGATTAAGTCAGATTTCATCAGGCTATTAAAGGTTATTTACGCAATGACTCCTAACTCAGGTTTATAATAATAATAAAGTTTATAATAAATAAGTTTCAATACTGGAAAAGTATACCAGTCACTTATACTGAAAAGCCTCACACTCCAGTCAATGACAGAAACATCAGTTTTGTAAACTTAAGACAAATACATCAGTTGCCTTTACCCAAGGTTTAATAGCCACTGTTTTCTCCAGTTCCTCATTTATACCACCAAACCTCCCACCACTGCCTAGCCTCTAAAACTATATATTGATTAGGCATGATGATTTGGTGTTTTGTCCCTAGTGTAACAGAGACACACAAGTTGTGTTTTGACAGCATATGAATGAAATAAGCCTGTGTGAATGAAATAAGTGCCCCCTCCCAGTAAAGTTTCTAGTAAAGCAACTTTAGTTTTGTTTCAATGCAGAAATGGTCAAAATACATAACATACATAAGAAAATAATATAGCTTAAGATCATGTGTTTGAGATTTAAGAGGTTTACAATTCATAGACTATCCAAGTACCAATGAATGTCACCATGCATCATAGAAAACTATCACTTTAACCTAATAAAAATGCATACATTTATGTCAAGTACTGACAAGTAAGGGTTTCTCAAACGAACTTACATAGTCTGCAGTAGCTGCCATTATCACCAAGAAGACTGGACATTCAACAGTGCCAATTGTGGTCTCACTGTCTCTCCTGTCTTTCTGTCTGTTCAGCACATATTACACAGTGAGATGAAGAGTGATGGAGAGAGAAAAAGGAAGTGGGGATTACAGTAGCAGAATCCTTACGAAATGCAAAAACATTACAAAGGGAAGTGGCCCCTGGTTTTGTCACACACATTTGTAAGGAAAAAAATTACAAAAACACAAAGAGAAATGCTGTGGCAAAACAACAAAAACAACAAAAACAACAACAACAGATAGAAAGAAAGAAAGAAAGTAAGAAAGTAAGAAAGAAAGAAGGGCAGCAGTATTAGCCCTGTGCGCTGTGTGGGAGGGATGACATTACGCTCTCTCTCTCACCTATCAATCACAGCAACACTATGCAGTTGTGGGCATCTGTGAGATCATATACGTAGAAAGGGACAGCCAGTGCTCAGATGCCCTGTAATGTAGCATGTACGGCAAAAAAAGATGCAGTAGCTTCATGTGCTTCAGAGGAAGCACCTACCAGCCTTCACCCTCCCTCACCTTGTTGAATTGCCAAATAGTGAGAAAATAGGGTAAAATAAGACTAAAATGGATGGACAGAAAGACAGATAGATAGATTTTCTTTACTTTATAAAACCTTTTAGAAAGTGGCAGAGAAATGAATGATGGATGACTGACATATTGATGTGGTAAAGTCATTAAATCAAATGAAAGGGAAAATGATTACAAGCATTTATAAACTGTAAAAAGAAGTTGTATGAGACCTTTTCACTGACTATTGCCGTCAGAATTGCTAGGAATAACCACGGACAGAGGAAGTGAAAAAGATGTGGACAGCAAAAGAATGGTTTAATAAATTGCTCAACCGTAGCTGCACGTTTACAACAACTGTCTGACCATCATGTCTGGTAAGCCATTTAATATTCAGGCTGTTATGTAATAGCACTGTCATTTCTCCTAATTTGTATTTGCTTTGGAGATTACAAATGTCTTATCAGTTGACACAGTGCTGTGGAAAGTAGTTGCCCCCATCCTGAATCCTTCTGTTTTTGTGTATATCTCATACTAAAGATCTTCAAACTAAATACAACATAAAACACAGGCAATCTGAGTAAACACACATTACAGTTTTTATTATAATTTTTTTTTGCTCAAGCAAAAAAAGTTATCCAACACCTATCACCCACGTGAAAAACTAAATGCCCCCTTAAACTTAATGCTGGAGATCAGTCTTTCGTGGCACTGTGGTAGAATTTTGGTCCACTCTTCTTTGCAGAAATGCTTTATTTCAGCCACACTGGAGGGTTTTCGAGCATGAACTGCCTGTTTAAGGTCCTGCTCTCATTTGGTTCAAGTCAGGACTTTGACTAGGTCACTCCAAAACTTTAATTTTGCATTTATTGAACCATTCAGAGGTGGACTTACTCCTGTACTTTGGATCATTGTCTTGCTGCATAATCCACTTGCGCTTGAATTTCAATTTACGGATTGAAGACCGGACATTCTCCTTTAGTATTTTCTGGTAGAGAGCAGAATTAATGTTTCTCTTAATTATTGCAAGTTGCCCAGGCCCTGAAGCCGAAAAGCATCCCCACACCATCACACTTCCACCACCATGCTTGACTGTAGGCATGATGTTGTAACCCTTCCTATAGACTGATGTATTTCAATCACCGTCTTCCTCATCATTTCTGGAATTTCTTTCAATTTTGGCATAGAGCGTTACTGACTAAGACCTTTTAATCAAATTCATGCTGTTGAAAACATTCTATTTAAGTCTTGATTTGATTGAACAGGGTTTGCAGTAATCGGGCCTGGTTGTGTCTAGTCCAGCTGAACCCCATTATGAATGCAGTTTCATAGATTTATGGAATTAGTAACTATGGGGGCAAATGCATTTTCACACAGGCCCAGTTACAATAAACTACACTAATTCTACCTGGGACTACTTTTTTCTTTCTTTCTTTCTTTTTTTTTTAAAGCAAAGGGTCGTCATACCAAATATTACAGAACCAGCCACAGAGACTTCTGGAGACATTGGCTGTCGCACTTGCTTCTTATTTTTGCAGCAAAATCCAGCAGCCTTCATGGTGTTTTTTTTTTCTGAAAAGTGTCTCTTACCACATAATATGCTGCTTTCTTTACAGACATACACACATTTTTCTGTAACATTTCATTTTGTGCTGGAAAACTAATGTTTGGAAATCTAAAATGTTTTTGCACTGACTCGGTAATGTAGAAGTCATTAAAAAAAAATCTATAACAACTTTTGTACTAAAAAAATGGGGTTCCTAAGACTTTTGCACAGTACTGTACACAAAACGGAAGAAATCAGGGCAAATACTTTTTCACAGCACTGTATTTGAATAAGTCTTTCCTAATCACTATATGGTTGTATAATTTAAATGCTCAAAATCATTTAAAATTTATTTAAAATCAAGTGTAATGTGCCCATGCAATTTCTTAATTTTAAGGTTTCTTTTCTGTAGTGACCTCATTTAGCACAGAGTAGCACTGTTGCTTTACTCATATAAAATATATGTATTTTAGATGCAGATTTAGTTCAGTCAGAAGTGTGTAATACTTGTATTAGCACATGGTGTTCCAGTAGCACGTTGTACAAGTGCTTAATGCAAAATTTGTGGTCTAGTGACTGGTTGGTTTATTAGTTATGGACAAGCTAATCCTGAAACATGCCATTTTGTTGATATTATCATATTATGGGATATCATATAAAATTAACTGGTGGTTAAAAAAATTAATTATTATAATTTTTGTTGTATAATTGTCAGGTTAATAACTATAACTTTAGGAAGGGGCAAAAAAGAAGTTCAAGAAAAAGCTAAATATGATCATCCATCCATTTTCTGTACCACTTATCCTACACAGGGTCGCGGGGAGCCTGGAGCCTATCCCAGGGGACTCGGGTCACAAGGTGGTGGACATGCTGGATGGGGTGCCAACCCATTGCAGGGCACAATCACACACCCACTGACACACTACAGACAATTTAAAGGTGCCTATAATGCATGTCTTTGGACTAGGGGAGGAGACCGGTGAAGAATGAAGAGAACACGTAAACTCTGCGCACACAGGGCAGAGGTGGGAATCGAAACCCCCAACCCTGGAGGTGCGAAGCAACCATGCTAACCACTGAGCCACCATATTACCCCCAGCAAAATACGTATGTACGCAGACCTAAATAATAAGACCTGTGATTCAGAGTGTGGGGATTTAGCAGTAGTGTTGGAAAGGCTTACCATGTCGAAAAATAACTCTTTTTTTTAATACAGTTGAAAGTATTTTCAAATCAAGAAATGAGCATCTGCTGCATATGGGATGTGAGAGCAGAACAGATTCCTCAGCCTGATTTCCTCAGAAACTGGTAATGACATTATTATGTATAATAGTCAGAAACTGTTGTGTTTTGTCTCTGGACATAGCCTTATGTTTTTGGTGTGGTCTCAATGAAAATAAAATAGACCTTCCTCTCAGTGCACTATTTAAACATCTCTTAAGTCCTTTTATAAGAATAAAAGCATTTCATAGTTATAAAATGGTGTGGTGAGATATGCTATAGAACGTTACTTCCCAGGGCCATTACTGCATTCAGAGTAGGAAAGAAAACATTACTGCCTGATATCCTGAGTGAACATTCAGTGACATGCCTTGGTGAGTAAATAGTAAAGTCAAACACATCCACAGATTCATTTTTCTGATAAGCCTTTCTTATTACTCTTTTAAACAAAGCTTACTCTCATTCTCATTTTGTCCATGTGCTCTTTTTTTGCACCTCCAACATAAAAGGATCACATTGGACTTTAATTTTGTACTTTAAACAAAGCCCTATTGTTCAGTATTGTCGCAATATGGGTCATTCCTTTCATGTTCTGTTTTAGACCTTGAGGTATTTCGAAAATGTGTTTAGCCATTATTGTGCATGCACTTAACCTGACCCTATATTACCAATCTACTTGGTGCAATAATGGTTGACAGTGATCATACTTTAAAACATTCCACAGAAATCTTGTGTATTCTGTCTAACAGGTTGGAACGTGTAGTGAACATGCAGACTGTCATAATAAAATGGCAAAAAGATAAAGAAAAATTAAGAGTTAGTCCTTACACAGCTTAGCACGTTAAAGCATTAGCTGAGTGTGATACCAGTTCTAACCAAAAAATACAGTGAAAAAAAAAATATATTTATAAAGACAAATTTTGTAGAACTACTGTATGAATACTGTATTTTGTTATGATACAGTTTCAATAAAGAAAGTGACAAGTAACACCTGGGAACATAAAAAAAAACATATACAATGACCTAAAATTATACAAGCGCATAAATTCAGTTTTCATATATATAATATACTATGAAACATTTGTCTTTATGGACAGAAAAGTAAGCATTATATGTAGATTCAGTTTAATTTCATATAGAGAATTGGAGAAGGCACTGTTTGTAAAAGTGTGGCATAGGTTACAGAAACTGCATCAATCAAAAAAATATCAAGAATTTTGAGTTCCTCCACCCTTTTGTGGGAAGACCACCTCCATATGCACACATAAACACACAAAAAAAGTTCTACACATGCATACAATATTCATGAATAGTAGATAAGGGTGTGTAATGGAAAATAAACAGAAACCTAACTCGCCCCAAAATCAAACACCATTTTGTATAGCATGGCAGGTGAGCTGCCCACCCTATACTTCTTATCAGGGCAGCAGGTTGCCTTAGCACTGAGGAGAAGGCTATGAC
The DNA here is from genome assembly GCF_023375685.1 of Ictalurus furcatus. Taxonomy (NCBI): domain Eukaryota; kingdom Metazoa; phylum Chordata; class Actinopteri; order Siluriformes; family Ictaluridae; genus Ictalurus; species Ictalurus furcatus. The sequence goes on along the minus strand of NC_071255.1, from coordinate 11,415,488 downwards.
ATCATAATAAGTATAAACGGTAAGGATTTCTTTTGTCCTCCCATTTGCGCTGCTGACCGTGAGCTCCCACATTCGCCAAGATCTACAACCTGCCACGGACCAAGAGTAAGTTTTCTAATATAGCAAAAATATTTTAGAGGATATTTTGAAGGTTTTAGGTACACCAGAAGGGATTTTAACATTTATCAGATACTTAGGCACTGGTTTAAGTGTTATGCATATGGTATATCTCTTAAATACAACTATCATGTCTAAATATTGAAGCCTAGTAGGTACCATACCATTTTAGACATTAGAATGTTTATATGTTATGTGTGTTTGTGGCAGTGATGACATATCAAACTGAAGTGATCAACACACAGCCTCAGGTGACAGTCACCAGTTATACTGTCTCCACGGGTTCCTCTGACTGGAGCTCCAATCTCTGTGACTGCTGTGATGACTGTGGCATCTGTAAGTGGATGTATATCTGTGTTTTTATTCATAATCATATTAGTATTATTAGTAGGCAGCATGGTGGTTCAGTGGGTAGTCCCTGGTTTGATTCTCAGCTCAGGTTACTGTGTGGATGCACAGAGTTTCACATGTTGTGTCTGTGTGGGTTTCCTCTAGGTTGTCTGGATTCCTCCCACCTCCCAAAAACATGACAATTGGTAGACTGGCTATTCTAAATTGCCCATAGGAGTGAATGTGTTTGTGCATGGTGCCCTGTGTTACACTGGCATCCCAGCCAGGGTGTATTCCCACCTCACACCCAGTTTTCCTGGGATAGACTTTGGATCCAACGCAACCCTGACTTGGAAAGAGAGCTTACTGAAGATGAATTATTATGAATGTTAGTGGTAGTAGTACTAGGGGTAATGTTGGGCAACATCTCTAAACACAAATCCTGTTTTATGGAATTGTGGAAACTCTGTCCTGACTTATATCTGGTGAATGTGTGATTGGTAATTGGTAAAAGACTTTCTTACACCATTATGTTTTATTTTTTGCCTGCTTTTAAATTTTAGAACAGATGTAACCAGGAATCTTTGCTTTTTTTTTTGGGAGAGTTGACCTTCAGCTGCAAGCAAATTCTGTTTAACCAAAACCAATGGCCAATTCAGATATAATAGAATGTATACAGTGGAACATAGTGTTTGTTCAGTATGCTTCTTCTGTGCTGAGTTTATTATTACTGTAATACAGTATATGATCAGAATTTAAGGAGACCAGAATTTCAAGGTGAATAGTCCTTCTTTATAAAAGAATGGCCACTCTGTGTGTCTGGCTCTCCACAGGCCTCTGTGGCACGTTTATCCCCTGCATCCTGGGTTGTAAGGTGGCACAGGATCATGGTGAGAGCTGCTGCCTACCCTTTCTGCCTGGATCAATGATTGCTTTAAGAACCAGCATTCGTGACAAATTCCAGATCAATGTAAGTTTGTCTATAATAGGACAGGCTCACTTTCTTTTAACACTATAAAAGTTATCGAGCAGAAAACCAAAAAAACATGCGTCTTTTATTTTGTCCTTTAGAGTATTGTTCCTATTGTTATGATAATTTTATATTTCATTGTGTGCAAGTAATGCACAAGTAATTGAATAATAAAAAAAGACAAGTAATTTATCCAAAAGGTAACGGGTTAGAATTTCTTCAATTTTATCAAATGACAAAAAATCTCAATTCACAATAAAATGGTTATGATGTAGAATATTTGAAAGCGCATATTTGTACATACATATTGAATTAAATCCTATGCACATTAAATTAAATGACTAAATATGTTCTATAATTTACTTAACATGACACACATACAATATTTTGTGATTGCTATGGTACAGTCAACTTTGAATGGTATCTAACACAGAGTAATACAATAGTATATGCAGTACAATAGTATATCCAGTATGTGAATGGCTGTACATGTTTACGCAGGGGTCTATCTGTGATGACTGGTTGGTTATGACCTGCTGCACGTTATGTGGTCTCTGCCAGATGGCTCGGGAACAGAAAATGAGGGGCTGAGGAATCCAAAAGGGCCTGGTGGCTTCTTGATTACAAAATTTCCTCTTCTGCATATTAATTTATGGATAAATAATAACTAGTAATAGAAGTGCTTTATTGTAGACTGCCTTGTACAATATTATTTTTAGGCAATGCAATAATAATAATCATATTATTATTATTATTATTATTATTATTATAGATAAATGGTGACTAGCCATTTCAATAAAATATTTGTTTTTGAGTCTTTTTGTCAGTGCTTTGAGTGTGCTTCAATCACAGTGCAAAAACTTTGAGTTTCCACGTTTCACATCTTTACGTTCATTTGACTTCCTCTTTCTATTCTGCTGAAATGAATTTTGGTCTTTTCCTGAAGAAAAGAGAAGGTGAGGGACAGAGAGAGTCAGTAAGGCTAAAACAGACAAACAGACAGAGCCCTTTTCACTTCTCAAAGATTTATGCAGCAGCATCTGAAAAAGGTAAGTTGTACAAATATAATATGCGAATATTTTTACTAAATTAGACAGTAAATGTATTCAAGCAGTGAGAGACATTTTAAATGCTTTTCATTTTATCACTGCAATCATGTCAACATAATTCACTTTTAAGTACCTGATAGTTTTTACGCTGAAACAATTTTTTAAACTTCAGCTTTCTGTAAATAAATATGTTGTTTATTATTAAGTATCTGGAGTAAAAATCCAGCGTTGAGAATGCACAAATATTGTATGTTCACACATTTTAATTAAACTTTAAAAACAACCTATTAGAGGTATACTCATGTCTTTAGAAAAAAAGGTAACTTGTGGCCATGAAGGGATGCACATGGCCAGCAACATTACTCAAATAGGTTGTGGTGTCTGAGCGATGATTGATGAGTATGCCAAGAAAACATTTCCCACACCATTACATCACCTCCACCAGCCTGGACTGTTGACACAAGGTTGGGTCCATGGATTCATGCTGTTGGTGCCAAATTCTGGCCCTACCATCTGTCTGTCTCATCAGAAATCCAGATTTATCAGACCAGGCCACATTTTTCTTTTTTTCTGTCCAGTGTTGGTGAGCCTGTGCCCACTGCAGCGTCAGGTTTCTGTTCTTGGCTGACAGAAGTGGAACTCAATATGGTCTCCTGTTATTGTAGCTCATCCATCTCAGGGTTAAAAGTGTTGTGCATTCTGAGATGCTTTTTTGCTCACCACAATTGTATAGAGTGATTATCAGAGATACTGTAGCCTTTAGTCTGTCCATTCTCAAATAAGCTCTCTCACCAACAAGGCATTTCCATCTGCAGAACTGCCGCTTCTTTATTGAATCATTCTGTGTAAACTCTAGAGACTGTTGTACATGAAAATCCCAGGAGATCAGCAGTTATAGGAATACTCAAAACAGCCCATCTAGCACCAACAATCATGCCATGATCAAAATCCCTTAGATGATCCATTCTTATGATTGATGTGATCATTAGCTGAAGCTGCTAAATAGTGGACACTTAATAGTGGCTTCATTAAAGCCACAATTTCAATTTCAACAATGTTTATTTTGCCAGTGTATGAGCATGAAATCAACCAGCTTCCTCAAAGTTTCAATTAACAAAACTTTCAGTACTTTTTTCTGCTAATTTATTTCTTAAGTCAGGGATCTGGGAGGGGCCTGCTAAGACTTAATTATTATATTTTTTTTGGCAAAGTATTCTTTTCAAAGGTGCCTGGTGTGCTTGGGAATATTATCTTGCAAGATTGCATCCAAAATGCCTCTGTATAATTCTGCGTTCATGATGTCATTGGCCTCTTTTACACTACTGTGGAGGAAGGAATTTTTTTTTGCTGATCTGGAGTGGCCTTCTTTGTGCAAACAGATGCTAGTAATCAATTATCTTCAATTTCATACTGGTGCCCCTAGCAGAGTAACCACATGGTGTAGTTCATCACTGAAAAAATGTCAGTGACTTTGACTGTGGCATGGTTGTTGGTGCCAGACAGGTAGTTTGACTATTTCAGAAACTGCTGATCTGGGACTTTCACACACAACAGTCTCTAGAGTTTACACAGAATGGTGCGAAAAACAAAAACCCAAAGTGAACAGTAATTCTGCACCTAGAAACGCCTTGTTGATGAGTAGAGGTGGGTAGTAACGTGCATTACTTGAGTAACGTTTTGAAAAAAAAAAATACTTTTAAGAGTAGGTTTAACTGGCCATACTTATACTCTTACTCAAGTTCATTTTTAATCACAGAAGTGTACTTCTGCTTCGCTACATTTGGCATTGCTTTACTGTTAAATGTTAATGAATATATGTAGTTTTAATAATTATTTTATATCATGTATAATGAGGTTGTGAGTCTTGCAATATACTGCAGTGGTATAATGCAACTGCTCACTTATTTACCGGCTCAGTCCTGGAAGATCATGGCCGAAGAGGGTAAAAAAGCGAGCGTGCTTCTTCCCCTTCCCCCACACAAACATGCTAACACACAAACACTCTCTCTCTCACTCTACACGCACTTTCTCTACTGTTCTGTTCCATAATTTGATCTTTTGTTCTTTGTTGTCTTGTTTAAATGCAGATATTGACAAGTTTGTGTTGTGAAAATAAAGACAGACAACTGTTTGGAAAACATTTGATTTTTGTGGTGTGTGTGAGATTTTGTGTTGAAAATGGCAGGTTGTGTGTTATTGTGCCCATCACAGGACTGGAATATACTGCTTCATCTCGAACTCAGGTTTAATATCATAAACAGAACAGACAGACTTCTCCATGTTCTCCATGTAGTTTGAGATTCAGGATTTTCCCTTCATTTTAATCAGATCCGAACTAACTAGAAACTTGCTACTTGAGTAGTCTTCTCATACTTGGATACTTTATTACTAGAGATGCACCGATACTAAATTTCTCAGCCGATGCCGATAACCGATTATTCAGAGTGATATCGGCCGATAGCAATGAACAACACTGATAGTTCAGCCTTTTATGCCTTCTTTTAAATTAATAATTAATTCCACAATTCTGAAGGAAATGCAAATAAAATACTGGATATGAAATATACTACTCTAAAATATATTTTTCTGTGCAATATATACTCATCTTCATTTAAACCTTTCAACAGTGTACTATTGCTTTAATTCAGTGCGAGCAGCTCTCTTTTGATCGACAGGATAAATCAGCCCTGATTATCGGATGTTTATAAACGCATGAAAAATTATACCGATTATTGGACGGTACATCAGTGCATCTCTATTTATTATTCTTACCCAAGTAATTATTAACATTATTATTTTTACTGTTACTTGAGTAATTGTTTTTATAAATAGTTTTACTTGTACTTGTTTTTGGCTACTCTACCCATCTCTGTTGGTGAGAGAGGTCAGAAGAGAGGTTAGGTTCGAGCTGACAGGATAGCTGCAATAACTCAAGTAACCACTCTTTACATCCAGTGACATCCAACGAATGCACGTCATGTCAAACCTTGAAGTGGAAAGGCTAAAAAGCAGAAGACTACATCAGGTTTTACTTCTGCCAAGAACAGGAAGCTGCTAATCAGCTGCAGTCATGATCCACAGAACGCTCTGAATGCACACATGGTTCCAAAAGAAGTTTTACAAGTTTTAGGCACACTATTATTTTTGTACAAACTTTCTTATAGATTTTTTATTTTATAATTATAATTAAACATTACGGAAGAATTTTGCATGTCAGTAAAGAAAGCAGCATATTACATAAGAGACCACTTTTCAGACAAAAAACACAATGAAGGCTGTTGGCTTTTGCTGCAAAAATAAGAAGCGAGTGCGACAGTTTCCAGAAGAACCGTGGCTGGTTCTGCAAGATGCTCAGTATAACTCACAGCTCATTTCCTTATAAAACTGCACTAAATTGTACCGGAGACTACTATTTTTAGTTTTATTTTTTTTGTGTTACACCAAATATTGACTTTATTTCATTTACTACGGTTTACTGCTCTTTATGGTATTTTTTTTTTTTTTTTAAATATAGGAATTAATTATTTTGAAGGCATCTTTGCTCTACAGCATTTCTATGCATGTGCCTATAACTTTTGCACAGTACTGTACATACTGTAAAAATGCTTTTGGATGATCTTGCTCTCTTATACCTGGAGATAACAGAGGAGTGCTCCCACTCTGTTGAAATAAAATGTTTTTATACATTTTTTTTTAATTATTGGTATCTTTAATAATCCCCCCCCCCCCTTTTTTTTTAAATCAAGTATGGCCATTAGGAAACAGTCAAGGACATTTTTGAAAGTAAAAACTGATTAACAGTTGCTCTTTTCTACTTTCTTTCCAGACAGAAAAGTTGCTCTTTGTTCTGTGGCTGACCCTAAATGCTGAGAGAGTCCAGATCTTCTATATTATAAAATTTTAAATGGTACAGCTCAGAATGAAGACCTGAAGTTTTGTTTTTGAAAACATACTGGGACAAACACAGCTCTACGAAATATGGCCTCCTACAGGAACCAAGCATTGATCTCAGTCTCAATAATTGCTTCAATGTTTCAATTCAGCATGAGCTACAGTTTCAGGAATTGCATTGAAAGTCCTGGCTCAAACCATACAACCTTCAAATGCACTAAACGCCAAGCTCAAACAGTTACTGCCATTGTGAGTGATATACCACATTCTGCAACAAACATTTCAATCTCTTACTGCAAACTTGTCAAAATTCCTCCTCAAAGCTTCAGTCACCTGCCAAAGCTTAGTGATCTGCAACTAAACAACAATCACATGAGGAACATCGACAATGATGCCTTTGCTAATCTACAATATCTTCATACATTGAACTTGTCCAGCAATGACATGGTTCATCTCAATTCTTCCATTTTCCGTGACCTCCAGAACCTCAGAACTTTGATCCTGGCTGACAATAGATTGACAAATATATCTTCTGACTTATTTTCTAATTTGTCCAAATTAGAGATTCTGGATCTACGTATGAACCAGTTAATGAACTTCTCTGCAGTGGTGCACTCCATATCAAATCTGAAAGGGCTGAAGAAACTGGACATTTCCTTCAACAGACTTATCACTTTGCTACACTCAGCCAGCCTGCCACAGTCACTTTCCCAACTTTATCTCGGTAATAACTTGCTGACCACACTGGAATGCCAGAATGACTTTCTAAGTAGTGTCCAAGTGCTGGATCTCTCTTATAATAAAGTTCTGACAGCCCAGGCTTTCTTTGGTCTGAACCTGAGCAATTTGGAATACCTGCGTCTGCATTCCACCAACATTTCAATCATAATGTTCCTTAATCATACTAATGTGATGCCTTGGCATGTAGACTTCTCAGGTTTGGGATTAAGAGAGCCCCAAATGCTAGTTTCATTGTGCAAACAACTGTCATACTATCCAAATAAACATATTGAAAAAATGCTCCTTCAGAGCAATGACCTAAATGGTCTGAATAATAAGACATTATCTCACTGTCCCCCGATCACTAATGTTTTGGACCTTTCATACAATCAGCTGAAGAGCATAAGCTGTTTGCAATTCCTTGAAAGACAAAATCATCTTGCGAAACTCAGAGTTGAACACAACCACCTTACACGTCTAATAAGTTGCAAAAATCACACAAAATTTCCCCACTTGAAAGAACTGAGCTACCGCTACAATCGCATTCTTGAAGTGAATTCCTTTGCCTTTAGTCATACACCAAATCTGACAACTCTTCAACTCAATATAAACATAATTGCCTACTTGGATCGAAAAGCACTGAATGGACTTAAACAACTTGTTACACTTCGCCTGGACAACAACCTTCTGTCTGATCTCTATAAAGAGAGCTTTGAGAACCTTCACAGTCTTCAGACACTTAACCTACGCAATAACCAAATTTCTGTCATATTCAACAACACCTTCTACTCTCTCAGTAAGCTGAGCATTTTAGATCTAGGTGGGAACAAGATAACACATTTAATGCCCCTAGCATTTGAAGGGCTGGACAGCTTGAATAATCTTTACTTAGACCGCAATCATCTAGCAGAAATTGATGGTCACCTGATTGGAAAACTGCATCGCACACTGCAAGTGCTAGATTTACAAGGCAATTTCATCCATTACATCACAGAATATGTATACTCCCCATTTATAACGCTAAGTAAGCTGACTGACTTAAAGTTAGATGGACAAATGCCATATGGTATAACCTTATTACCTCATGCATTTTTTCGTGGTCTCACTTCCCTTAAAAGTCTTTACCTCCGCAACAATCATATCTCTTATTTCAGCACGGACACATTTGACGACCTAAAAAATTTAACGTTTTTAACATTAGATGATTCATGTGTTGGAGTGACCCAACTCAAGCCAGGAATTTTCAAAAACCTTCACAAGCTGGAGACATTAACAGTTGAGAACATGGGCATCGGTTCATTCTCAAAAGAGGTGTTTGGTAATCTCACAGGACTGAAAGTTTTGCATCTTAACCGCAATGCCATGCAGACCTTGGATGTTGACTTGCTGGAAAATCTAACTAATCTACAGTATCTAGATGTTAGAAATACTCCTCTCAGTTGTAACTGTCCCAACAGTGAGCTCCAGAATTGGACAAAAAACAACCAGAGAGTACAGCTTATATACCTTTACAACCTGACCTGTCCGGATGTCAAAGGGTCAAACTTTTACAACTTTGACACTCATGTATGTTCGGATTTTGGAGTGTATTGGTTTGCCTCCACTTATATTGTAACATTGTTAGTAACATTACTTCCACTACTTTATGTCAAGCTCTACTGGAAATTTAAATATGGCTACTACGTCTTCCGCTCTTGGTTTGGCGAGCAGTGGCGTCGTCTTCGGGAAGAAGAAGAGAAATGCACGTACGACGCTTTCATTTCTTACAACTCGGCAGATGAAGAATGGGTGATGGAACAGCTTCTCCCAAACCTTGAAGGGAGTGGGTTCCGACTTTGCCTCCACCACCGGGACTTTGAACCAGGCCGCAACATAATCGACAACATTGTGGCAGCGGTTTATAACAGCCGCAAGACGGTGTGTGTGATCAGCCGAAACTTCCTCTGCAGTGAGTGGTGCTCCCTGGAGATCCAACTGGCCAGCTACCGTCTTTTTGATGAGATGCAGGACGTGCTCTTACTTGTCTTTTTGGAGGACATCCATGAGCGACAGCTCTCTGCCTATCACCGTATGAGAAAGTTTATGTTGAAAAAGACTTATCTACAGTGGCCAGGGCTGGACTGCACAGATCCCATCAAGGCACAGGAGCTGTTCTGGACACAGCTTAAGAGAGCTTTAAGGAGCAGTAACAGTAGAAGCCAAGACGAAGAACAGACGTTGGAGAATGTTCAGAATGGGCAGCAGACAGATGATGCAAGAGTAGAGGAAAGAGAATATTTCATGAACCAGGAACAAATGGATGATGGGCCATATTACCCAACACCCTAACAACAGATTTATGCTTCATATCTAGTCTTGTTCCTACTGACAAATCATGAAAGAAATTAAGCTTATAAGACTGAAAATAGATGGTACCAATTTTTTTTATTAATTACATTTTCCTTAAGTGATGATTAACTTGTGCTGGCATGAGACTTATTAACAATGAATAGAAAGAAAAAAAATATATTTTGTAAGAAATGAAGATGTAAATAAAATGACAATTTTATTACCAATATGTATTCTTGTTTAAATTTGACTACATATTCAATATGAAGTACATATGCATTATTATTGCACATGTACTTTGGTCTCAACAATCAAAAATCTCACACAGAAGGCTGATTTACTGTTGGGAAAACCCACAAAAAACACATTCTCTACATCACTGTTACTGGGCATGTTTATCCATCCTGCTATGCTGTCTAAATCACAACAATACATAATAATGACATGTCAGTCAATCTGAAATAACTTTTTTCTTCTCAACAAGAATCATATGTCAGGTTTATAGATATGTATCTGAGCAAATTAAAATTGCAATATACTTCTGTATGAGGAAATTACAGTCTGCTATTTAGTAACAGAATTCTCCAATTTTATACTGGAGAATTCTGGTTTGGCCAAAGCTGAAATTATAGAGTTGAAGTACACATTTGAAAAGAAAAGGGATTATTTTCACTATTCCACATATTTAACTTTTTTAAGATCTAGTGATGACACTCAATGTCACTGGATCACAATAAAAGCTATGCATTAAATAAGTAGCTATATGTAGTGGACAGCTTATGGCCAATGCTAGAAATAAGGAGTGGTCAAGTGCAAGGATGGATCAAGACCCCACTTTTCTACATCTGTCTGAGTGTAAAGAGTCATACCAGATTTTTCTGACCTTTTAAAGGAGTTGGATGGATGTGGAAACCGATAGTAAGGCTCATAACAAAACCCTTCGGGAGGAAAGAATGCTGAAACAGTAGAGGAAGCACCAAAGAGCTGTCTCTCACTGACACTCTCAATGTTGTGCTGAGGAGAACAAGTCCTCAACTCTGTCAGAGGACCTAATGATGTATGGGTTTTCTGTAAATTCTCGTCTTGGAACAGAAAATTTAAATCAGGGTCATTTCGCCACTGTTCTAGCAGTGGAAGTGTAGTGCTGTGTCTCCTCCTGTTTTCACCACTGCTTAATTTTACTTGCTTCTGTGGCTCCAGGAAAAAGGGGTCTAAAGTCTGATTTGTGCAGCTGTAAGACATTGGTGATGGAGTTTGAGGCCCAGTGAAGGCCTGGTGCAGGGAGAATGTCTGGGAGAATGTCTGGGAGTTGGAATGTTGCTTTGCTCTAGGAGACTCCTGAGTCTGTGCTGTTAAACTCCATTGGCTTAACTATAGACAGAGGAAACAAAGCTAATGAACCACCACATCCCAATAACATTAAATGAATTTGCAATAAGAAAGCAGAACTGTACTTACCTTTCAGACCAATTTTACTTTAGACCCTTTTATTATACTTGAAATGTGTACGTTTACAAAGCTAAAAACAGGAGATGCTGGTATAAATGTGCTAGCAGGGTTAGTATTCACACAGCCTATCACTTGTGTCAGGTGATTACACAGATTGAAACGCCCCTAGACTGGATCTCCATTTGGGTTGATATTCTTCAGTCAATTTTGAGGACACATCCTTAAGCAGCGACTGAGAAGGCGCATGAGCTACGTTATTTACTCTATCGTTCCTTTTTCACAGCAAAAATGGCTTTTGAGAGATTAAACTTCAAGTAGACATACTAAGCAGTGACTGTCCAATCAAAGTATAACTTACACAAAAGGACAGAAAACAGAACTGTAATTTTAGAGTTTTATGGTTTGAATGAAAGAGCTACAGCTTTTCAGTTTAACATGTTTGGTATTCATAGGTATGTAATCACAGACGTGAAACACTTAGAAATCATGAATGCAGCTGCCTTTAAATGTATGTATGTATGTATGTATGTGTCTAACAGTGTGCCCCACATCATTCTTATTATGCTATCGAGAGCTTATATGTTATGATGCATTTCTCCACCCTACATGTGTCATTGTCAAGCTTACTGATTAGATTAGACATTAGATTTTAACCCTCCCATTTAATATCATGACTAGCTACCACTGGCTTTCACTCAAAAATCATCTTTCAGCAGGATTTACTAACTACTGAAGGAATAGTTTGGCCAAAAAATTATTTTTCCTCTACCCCAAAAGTAAATTAGCCAAAACATGTTTGCTGTCCAAAGTTTGCTTCTTGTGTTAAGAATATAATGTAGCAAACAAATATAGCTACAGGTTTACCGGCAAATTTCATGAAGAGATCAGCACACACTTAACTTAAATGATATCACATGGCTAAGTAATGCAAAATTTGAATAATTGTGTACATTTTATTTTTAGCCAGTAGCACCTGCTTTCGTTTCTGTGTGTTGGTGGTAAAAGAGCAGATGTTGTCTATCTGTACACATTGTGCAAGTCTGTAACATAGAGGGCATACCGTATCTTGGCATGGTCGCTGGAGTTTTGTGACAAAATCCTGAGGTGAGTGTATCCCCCAAGTTTGCTTCCTCTGCCTCTTAGAGGCTGTTCCTCTTTCCACATTCTCACAAAAGTCCTCTTGTTGACAATGTTTCTGTGAGCCATTATCTAGCATAGACAATAAATAACAACTGTTCAGAATCAGAAGACAGCAAATATCAAAATCCACACCAACATACCTCTAAATCCACATTAACACCTTGCATTTTTTTGTGGATAATTTTTTTTGATAAATTACACTTTTTTTTTTTTTTTACAATTCACAATTCCGCAGTACATGGAATATGACCACTTATTGCTAAGGTGACATACCTGTCTGTAATTTCATTGTCTCACTCTGTTGATCATCTTCATGCTTCTTTGTATAGCTGAAATACTTTTGCGTGTCGTCTAAACATTTGTGCACAGTGCTGGACCAGACTTGCTCTCCAGTTTGTGGGGAATGTGGCCCACTGAGGTGTGAGTGTAGCCTGTGCAGGCTGTGTTGGAGCTGAGAGCCATGCCTTTCCTGCAGGTGGTGTAGTAGCACATTCCTGCACTCTGTCAGCAGAGGGCAGCAGCGCTGCAGTGGAAATGAACCTAGATTGTGACAAAGACGAGCTGCCAGCCTTCTCACTTCTTCCTCTTTGGATGAAACCCCAGGTTTCCCGTGCTGACATTCATCACCCAATGCACTTCTTTCTTTGTCCAGTGTGGGTGAAGAAAACACGAAGATTGCAGGACTGGGGTCAAATTGTGGGTCATCCGAATTTAAGACTTCTGATCCCACAGGGGTGTCAGGTCTTTCATTATTTACAAAATCACGTCGCACATCCATGGCAGCAGTGGCCTTATTTGTTTGCCTTTGGTTTTGTGTATTTTTCTTTTTTGGAATGACATTATGGTCAATCAAGGTGACTTTGACAGATGTTGGAAAGGACTTATGAACAGGTTCACTTTCTGACGAAGACAAAATCACAGCTTCTTGTATCCCTGCCTGATCTGATGGGCTTCCAGATCTGGTAGTATTACCTGTAGCTTTATGAGTCTGTGCAGAACTGTGCTTTCCATCCCCACTGCATATAGTCACAGGGACTGTGTCTTCTAAATTAGTCTGTAAATTATCTGTTTTCTCAAAAGACTTCTGGTCTTTATTTGCACAAGCAGAAATACCTTCCTCGCTTCTTTCGGAAATCACAGCAGGAGGTGTTGAATGGGGAATTAAACAGGAAGGGGAAGGACTTGCCGTGGCTTGTCTTTCCTGCATTTCTATGTGCTTTTGATGTTTCTTTTCCTTTACCAGTCTTTCAATGTCCACAGACCTCACCTCATGGCTGAAGAGGCCTCTGATAGATGTAAGACGACCTTCAGTGATAATGCTTGGCTTCTGTGAAGGAAATGGCTTAACAACTGGCTTTTCTTTTCTGGAAAAGTTTAGTGAGTGACTGCATTGGCAATCCTGACACTCACTACATGGCCCTTTGTCTTTGCTTCTCCTTTCACAGTGTTGATGGCTCTGGTTAGATCGGTTACTGCTCTGTTCTCGAATTTGATTTCTTTGTTTTATGGTTTTAAGACGCTTCGTCTTTTGAGGCTCGCTGAAACACTCCTCAGTTTTATTGTTACTACAAACTGAACTGTGGCAAGGAGCAGAAATACCTGTATTGCTGGATTTCACCTTGGCCTTCTTATGGCTGTTGAACATATTCAAGGCAATTTGTTTATCAGACAATGCTCTTCTGTTGTGATGCCTCATAGTGAACATGCTAGTTAAATACACACAAATAAAAGGAAATTAGCTGAACTAAGAGATTATTTGACCAACAGAGAACACAATTAGCTAGGTACTCGATGACTGACACAATGGCATAATAATGCATACCATAATCAAACACTTTTTGCCCATAGTATGCATTTGTGTATGCGGTACTGGTACTAAAGTTAACTCCTCATCTATTTCTATATAACTAATTACATTCTCATGTATTTCTATATACTTATTGTGTATGTTTCATATAAATTCATTATTTGTTTAATAAAAAGCATTTCTGACCAATTATGGTGTTTCTGAGCCCACCTGTTTCACTTGTACTCGACCAGAATGATTTTATTTACTGTATTTTCCCCCTATTTTGTTAGCCAGGTGCATTTCCAAATTCAAAAACATTTGTACTCATTTACACAGCACCAGTCTATATTAATGAGCAGTGACCGACCTCTCATGGAAAACGTCTAGCGTTGATATTCGGTCAATAGTAGCCATTAAGCTAAGTTATATAGCTAGCTTGCAGTCTGGATAACGTATGGTTATGGTTAAACGTTAAATTGGTGTAACTGATTTGTTGATAATAATGCCTTTCGTCGTCAGTAATTGTGGACTTACCTGTGGTTAAGTTTCTTCTCTAACCAATCGTACCAAACACTTCATTTAATGTAATCACCCAACCTGCTGTCTATCTTGGGTTAACTTCTACACGCCGTTAGCTTGAACATTCGGTTACCTGGCAACGCAGTAGTCAAAATGGGCGAAACCGTTTTCCTATATAATTCCCAAGGACCATTTGAAAATGAACCATACTGAAGTGCAATACACTTTCACAATATATTATCCGCAAGATTTATATCTCAAATAGACAAAGGAGTAATTAGTAAAGAAATGCTAGCCCTTTCTCAACCTGTAGGACTTCTTATTGGTACCTTCGTTAAATTCAACACGTCCATCAAAAAGAGGAAAAACCCCGCCCTCCATTACTCTACAACTTTCTCTGAGGATTAACGGACAGTTTGTTAAATTCAGACGAAGGAACAAAACCAAGTCCTGAGAAGTAGTCTGAATTATGTACAAAAAATAATAATGCCGCTGTTTAAATGAACTGGAAAATGTATTCCTATAATTTGCTGACAAATTTAACAAACCATTAGACAGCTGTGATTTTAATGCAAATGTATCACAAGCTTTGCATTAACTACTTACTTCTTTTAGCACACAGCGCCATCTTTTGGTTACATATTGCCATAGCAACGCTTTCATGTGGAAAAGTTTCAGTTAGAAACTGACATTATGAAAGAAAAAAAAAAAAGTCGTTAGATTTACAGTTTAGAACAAAGGTCGGGACCTTTTCACCGGGCAGAGCCATAAAAGAGCCAGATAAAAGTTAAGATTTTTTTTTTTAACGTTTAGCCTTTAAACCCTCCTATGTCATTATTATTATTAGTTATTATCTTTTCTGTTATTGCATAATTATAAAAAGTGGTAACTTAATAAAGGTCATTTCACATTTTGCGTTTCAGTTTCTTTTGAGAAACTTTATATATATATACATACACACACACACACACACACACACACACACACACACACACACACACATATATATATATATATATATATATATATATATGTGTGTGTGTGTGTGTGTGTGTGTGTGTTTAAAACAGTTTTAAGGCTTGTAGTTTATAAATAAATTTAGTATGGAGAATTGGTATTTGTAAGGGAGTATATGGTAGCCTTTGTCAAATAAAAAAAATCATACACACATATACTGTATAATGATATATAATCTACGCAATTTACTAGAGCTTATTTGCACTATGATAAGGAGTCTTTATTAATCACATATACATAAAAGCACAGTGAACTACTTTTCAGATGATGATGATGATGATTATATTATTATTATATTGGTATTACTATTTGCTGTTGTAGTTTATTATTATTATTATTATTATTATTATTATTATTATTATTATTATTATAACTACCCCATGGCACATTTTAACTGGCACCTTTACACTTGCACATTTGCACGACATCTGAATGCAGTATTTGCTGAGTTTGTTTACTATCTATCAATCTAATTTAGTTACTGAACATGTATAGTTAATTTCACACATATGGGTTATAAATATGTGTGATATGTCATAAGAAAAGTTAGACTCGAAGTGTGTTTAAGTAAAAGTGCAGTTAAAATTGCTTGTATTCCCTCATTTGTAACTCGCTTCGGATAAAAGCGTCTGCTAAATGAATAAATGTAAATGTAAATGTAAAATATATGGTGAGGTAGAGTCGCATGTGAGGGAGATTTCCATTGATCCGGGATCGGGTTCTGATCTTGACACTGCAAAGTAATTTTGTTATTTTGTACTTTGGAAATATTAGAATTGGGATCCACCTTTATTTTCTTGTTTAATCACACAGTTCAGATTACTAACAAGATTGTAACATATGTTTCACTGTAGACTCTCAGGGCTCTGCTTCCCATGCCTTGATAAACTTAGTTCTACGTCACTTCCTTTATTGGCGCGTCGCTAGTTTGCGGAAGCAAGCGAAAGGTAAGTACAATTGCTGTTTATTTATTTAATTGCTGTATTCATTCATGCTAAATACTGACTAAACGTGTTGCAGTCGTGTCATTGCTCAAACTGCTAAAAAGATATTATAAATGCACTGAAAGGAATAACATTTCCTGAATGAAAGGCCTGTATCTTTCCACAAACATCTGGAAATCTCCAAAAAGCTTATTATATTAACATCCACATTGCATGATTTGTTTTAATTACAGACTACTTGGCTTGTTATTATTTGTAGCGCAATCCTCATCTTCCAAATTAACTAGAAGTAGCAGCCCATCAGCTGCAGCGAACTGGCAACATGTCCCTGCAAAAAGCCACAACACGTTTAGCTTAGGCTATACGGTAACACAAGGGCTATTAACAAAGTAGTGCATTAGGCCTAAAGCTAACCAGAGCTGAATGTCCTCTTTTATATGTTAGCAAACTGATATAATCTCATACTGAAAACGGTAAAGATTTAAGGCTGTTACGGTATCGCAATAAGGGAAAATGTAACTGTTATATCGGAAACATTATGCTATAGAGGTATAAATGATCCCTGCTGGGGAAAAAACAAAACAATAGAAACTATCACAGAAATTCTCATTTTTTAAATTAGAAATTCTATTACAAATCATCAGCTAACCATTAAAACCATTACCATTATTGGTCCTTAATGGTATCCACTAGAACCCTGTCCAGGGTGTACCCCGCCTTGTGCCCCATGTTCCCTGGGATAGGCTCCAGGTTTCCCTGTGACCTTGAAAAGGATAAGCGGTATAGAATATAGATAGATGGATGGATGGATGGTATCCACTAGACATAACATGCCTCTAGAAGAAGGCAATAAATGACCAGTAGAGACCCACAGGGACAATTACAGTTTCCATTAAAACCAATACAATTGCCATTGTAACCATTAAGACCATTACAAATTCTATGAGGGTTTCTATTGTTTTGGTTTTTTTCCCCAGCAGGGATAACATGAAAACAGATTTCCAAGTGTGATGAGATTTAAAAAAAAAGTAAGCAGCCTGTTTTAAAAATTTCCAGAAATAAGAGAACAGCATTTTGATACACATCTGAATGCTAAATCAGTTCCACTTCAAACAATGTTTAAGCAGTTTCCCAAACCAAATGTTGTCCTGTATTACAACTGAAAAGAGCTGAAAACTGCTGAGAGGGCTTGGAAGGTTTTTAAGTTATCAGACTCCATGCCAGTATATGCACAGTGGACCTTATGGACAAAAAATAAACCTGTTGTGCAGCTACCTATAACATAACATATAAAATAAAACACTCATTTATTGCATGCCTTTATAATGTATTGGCTTTTAGAATAACAGTAATGAGCAGCGGAGATAGCAATCCTGCAGCCACCCCCACCCCCTGTGATGACATACACGGTGATGGACGATGGATATCACTGGTGAGTTTGCTCAAAATACGTTCCACATATAAGCATACATGCTCGCTGAATAGCATACTATGTGCTTTCTGTTCTGGAGCAGTATCTGCTTCATTTAACCCATGTTTTTATTAAACGATGGTTTACTTTTATCAATGATGTACTTCTGTTTCTCTGTCCAGCACAATCGTTTTGTGTCAGACAGTAAAGGGAAAGAACCGGACGTGCTCTTTGTTGGAGACTCTCTTGTCCAACTAATGCATGAGTTTGAGGTATGATTCATTCTTTTGATTCAATTACACAGACAGACATTTGTAATCACGAATGTGAACATGCACAATTTGCTTATTCATTTTTGCTTATGTGTACATAGTGGCGTGATGCTGATATGGTGGTTTACTATGATAAGTAGTAAATTCATACTTTGAAATTTAACATTAAATTATACTGTAGTGGTTTACACTATAGTGGTTCTTTTTGATTATGTGTAATGTGAAAAATATGGTATTTGGTTGTTGCTTTATCCTGCCATGAATATTTGTATCAGGTGTTAGTGGAATATTTGTGCTGGGTCATGATTATTTGGTGGTCTAGTACAGCAGTGTAGCAGGGGTTTTTAAACACCTCACTGTCAGTGCTGGTTTAGGAAATAGTACATATATATATATATATATATATATATATATATATATATCACCCAAAAAATATTTAGCCAGCAGTAGTCCTGTAGTCTCTGAGCAACAAGTAAGTTATCAGTGTATGCATACTTTAATAGATTGCAAAACCATTTGACATCATCTGCAGTATTTCCTTTGCAGTTATCCAAATGTCTATAACTCAATAAATATATTATCTATTTTAAGAATACATGGTGCCTTTTTTTTTCATAGAAAAGCCAGATGTCCTGGCTTTAAGAAGATGGGGGAATCTGTGTAGGTAATTGGATCTGAGACCATGCTGTGCATGTAATTCTAAAGAGGTTCTTTACTTGGGTTGAGGCAGGAAGCCAGAGTGTTTGTTGAAGTGTGGATGTATTGTGTGTTTGCAGAGGGATTAGTGTGATAACTCTGACAGCTTATTTAAGGTTTGACCGATCATGCCAGTGAAAATAAACTTGCATTAATCTAAGTATGAGGTATGAAAGGTGAGTCAAGATTCGGTGACTCTAATTTTACGCTTTTAAGGGTTGAACTCGGGCAGTGTTGTGGAGTTCCAACAAAGCATCAATTTAGTAAGCAATCCAAATATGTGACTCAAACCAGAGAGTGGAATCAAAAGGATTAACCAAAGAGTGCGAACAAGAGGCGTAAATGGGAAAAATTGGACATTCAATACAGTGTGTCATCAACAAGTATAAACCTGCAAGAAAAAGTGCAAGACCAACAGCAGTCCTGGTGCAGTAATGCAGAAATGAAGGATACAAACAAAAATCAAACTTTCATTCAACAGAATTTGGTTAATAAATGCAAAACATACACAAAAACAATGCACACATAAACTGAAGCAGTGATATGCATTTAATAATCAGTATTAAATCTATTACATTTAGTGTTTATTATAAAGTCATGCATTTTGTGTAGTTAACCCTTTAGAGAAGTGAACTTCATCTTGTCATTATGCTATGATAAAAAAAAAAAAACCAAAGTGTTAAATTTGTGCAAACTGTTTTGTGTTTAACGTCATTATGTTTTAAATGAATATGAGTAACAATTTCTTTCCAACTTCCTTCTGCCTAGCCACTTGAACATAAAAATATATAATTTTTCTAACGCATTCATACAAGTGTTGAAATATAGGCAGTTTTTAAGGCTTTTCTTTTGATGATTAACCTCTTAATCTTATTGTATTGCTTGTTAATTTTTTTGAGATGGAATGGTTAAATGTGAACCTTGATTTGGTGTTACTGTGATGTGAAGGAACAATGGTCTTAGTGCCATATGAGAGGATTTTGTGAAGATGTGGATCCCATAAGAATAGTGATTAATGCAGGAGGATGAACACAGAAACCATCACGGTAGTCTATTTGGTAATGGCTTCTTAAAGCAATTTATCAGAAATGTGGAGATGAATAGGCCAAAGAGCATCCAGATGCTTGGTCTGCAGTCTGTTTTTCATGACTCACATTAAAATGGGGAACTTCCACATGGAAATGTCCTGAGAGACTTAACCTGCAGAAGAAAACTATAGTAGCTTATAATTTTATGAGCTGACTGCTGTTTTACATATTATAGTTCAGTTTAATGAAAGACCATACACTATCAACCAGTTTAAAATGCTTATAGTGTTATAAAGGATACTTTGTAGGACCAAATATTCAGAAAACAAACAAATACATAGCCGGTTAGTGTCTAGTGAGCTCTTCTATTTCCTCCCATTTTAAAATGTACTTATTAATTAACTTGTTTTTTACTAGCCATACGGAAGCCCTAAGAGACCATGCATTATTTTCTTTTTCATTCTTGTGTTCTTGTTTCTCGACTTAATTTTCTCGTGATCTTGAGGTAACAAAAGTTGTTTTCTCACAACATAGTCTTATCACGAGAAAATCTCGCACCTTGTGAATGGGACTGGTGTTGCATGCATGATAGCCTCCTTCTCAGGTTTCTTACACTAATGTGGAAGTTATCAATCACTGACAGACACAGAGCTGTTACAGCTTGGGTGAGTCCCTGATCAAAGTAAAAACGAATTTGTTCATCCATGATGCTACGGGATTGTGCTAAGCTTTTGCTGCCTCCAGAAATATAAAAATAACATTATGTTGAATACACAGGAAAATTAAGTCGTAATCATGAGAAAACAAGAAAGAAAAAAAATGCATGGTCTCTTAGGGCTTCCATATAGCCATGATCAGTATTATTTGATCATACTTGTATTGTTTTAATTGCATCTATGTGTATGGTGTTGACAGGTGTGGAGAAATCTGTTCTCTCCACTCCATTCTCTGAATTTTGGGATTGGTGGTGATGCAACACAGCATGTCCTATGGAGACTCACTAATGGAGAACTGGACCATATCTGCCCCAAGGTACAATGTTCCAGCTGCCACACTGCTGACGTTGTGTGTACCAGACATTTTGACTGAGTCATAGTGAACATCTGCAGAACATTCAGTATGCAGTTTTATGCTATAGAAGTGAATTCTGATGTACAAGTCTTTATGTAAAATTTTATATAATGTACATATTTAATACATGTATTGAAATTTATTTACCCCAATTGTTTAACATTAATATACTCTTTATCATATTTACATGCATATTTAAAGTGTTTGATACAATTGTCACAGATATCATTGAAATATGGTCTTTTCTCTTCTACATCTAGGTGGTAGTGTTGTGGGTGGGCACTAATAATCATGGCCACACCCCTGAGCAGATCTGTGGAGGCATCATGGCCATCGTTAACGTGATCAACAAGCACCTTCCTCAAACTCACGTTCTTGTACTGGTCAGTTCGTTTTTTTGCTCCTTATCTTTTTATAGCTACAGCACATTCTGCTTCTTAACATAATCCAACTAAACCTGAAGTTGTTTCATTGTAATATATAGGGCTGCAACTGACTTGTATTTTCATAATTTGTTGGCCGATTATTTTTTTGATTAATCGGATGGGGGCGGGGCAAACTTTCAATACCATTTTCTTTTGTTTATTTAAAATAAAATCCACAAACTGAGTGTTACAAATATAAATTCAGCCTAAAACTTTACACAACTCTTTGTCCAAAACAGAAAAGAACCCAATACATACACACACACACACACACACACACACACACACACACACACACACATACACCAGAATATATATTATTAATTTAGGACTGTAGTTTAATTTGGTGCTTTTTGTGCATCCATAAAAAATAATGAATAAATACTTATTCGATATAAAAAACATTTTTGTAGCAATTTCCCCTGCCCCTTGCACACAGTGGAGCATTTTGGATATAAACACAAGTTTGTGCTCGTGCAGCAGTGTTTAATATAAAATGCCCCCCTGCCTTAGAGGACTTTCTTCCTCAGTCACGTGATGATTTCTCCTCCGTCTGATGGTGACTGAGGTCATGTTGGGAATAAAAGGTAATGCTGACATAAAAAGTAAACTGAAGAAAGTCATTATAGGTGACTCTGGGTGTCTGCTAATGCTAGCATGCATATGACGTCATGCGCCGTCAACTAGGAAGCGGCTTATACTTCCGGTTTGTAAAAAAAAAACCCCGCTAGTGATGTATTTGAGATGTTATTAACTTTCTAAAATCCACACACTAGACGGTAGTGCAGAGTGCATAGTGTAAGCATACAATACTGTTTTTTTTTGACAAAACTTTAGTATTTACTCTCCGAAGCGTGTTTTCGGAACAGAAGTAACGTATTGAGTAAACACACCCTGTGCCGTGCGCAGACCAACTAATCGATAATTATCGATTTTATTGATTAGCTGTTGCAGCTCTAGTAATATAGTATATAACAAGGTCCACTAAAGAGTGATATTTCTGAATAACTAAATACATTTAAGCTGATGTTTATTTTACAATACTTAAAACTGAGGGTATTTTTAATTTTTTTTTTTTTTTTGCTTTACTTCATTATTTTTTTATTTTATTTGCCATACATTTCATTCATGTGATAGTGTGTTAGAACATGTTTTGTTATTGACTGGTGCAGTACTCAGTGTAATTTATTATCTCTATTGCTTTCAGTAAATAAAACTTTTTTGATTCATATTGCACACACACTACACACACCCCCACACATGCACAAACACTTTTATTCACACACATTCACACCTAGGGGCAATGTAGTGTAGCTAATCTTCCTGTTTTTGGGAGGTGGGAAGGAACTGGAGATGGACACGGGAAGAAGCTACACACACACACACACACACACGCACGCGCACACACGTGTGCACACAGAACCGGGGACCCTGCCAACATTAACCACTGCACCACAATGGCACCCTTAATAGGATACCTAGTTGTCACAGTTAGTGGGGTACAAAGGCCATTACTAAGTTGGTATTTTGTTATTTGAAAACTGAATGGATATATTTTTCTTTCTGTCTGTCTTCTCCGTTAGGGTGTTTTGCCAAGAGGCAAGAGTCCGAACCCGCTGCGAGAGCGCAATGCGCGGGTGAACACCCTGGTGCAGGCTGAGTTGGCATCTCTCTCCTATGCCTCACTTCTGGACGTGGATCCTGGATTCGTCCAATCAGATGGCTCAATCTCCCACCAGGACCTATACGACTATCTCCACCTCACTGCACAGGCCTATCAGAAAGTGTGCCAGCCGATATACACACGCATTAAAGCTCTGTTAGAAACACACACACCCTGAGTGCAGAGAAGACAAAGAAGTCTTCATACACTATTGTAGACATGTATCCTACATACAGACATTATCAACAGCAACAAAAAAACATGCACTTACATTAATACTGTTACGGACCAACACGTCACAATTTACACTAGATATAGTACACTATTAACACCTATACATACACAGACCACTCCAGGCCATTTCATTTATTGATCAGTTAATACATTACACAGCTGATCTGATCATTGATTTCACTAGAGTGATGCTTAATCTACCATAACAAAAAACTGCCACTTTATATGTTATATTTGTTGACCCCAAGCAAAACAATTTTTCAGGAAACAATGTTAGCTTAAGTATATGGAAAGTTCATGAACACTGCACAGGTAACAAGAAACAGTGCGTTGTGCCGAGCATGATTGAAGTCAAAGCTCGATGAATAAACACAACTTTTCTGTTTCGGCACTCACAGTGAGCCTCCACCCACATAACAGTGGTTAGAAAACACATGACCATGGTGAAGTGTTTGCAAAATGGTTGAAATGCATATAAATTGAACTTATTATTTTTTTTTTCCTGAAAGCACTTCTGATTTCTTATTTTTTGTACCATGTTTATGTTGGTGTGTCTTAAATGCATAGAAAGCATTAGGTAGTATCTGTCTCCTGGCTGTATGTCTACTGTATGTTAGAACCTGTAAATATAATCTTTTCTTTACTGCAAACTTAAACATTAAAGTAAAACATAAAATTGGCATGCATACATAACCCCTTGGCATCTGACAGTACAGTTTTCCAAATCCTGTCTATAAGAATAACTGCCTTACCTCTGTTTAGTGTTTTTCTTGCTCAAACAGACCTGTTACAACTATAGAAAAGTCACATTCAGCTGATAAGATCGATCAAATGCATATGAACAATGAAAATGTTAAACGCTATACTGTGACCTGTAAATAACTCTTTTATGAGTGATTCCAATTGATGAGAATGTAGTGTGATCCTATTATTCTCAACATCCTGTCCTGTGTCGTTAATACAGAGGCCTTTGGTCACTTTTCAAGCCTGTTGGCCTGTAAAAAAATAATAAAATAAAATTCTCTAGAGCTTCCATCAATAATTCTGAGGGCCAAATCTGTGACTTAACACTGCGATATGTAAATGTCTTCTGTTTTAAAATGCTGGATTAAAACCATGGACTCAACCAACTGGGTGTCTTAATTAAGTGATATACACAGTATGAGAGGAGCTAGACTATTCCTTCCCAGTGAAAGTAAAAGACATAACAATATAGCAATACTCAGTTATATCTACTTGAAATTTCACAGAAATACACACTTATACAGCAATATTAAGTACATTTTAAGTGGGGTCAGCCCATCACAGGGCACGATCGTGCACACTCACACACCCATTCGTACAGTATGGACAATTAGGAAATGCCAATCAGCCTACAATGCATGTTTTTGGACTGGGGGAGGATGCCCCTGAAGCACAGGGAGAACATGCAAACCCCACACACAGGGCGGAAGTGGGAATCGAGCCCCCAACCCTGGAGATGCAAGGCAAATATGCTAAGCCACTAAGCCACCATTCCCTATGGAAATCCATTGTGTGAAATGGAAATATACACCAACTCAGCACTTTATTAGGAACACCTGTACACCTACACATTCATGCAGTTACCTAATCAGACAATTGTGTGAGAGTAGCGCAATGCATAAAATAATGCAAATACAGGTCAGCAGCTTCGGGTAATGTTCATATCAACCATCAGACTGGGGGAAAAATTTTATCTTAGTGATTGTTGTTGCCAGATGGGCTGGTTTGAGTATATCTCTAACTGCTGATTACACACAACAGTCTCTAGAGTTTACTCAGAATGGTGCAATAAAGAAAAAACATCCAGTGAGCAGCAATTCCGTGGATGGAAAAGCCTTGTTGGTCAGAGAGGTCAATGGAGAAAGGCCAGACTTGTTTGAGCTGACAGAAACACTACAGTAATTCAGATAATCAAACTCTACAATTGTGGTGAGAAGAAAAGCATCTCAGAATGCACAACATGTCGAACCTTGAGGTGGATGGGTTACAACAGCAGAAGACCATGTCTGGCCTATTGCCAGAGCCAAAACCATGATAGGACAAGACATCTTTATAGTAAAATCACATCCAGGAAATTCTATTCTTATCTGGAAGAAGACTGATGTGCCTGAACAGCTTGAAATTCTAGTATATCTGTACATCTCGACATGTCAAAACAAACAGCAAATGATTCGCATATGTATTCAGTTACTCAGTTCACTCTAGCTTCAACTAAATAAATGGATAAATAAATAAACTTTTACTAAGTCTTGGGCATGTCTAGCTGCGAAGAGGTGGTCTTTTTTTCTTGTACATCATTGAACTATTAAAGAATGTTCATGGCCAGTGATGTTCAACGCTTTGTTTTTCGTTTCTGTGAGGTGAATAAAGATGTGATTCCAGAGATATCATGTTCTGTTTAATGGAGTTGAACAAAGTAAATAATACGCATAAAGTAAAGCCCTTTCTAGGTTATGGAAGAGTAAGCTACGTCTGGAATGGTGTAGTGTTTCCAATTCTTGGCATGATTGCCGTTTTTGGCCAGAGACACAAACATGGTCACTTTCATGTCTAGCCAGCATAAAAAAAATAATAATGATAATAAAAAGAGGAAGAAGGGAAATGAACTTGGAACATTCATGTAAATGCAATATGGACCTATTGTACACTTGTCAGCTTTGATTTGGCTTCTCTTACAGCAAGCTCAGGCATGGTATATGAAATCAGATACCAAGAGCTTCTGCTTATAAATGCTGAACTGCTCAACTTCAACACACAGTAATTTGCAATCCTTAGCCAAAGGTACACATTCAAGTTGAAATAAGAAAGTGAACTTTTTTGAAAGAAGATGAAATTTGTGATGCTTCTGCTGGTCTTCACTGCCATGGTGGGCTTCAGTGCTCTTTGCCAAGGTACTGTACTGTTTCTTATAACTGTCATTACACACATTATATACTCTATATACACTATAACTATAATTTATAAATGACATAGGATATTATACTTTGTTGAGAATAACACACATATGAAACCTTGTAATGAAACTTATTATGAAACCTATGAAGGAAAGCGGCCATATCATACCAATTCACGAACATATTTGCTCTCACCTGCTCACATTGTGCTTTTTGCTTGGTTGTCCTCACAGCAGTTATTGACTCCGAAGTATCAGACAAAAACGGTAAGTTAGGTGTATTCTGTCATTGCATTAAAGGTCTGGTTGTGTTGAAATGAAAAATTCTGACAATAACCAAAAGGTGAAAAAGAAACTTCTTTTATATTTAAATATATCCTTTATAATAGACATATAGTAGACATAATAGTAGTGCTAGAGTACTTTTTTTTTTTTTGCTTGTTAGTACCTTTTCTGCCTTAATGGAAAAAACAGTATTTCTGATTTATTTATACCTGATATGTATGATCTGATTTACAATTAGCATGCTTTCACAGCAGTAGCTGCAGGAAATAGGGGGTTTACTGGAGTCTTTTACTCTGTAAATAATTCAGTGACAGCCAGTTCAGGAGATGCAGTTGGACCTGCTGATGTTACCAGTCACACCAGATCCACCAAGCAGAGAGGTGCAAACTGTGCCTGTGCAGGTGAGTAGTGTTACAGTTTCAAAGCAAAAAAAGAAGAAGCGGGACCAGGAGTGTGGGATATAGTGCCCGCAAAAACCTGACTCAGAGGGGAAAAAATTGTTTGTGTACTAAATAAACAAATAAATAATATTTTGTGTAATAAAGCCTTATTTATAATACAAAATCCATTCTGTGACTGTCCTTTTTTTTCTTTTTTCTTTTGAAGAGTACTCCTAGTTAACCATTCTCAGTCCAAGACCATTAATACTATAATGAAGCTTGTATGACTTAAATAATTAAAGTAAATTATTTTTATTTTTATGAGCTTATATTAATTGCTTCTATGTCAGTATAAACTGAGATGGCACTAGTTTTTGCAGCAGCAAGAACAGCATTTTTACATTTAAATGAGAGCAAACTGAATAATTAGGAAGGATTCAAGCACACATTTGGGGGGAAAAAAAATGTTGGGACTGAGATCAGTGGCCAAGTGTAACGCATAAGCTAACATATGCTCACGCTTCACATTTTACCTATTGATATTAATTTAGCTGGACCCTTGCCTTAAAAGGCTTTTTTTTGTTTACAGTTATGGTTGTAACGCAGTAATTCTGCACAAACTGAGCCCACTATTCTTTTGTGTCTTCAGGAAAAAGTAAAGCACAGAGAGGGTGTCAGTGCAAAATGAATAATTTTAAACGTAAGTCTCTCTCTCTCTCTCTCTCTCTCTCTCTCTCTCTCTCTCTCTCTCTCTCTCTCTGTCTCTCTCTCTGTCTCTCTCTCTCTCTCTCTCTCTCTCTCTCTCTCTGTCTCTCTCTCTCTCACACACACACACACAGCTTTGTGACGGGTATTTCCATCTTTTAAACTTTCCCTCTTGCATTGTGTTGCTGTTATCATTACTGTATCATTAATGTTCTTCATCTTTTCTCAGATGGACTCAGTCCAGAGGAGAGGGTCCTGTGCTTAAAGAAAGGCATTCGAAATTACAAAAAATGCAAGTCTGTGATTCTCAAGACTGTGAAAACCAAGGAGGATCCCAAACAAATTAGTATCCCAGTGTAATCATACACATTCTAACTTCTTTGCAAGGCTAGCATAACTATTCAGCATTTGCTGCTTCATACATAGAGTATTACCTTTTATTAAGCTCATCAAGTATTCCAAAAGGCAGATGTGGGCGATACCATAAATCATTTATTTCACTACAATATTATGCATAAGTACAAGTATACAGATTGCATGTAGAATATAGATACAATTTTCACAAAGTGCCTTCTGATGATATATTTGCTAGAAAAATATTATTTAGCTGTATTTTATCACAATTTAATCCAATCTCATTAAAAAGTATAAATCACTATCATTCAATGTGTATTGTCTATGATGTTCAATTAACTAATAATATAAAAGTAGTTTGAATGAAAGTGTGCATGGTTCATGTTTGTAAAAAAAAAAAAAGTAACAATAAATAAAGTATTAGTACAAAGACTATATAATGAGGGGTTTTAAACCGTGAAGAATAACATGGCAGTGATTTAATCCTTTGTCTATTAAATATAAGGAAAAAAGTAGAAAAAAAGCAAGTATAGCCAGTATAATTTATGCAAGGATAGCAGCGAGTACAAATGTTTAATAAACACAATGCCCTGCTGAAAAATTATCATTTGTGTAAGCATTGATCAGTCTGACAGTTTTTTCCCCCTGTCCTGGCGAAATTAATGTGCACTATTGATAGAGGTACTTGTAGGACATTTTGATGGTTGATTGGTTTAGAGAAAAAACCCATAAGACTTGAATATGCCAAGACTTGCCCTGCTGTCACCCAGTTCTCTGCATGTCATTTAGGTATGTGGAGTAAAAGAGAATTTTCTGGAAAACAGCTCTAAGTCATCCGGTCCTCTGTCATTATTTATGCCTCTGACAAAACAACCATCACACCCCAGAGATCACTGTATATCCATAGAGAACATATGACTTGTGTAGGAATTCAAAGTTTAATATTCTTAATATTGATTATGATACTTCAGGAAAAAAGAAATAATTTAAATATCTGGCTTTAATCTGTTCCTCAGAGAGGGAGCGTGGATAATAAAATTAATATGTTAGACTTCAGGCAGAGAGGAATGCACAATACAGTCGATTCGCAAGTCAGTTAGCAGGCCTCAATTAGCAGCTCAGAAGGGCTTCATCAACATTAATACAGGAAGAACAAGAGCACACAAGGCAGTCAGCAACACGCTAGTCTGAAGAGGAGGTGCTGCATTAGGTTCTGTTAAGGAGAAACATAACAATGATGGTGAAGTAATCACTAGCAATTACAAATTTGCTACCAATAAATTAGCATAATAAATTAGGGTACTAAAATATTGTAATAATGTTTTCTATTTTCATTTCCACTATCTCTAAAATCTAAAGATCAGCCATTTGACTTGTGGAAATACTCTGCTCACCTGAAATAACATAGGAAGTTGACAATGTGTGATTGGTCAGGGGGTTTATGGCCACACAGGTGTAGTTGTTACAGAGAGGAGACATTAATGATAAAACTAACATGGCATCTTCTTTAATGAAAGTGTTGTTAAAGAACCAGTGGTAAACACTTGGTGGCTGAGACTTCGCATTACACTTTAAGACAATGGTGGCCTTGATGTCAACTGTTATAGTCACGTCTACTGGCCCATCTGTTTAACACAAAAAACATGCAGTCAGGCATGAATAGAGGTTGAAATAGTATCACATCAAATTTGTCACAGCATCAAATTTGAATTATTTTAACATTTTTCTACTGTATACAGTGCTGAAAAAAAATAGACTTTTCTGAACTGAATTAAGTTCTCTCACCCAGAAGTTAAATTAAACCAAGTGTGGTTACCTCAAAAAGTGAAAAGGGAGAAATGCATTTAAAGATTCCAAGCCAATTGCACTGAGAGATGGCATGCTTACATCTACACTTGTAACCTAACGACATCACTGGCAAATTAAATAATTAATTATATGTTTACAATAGGAAACGGCTTATGATTATTGATGGTAATTGCTATGATCAGACTCTGTCTCATTACCTGAAATAAAAGTCACTTGTGGTATTTAAACCTGAGTCTCGTGTCTGATTACAAACTCAGTTCATTAGGCTTATATCTGTTTTGCTACAACAGATAATTAAAAAAAGTTTGGAAAATTATTATTATTTATTTATTATTTATTTATTTAAAGATTTTTATGCATTCTAACTGCATTTACCACTGTGTTTGTTAAACTGTCTCTGTATCCAGTGTCATCTTTGCAAGCAGATGGCCAAGGTAAAGTTATAAAGTAGCCTAAATGAAAACATTCCATATAGTTTTGGTAAAATACAGTATAGCTACAGTATTTTCTTAAAGACGAAATTTCAAAATAAATACTGGCAGATAAACATTTGGTCCAAACCTTATTTTTCATCAATTTTGTCTGTTTGCCAGAATTTAGTCATGGCAAGATTTGACCGGTTTTGCCAGTTTGCCACATGTACAATGTATTCATTATCCAGGTTAATAATAGTGAACAGTGTCCAGGAATAACTTTCTTCATACTACAACATGATAACTTGATAATACATGATGCAGAATGATAAAGGCAAAAGTCACTTACAATTAACTATTAGATGGTAAGGCAGGCTAACATGTGGTCGAAAAGTATTTGTGGCAACACACTGATATGATCCATCATCAGTGATCTGTAGAGGGTGGAACTCTACAGTGGTGTCATTCATATAAATGGAGTTTGTGACTGTTGTATTTAATATCTGGTTGTCTTTTAGCCACTGGATGCTTTTAAAAAGGCCAGACACATTACAAAAGAGCTGCATATCCTTGGAGGCCAGAGGGATGAGA
This sequence comes from Ictalurus furcatus, assembly GCF_023375685.1. Taxonomy (NCBI): domain Eukaryota; kingdom Metazoa; phylum Chordata; class Actinopteri; order Siluriformes; family Ictaluridae; genus Ictalurus; species Ictalurus furcatus. The sequence continues at coordinate 11,384,971 of NC_071255.1, read as the reverse complement.
GTGCTGGGAGTCACCACCACTGAGGAAATGCCCACTGAAGACAAAACAACACAGGACAGTTTTGATAGAAATGTCATTAGAAAGACCATAGAAATATTAATTAAAAAAAAAAAAAAAATCAATTTGCACACAAAAAATGTAGTAGTGTAGTGTCAGTTTTCCTGCTGCTGCTGATGTCACAACTTATAATAGAATACCAAGGTAGACCAAATGAGGTCAGGACCTACCAATGACAGTTAAATTCCATGTAGCACTGCTGTTTATTCCTGTGAAGTTATTGTGGGCTAGGCAAGTGTATTCCCCACTGCTGTTTATTGAAAGAGAGTCAGCCTGATACACAGAGCCCTCCGCCACTTTAGAACCTTGGAAGAACCAGCTGTATTGACTGGCAGGTTGAGAGGAAGCAGAGCAATTTAGTGTCACATTAGAACCTACTTCAGCATTGTCTGGGCCAGAAATCCTAGTGAACCATGGACCATCTAGATGATTAAGAAGAAAGACAAGTCACATTTAAGCAATATTTGTCTTCTTGAATACATATTTAACCTAAACTGTTTTATGAAACCTGCAAATCTGTTGTCAATAAACAAGCAATAATAATAAGTCAATTTAGTTCATTTGAGTTTTCACAGCTTTATATATCATTACAACAAGCCATCAAGCTCATACACTCACCATACACTTTATTAGTAACACCTGTATACCTGCTTATTCATGCAATTAACTAAAGTGCCAATCATGTGGCAGCAGATGTTCACATCAAACATCAGAATAGGGAAAAATACTGGGCACTTTAAGGGTGGAAAAACAACAGCTTGTGTTTTTTAATCTTCAACTGTCTGGGTGAGCCTGTGACTTAGCCTCAGACTTCCTCAATCTTTTGCTGTAGCTCATCTGCCCCAAGGTTCTACATGTTGTGCAATCTGAGATGCTTTTCTGCTCATCACAGTTAAGAGTGGTTATTTGAGATACCCTAGCCTTCCTGTCAGATTGAACCAGCCTGCCCATTCTCCTCTGAACACTCTCATCAAAAAGGTGCTTCTGCCTGCTGGACTCGGTTTTTCCCCCCACACCATTCTGAGTAAACTCTTGAGACTGTTGTACATGAAAATCCCAGGAGATCAGCCATTTCTGAAATGCTCAAACCAGCCCATCTAACACCAACAACCATGCCACTGTCAAAACAAATGAAATCACATTTTTCCCTCATTCTGATGTTTGATGTGAACATCTTGACCTGTATCTACATGATTGTATACATTGCTCTGCTGCCACAAGATAGGCTGATTGGATAATTGCATGAATGAGCAGGTGTACAGATGTTTCCAGTGAGTGTATGTCTAGTAGCTGTAAATCTACTAAATCTACTAATGATCTAATGTAGCTGGACATGCATTACAATTCAGAAGGACTTTTTCCATACATCCCCTCAGATGATGATTGAGAATATAAATAAAATGTGAAATATGTTACTCACAATTAACTATTAGATAGTAGGCCATGCTGGTCACATTGCTCACAGCGTTGCTTGCTACACACTGGTATTTTCCATCATCAGAGAGAGTGAGCTGATTAAATGTGAGCGTCTTGTTTTGGTTGGAGAGAGAAAGTCGGCTGTCAGGAAATAGGTACACGCCGTCCTTAATCCAATAAACAGAGTCCACAGGTCCCGTGACATCACAATTCAGGGCAAATGAATTATTGAATATTGGTGGTTCACCAGCAGACAACACTGGAGCAGCGGATATTGGGTCTAAATAAAAAAAAAAAAGAAAAGAAAGAGATATAGTAATATAAATTAAAGGTGTAATCCTTCCTGCAAGGCTAACTCTAACCTCTGTTGTACAAAAAAGACTAATGTTTCAAATTTTTCATCTCACCAATGATGCTGATGGTTCTGGTGACTGTGGCATATCTGAGAGTCACTGTGTTTTGAGCAGTGCAGACATAAACTCCTGTCTGGTTCTGAGTAGCATTGGTAAGCTGGAAGGTTGGGCTGGTTATATTAAAAGAAATGCCATTGTAGGACCATTGGAATAATGCTGCAGGTTTGGATTCACAAGAACAGGACAAAGTGATGTTTGATCCTGAAATGTATCCAATCATGTTTGGCAGAAATGTCATTGTCAGGTTGCTGGGACCATCTAAGGGAATACAATATTAGTTACATCTATTCAACAGTGAATCCACTGAATATAGAAAGAATAAAGCATCTAATGTTAGGTCCACGTGTAGTGTTAAATAATGATTTATCATAGACATGAACAGAACATTTTAGAATAATTCTATACTCACAGCTGACATTGAGGGAAATTGAGCCGCTTGTTCCATTACTGATGCTGTTCGCCACGGAACACCTGAAAGGCCCACTGTCATATCTGGTTGCATTGCTAATAATCAGACCACTTCCATCATTAATGAGTTGAACTTTGGCTGTTGTGACCTCATAGCTGCCATTATACCATGAGAACACTAATGCTGTGCCACGGGCAGTGCAGGTGAACGTGACACTGTCATTAAACTCCACCAGATTTGTTTTACTTACTGTCAGAGAAACATTCCTGATTGGCTCTGAAAGTAAGAATATATTATTAAAAATACATTTTCAGTTTCAAACTACAATTTACAACCTGTGCTGGAGAGTAAAAAATAACTAAAACACACTGTACATACATTTAGAGAATATCTCAGTACGACTGATATATTCTTTCCTATGATCATGAATTTGTTCATCAATTGCCCCTCAAAATACCTTAAAATTAAAATAAATAAATAAAATAATATTTTTTATTAATAAATAATATTATTTTCCCCCACCTTCCCAGGTATGCATTTACACATGTTTAGGTCTCTGATATATCTGTTAGTGATAAATAAATAAGACAGGAATGGGCAAAGAGGGCTCACCAAGTGCACACAGGAAGTGACTAAGGGTTATGTTGGATTTCCTGTAAGAGAGGCTATAAAAACAGCTATGACAGAACCCCACCCTAACCCTGCACTTAACTATTCCCCTGTTTGACAGGTTTGTTCAACACATGTGCAATATAATCAGATAACAGTGTTCAAATACAATTAACTTGATGATTAATTATTGAGATAAATTAAATTTATTATACCAGGGGAATCATTAAATTGTGCTTAACTCTAGCCAGAGTTGAGCAACATTGTAACAGGACAGTCTAACAAAGTTTTTTTCTTTTTTTTTCTTTTTTTTGTATTAGATACACTTCAGAATGATGTATGATCTTCTGAAGCATGAGAGGTTTATTTATCTAAATAAATTTGTCTTTATTTTTCAACAAAATATTACCAATAATTCCAGCATAATTTAACTTTTACATATTGATTTTGTGGCACTTGATATATTCACACATTTCCCATCTAATTTATTATTATAATACATTTGGAGGTTGGCCCTACATTTTAAAACTGATTTCACTACCAGCTATTTTAAAAGTTTTCTTTATAGCCCTGTTAACTTTGACTAACTTTTTCTTGGACATGGCTGTTGTTTTGTCTGATAAGTAAGGCAACACATTTTTCTTCCTTTTCCCCTTTTTTTCTGAAACATTTTCGAAGTATAACATATAGAAACTATTAGTGAAATGTTTTTGGATGTGTATGTTTGGAAACTCACCCTGAACAGAAAGTTTAAGTTCTGCGTTTACAGGTGGGGTCATGCCTTGCAGTACATAGAGACCAGAATTGTTCACTTGTACTGAATACACAGAGATCTGACTTGTGGACAAGTTGAAAGATATTTGCCCTTTGTAACTGTCACTGACTATAAATTTATCTGGGTACCAGAACACCAGGACTTTCCCATCTAACATCCAAGTGCCAGCAGAGATACTCATCTGAGGATTTGGAGTAAGAGTGACATTTTCTCCAACAGCCAGAGGATTCGCAGATGAAGTCAGACTCAGAGAGGAAACACCTGAAAAAAGACATTTTATGTATATTATTAGCTATAACACTAGCAAGGTTGTTTTTCCAGGTTTGCAATGATGTCTTCCAGTGGATTGTTAAAACTACAAAATGTAAGATTTTGGAATTTCACACACTGTTGCTATCACAAGCTACTTGCTACAGAAGATTTTGTAAGGTGGGAGTGTAACTTTGCTTTTTCTCTTATAGCATAATATCAGACTCTTTCGCTCCCATTTGCTTTGTTTACACTCTCATACTGTCACATTTCTCTCTTTTGGATAATCTATAATAGATTCGTTTAGAATGCATTGTAATTAGAATATTAGGGCTACAGATTTGTGTAGAATCTGTGGTTTCATAGGCACTATTTTGCATTTATTTCAAAATACACATATATTTCAACACATGTACAGTATATTTAAAAATAAAAAATATAAATGCAAAAACAAATGAAAAATAAGTAAGCATCCATCACTGTGGACATCAAAACTTAAATTATGTCAGTTACTGTTTACATATATCTAGAGATACAATGTTAGCATGTTGAGTTACATTATGAAGTATTCATACAAGTATTACATGTTTTATGATATTACACACAAATGTTCATGTTACATATATCTAGAGATACAATGTTAGCATGTTGAGTTACATTATGTAGTATTCATACAAGTATTACATGTTTTATGATATTACACACAAATGTTCAAATGAAAATGTTGGTATTTACTTTATACAGTTTTAGTGGGCCTAGAACTTTGGGCAGTTGAACTTAATCATTGGTTTGGAGCAGATTTATTTTTCTGCTCCAACGATCCATGCCCCCCATTTACTTACCGGTTAGAATGAAATAAAATAATGGTTAATAATTGTCTTTACATATGATAGCCTACATATGATATCATTCTGCTTAAAGGACGGCTAGGATATAAATAAAACCAAACGCTGCATTTAACTGAAAATCTGTATTTATTTCAAATTTATTTATAATTATATAATTTTCAGAGCATCCTTCTACTTTTCAGTGTGATTTCCTGCTTGCAGAAGAGTAGGAAAAATAATTTCTACATGGCTTTTCCTGCTGTTGCCCCATCTTCGAAAACCTTGCTATAGCGGCTATGTAACATCAAATCTTTCTGTAGCGGTGTGCAGAAAGTGATTAATTCTGGACTAATTCTAGACAAACTCAATACTTATTGAAATTATTTAAAATAATGTTTATAACTGGTTAAACACTTAGACATTTTTGTTTGGAACAGTTTAGAGTGATATTATTTGTGTTTCCAATTATGTTCAGTTTTTATTTTTTCCATTCCCTGTATTGTTTCTAATCATTGGCTTGTAATGAGGGTGATATCTTGTCAGGACTAAGAAATGACACTATAGAACTATAGGCAAATACAACATCCAATATAAAAAAAAGGGAAAGAATAATATTATTATATTTACATTTAGTGCCTACTTTCTGGGATAAAAAAAAAAGTTAAAGAGGAAGCCCAAGCCACCTTCTTAAACCTGATGAAAAATAGCCACTAATAAAATAAGGTAGGGAAAGTAGGCCATTACCAGAATTACAGTTTAATAAGGTTACTGATATGCCACATTAGGTTTGGTGGAAAAAAAAGTTTAAAAGTTTACAAGGTGCACAAGATGCACACAAAAAACTCATATTCTTCCATTCCGTCCACATATATATGGGATTTGTACCTGCACAAAATTACTAATAGGATAAGAAACAACTTAAAGATTTAACTTGCTGTGATACAAAGAGCATTATAATTCTGTTACAGCAAAAAATAAATAAATAAATAAATAAATAAATTAAGTAAACATTTGTTTTTAGTATTATTTGTTAAGAGTTTAAGTATAAGAAAGATAAAGTAAGTAAAAAAAATGGGTCTGAAGGGATATGATAAAATAACCTCAATATATAAGCAACAATAATTTTGAAATGATACATAATGACTAATATAGAACTAATACACATTAGAATATTAACGTTAGAAATACCTCTTATGTAGATAGTGATGATAATGGCGAAGCAACAGAAACATTTAGACTCCATTGTGGAACTCTGATTTAGGAAAGGTTCCTTACTTGCTTCCTTACGATCCATAAGAAGAATGTGTTCAGGGTTTTTGTGGTGTTAAAATTGACTGCTACCTGTGTGTATACAGACAATACATCAGCAAATATTTGCATAGTTGTTACAAAGGAACTGTGCAATACCTTATGCACCCACACACACGCACACACACACACACACACACACACACGCACGCACGCACGCACGCACACGCACACACCCAGTTTGGGACTGCAAGGTGTGTTGGCTTTACAGTAAATTGGTCCTTGATCATTATTCACCAATACTCTCCACCAATCACAATTCAGGCATTTGGGCTTGCACTGAATGACAAAATTAAGGAGAAAACATAAATTACATGATATGACAACTGTGTAGCTGCACAAGAGGGTATTTGGGTATTGCTCTGTTTTGCTTTTGTTCTAACTGTGTAATATCTAACCATGATAGCCACTGAGTCTAAGTCTAAGTAGGGACCTTTGAGTAGGTACTTTTGACTTCTGAGACAAGGTAGAAATACACTCCGGCTTAGTCGCCAGTCCATCAAAGGGCACCACACACGTACCAGCATGGCTTTTTGGGATCAAATCACAACCTCATAACTTTCTTCTTTTATTTAAATTTTTTTCTTTTAAAAATTTTTTCTAAAGAAAACTATACAGTATCACGATTTGTTTAATATAACACCATCATTTATTATTTTGTGTTATTCTTTTTATATTATAATGCTCATTTTATAAAGGATGCCAAAATATTCAAAGGCAGTAAACCTTACATTTCTTCTTACCTTGTGTAAATATACCTGTATGTACTTAATGCAACATGGACACTATTTGCACTTGCTTAAAAACATACTGACGAAATGACTTGCAAAATGTAAATGTTTTGAAACCTTTCCTTTTACAGTATACCTAAAGAAAATTACAAGATGTCAGAATAATTTCAAGTTTAATTTTATTTGTATAGTGCTTTTAATAATGGACATTGTCACAAAGCTTTACAGAAATCTATAAATTCTTAATATAAATTTTACACTTATAAATGAATGAATGCCAACATGTACTGTGACATACTGAAGCAGAGCATGATCAGTATGCAGTATTCCAACGTGATAACGACCCCAAGCACACCTCCAAGACAACCACTGCCTTGCTAAAGAAGCTGAGGGTGAAGGTGATGGACCGGCCAAGCATGTCTCCAGACCTAAACCCTGTTGAGCATCTGTGGGGCATCCTCAAATGGAAGGTGGAGGAGCACACTGTCGCTAACATCCACCAGCTCCATGATATCATCATGGAGGAGTGGAAGAGGACTCCAGCTTCCACTGTGAAGCACTGGTGAACTCCATGCACAAGTGGATTAAGGCAGTGCTGGAAAATAATGGTGCCACACAAAATATTGACACTTTTGGCCCAATTTGGACATTTTCACTTAAGGGTGTACTCACTTTTGTTGCCAGCGGTTTAGACATTAATGGCTGTGTGTTGAGTTATTTTGAGGGGACAGCAAATTTACACTGTTATACAAGCTGTACACTCACTACTTTACATTGTAGCAAAGTGTCATTTCTTCAGTGTTGTCACATGAAAAGATATAATCAAATATTTACAAAAATGTGAGGGGTGTACTCACTTTTGTGAGATACTGTACACTTAAATTTTAAATTTACTTTTCCACATTTCACAAAAAGTAAATTTGTTTATTAATAAGATGTTAATAAAAGTTTGCAGTAATGCAGTTTAGACTTTTGAAAGCCACACATGCTCCAATCCCACAGTTCACCATAAATATATCAATCACTTAATTAAAACATATGATTTAAACTTACAATTATGTTATATCACAGCAAACCAGTGACTACATTTCCCATCCTGCACTGTGGCCTACAAACATGGCCGCCATGGACTGCAATTCCCAGAACACTCACATTCATTCTAATCACGCACACCTGCATCAAATTTACAGCACTCACAACCTCAGTTGATGATATCCAGTTCCTCGTTTTGATTCATATTCTTTGATCTTGTTTCTCGTTCTCGATTCTTGCCTTGCCTCGTTTATGCCTGTTTGCAGATCGCCTGACCCATTGCCTGTTTTTGACCACGCTATTGTCTCATGATTTGGATTTGTCTGCCTGACACTCTTTATTAAAAGCTCTGATCTGCATTTGCATCCATCCTAACCCCCATTACACAAATCGTGTGACATATTAGGTCAAAAGAAATGAATTTACCCTAGTAACTGCAATCATTTTCCAGACACATGATGTTTTAAAGATGCATCATTCAAGACACTCAAATGTTTGGTGCATATCAAACTCATCCTAACCTCACTGACATCACTGACATCTTGCCTTTTCAGAGGTAATAAACTAGTAAACCTTACCCAGTCTCCTTTAGAAATTGGGACACTGTCACACAGTTGTACACTAAAGCTGCTTTCCAGTAATTCTCTATGCAGAATATCATGGTACACCTTTACATTATTACAAAATGGTTTCTTAAGGGGAAACTCTACCATGTTTACAGTTATCTTTGTTTATTAAATGTGGTATATTATATGTAAATCACTCTTGAGTAACAACATGATTTAAAAATATATATATATTAGATACACTGCTGAGCGGAGACAGTACTGTAGTTTGTCTTTGTTATAGGCTGAACTGACATAGCAGAAATATTAAAATAATATAATTGAAAAGGAACTAACTACACATTGCAGTAAAGCTGTCAATTATTAACCAGTATTTACCAGTATGTGTACATGCATTTGTTCCTAGGCAGCACACATTTAATAATAGGCAAGCCTAACGTTTGGTGAGCAGGGTTACGACTGTGTATCTCTGACATAGGATCAAAGAGTCTCGGTGTATAAAGGGCACCCAGAGAAAGACAATCTTATCCTGCAATGCAGAGCAAACAGTGTCAAAGCCTGTTCTGTGAAAAGAAAAAAAGAAAAAATCTGTATGATGTAATCAGCACAGCTTTAATATTGTTTTTGACCAAATATGTACAGGTGTATAGAATTTTCTAGATCTTTTATTTACATTTAGATTGTTACTGTTAAGATATGCTAGGATAGGCTATGTTAAGATAGATTTGTATTGATTTTTTCTATTTTAATTTTTTAAAACCATCAAGGTACAGTGTTGGAAGACCCAGTTCTGCCGAGTGCACATTGATACTGAAACCTCTCACTGTGTCAGGTGTGCATACAGGTTTGTCTATCTGGGTGTGTTGATGGCCCTTTTGTTTAAAGGATGTGGATTTTACTTTTCCTATTGCATGATTGTTGTGTTGCTTTGTGTGTATTAGTATATGTGTTTGTATATTTGGTTGTGGCTCACTTTATTCTGCCTACAACTATTTCTTACTTGTGTCTGGTTCTTTTGGTGGAAATGTCTAGCTTTTGCAGCACTCGTATCATTGTCAGCCTTTTTAACAGCTTAGTGCTTGGATTTGATCCTGCTTTACTTGTAAAACACTGTGGATTAAAACCATCTTCCATCTTGGCTCACTGCACATGAATGATTATTTATGGACACACCAAAATGAATAGGTTCTTATGCTTAACACAGAAAAATAATAGGGGTGTAAGACTCATGTGCATTTACCGGATCTCTACCCCTATGTTTAGATGTATGGAGTTTGTTTAGCAAAATGTGGCAGTTTCTCAGTACAACTGTCTTTCTATTTTGACTGATGGTGGGGGTAAATTTTTTCTCAGTATGGACTGATTTTATTAATGGGAGACATATGATGAACTAACCAGTCCATAAAGATTGGTTAGGTCACAAGCAAGTTTATGCTTAAATGTCATGATAATGTCATCGGTATAATGTAGACTTAAACGTAACCAGTGCTGCTGTGATGATAAAGACGGTCCTGTTCTCATCCCAGGACTTTCATTCACAATATACTCCTTTCATCACCCTTTCACCCCACGTAGTAGCATTTGATTTTATAATATACAGTTTTAGAAGAATAATGATTTGCAGTATAATCCCACTTTCCATTGTCTCTCAGAAGATGGCAGGTTCCATTTTAAACTTGGTTCTGTCAAGGTTGCTTCCTCATGTTGTCTCAGTGACAGTGGAAAACAGTCATGTCTTTACTCCTTAGGTATCGAACTCTACTGTTACAGGTTCTCTGACAATATCTATTTTTTAAAGCATCATGCAAATACAATTGAACTGAACTGAAACAAGGTTTCAATGAAAGTTTCAATGATGCTACTTGCTCAACACAAAATATATGTTACCTGTTTTATGTTTAAATATATATGTCAGTACAAAGTAAGACAAAACAGACATGTTGAGGAGACTTCAGTCTTAATTCAATGGACTCTACCCAGAGGAAGTACTATAGTAGAGAAATAACAATGCCTGGACTGTATGTAGAGTTTATTCTTCTGTGGTGACAATCAGACACAAGTAGAAACCAGGATCAGCAGAGTTGCACTGCTCACCACAGCTATACTAGGTTTGGCTAACACAGCATTACTGGGCATGGGGCGTGGCCGCGCCTCTGCAAAGAGCAAATCACACTGTTTACCAAATCACAAAATCACAAAAAGGCCAGCCATTTCTTTATACATAACTTTTAAAAAATGAAATCATAATGAACTTAAGATATAATGATTGACAAGCTTAGTAAGGGTGTTTTGAGATTGGTAAGGCTGTTCTTCATCTCCCCACAAGATGGCAGTGTTTTTCATTAATGATCATTTTCTTAATGATCTCCAACTATCACAGGTTTTTAAAACCACTAATATCTCTGACTGGGGTAGTGATGCACACAGAGTATTCATTGCATACCATTAAAAAAAAAAAAAGAAGATAGATATAATGTAGCTCTTGTAAAGTGTGGATCACTATTCCTGCTCTTAACCTCTAGGTGGCCCCAGCATTTTGTTGCTTGTACTCACCTACAACAGTCACAATTTTGGAGACCTGCCCAATATTGCCTGCTCCCGGGTTCAAAGTGATGCAAGTGAAGACCTGCGTCTGTCCAATGTCAGAGGGGGTCCAGAGAATCTTTGGTCCCTCAGCAATAAATCTTCCCCTTGGAAAGCCTGCATGCAAGGCCCACTGCACAGTGCAATCCATCCTGCACTGTGCATCACAAGTGTACTCGCTTTGTATGCCTATTTCAGCTCGGTTTGGCCCAGTTACGCTCACAATAACATATCCAACTGCAGGAGGAGATCATATGTAACATCTGTTATATATTAGTATTTGACCTTATCTGTCATCATTCTGGAAAGGTTAGGTAAGTTCATCTGATTATCTGATTTATGTGATAGATGATAGGACACATGGAGAACTCCGCATTTTATGGGGACAATAAGGAAATATGACATATAAAATAAATACGGCTTACTCACGATAAATCCAGTAGGCCTTGCTTATTACACTGACATTTCCATTAAGGACCTTGCACTGATATTGGCCACTATCTGACTCTTCAAGTAGGCTAAAAAACAGAGTCCCATTGTCCGTGGATAGGCTCATCCTGGAGTCTAATGTAAGAGGTTCACCATCCTTAAGCCAGGTTATAGTGACTGGTGGGGAGGCCGCATCACATGTTAAACAAAATGACCGACCCACTTTAGGCTGCTGGTTAAGTACTGATTGATTAGTCGATGGCTTCACAGAAACTGGATCTGTAAGAGTTCAAAGGACAATCACTAGCTTAATGATGCCACTTGTGTATGAAATGTGTTGGTCAAGTGTTATTTAGCTGAATTTAATTAAAACACATGAATGTTTTCAGAGAAAGTTCAAATTCTCTTTGCTGCAGAATGAGCATACTTATCACTGTGACTGATCTGATCTCGCTGACAAAGTGCTTATGGTCTTCATCTGTCACAGTGCATGCTAGTGAGATGAACGTGTCTACGCCATTTTCAGTCAGAGTAAATTTGCTTCCAGGAAATGACTGGCCTTTCACGTTCCAGGTATAATAACAGGTACGACTGCAGATTGCAGAACACTCATAGAGGGCACTCACTCCAGCTACTACCTCATCAGGGCCTGAGATCTTTACCCACTGTGGCTTACCTAGAAAAATAAAAAATTGTCTTGGAACTGAGAACCTAATAAACAAAGAATATACACTCAGCAACACCTCTGCTTCTTGCTGAAATGTCCTTTAATGCTAAAAGTGAAAGCCTGAGTGGATTTATCATTATCTCATATGGAAATGTGTATACAGTCTATTACAATTTTATTTTACAGAAGAGAAAGATAACCATAAGGCATGCAGGCAGACAGATAAGTAGGTAGACAGACACACAGGTTTGTAAGTAGACAGACAGAATGGAAGACACAGACAGATCAACTCACTTGCAGTAACCACTTGCACAAGCCCTGAAATAAAACACAATTACTTTCTTAGATTTTCCAGAATTAATGACTGAACAAGATATACTTACAAAAACACCAACAATAATACAAGTAAGTGTATAAATTAGTGAAAGAAATTGTTTAAAATATAGACATGGTTATTGATACTTGGTAAACCCTTACAGAAGTCCTTATTTAAAAGGTGTCAAGTTGTAGTAACAAAGACATCAACTGAGACCTTATATAATTTCTGCTGAACCTCCACAAATACAGTAAGTGGTCAAACAGCTACTAGATTACACCAGTCCAGTCATTTTGACTTTTAACTATTAGTAGGCATGGGCAATGTGGCACAATATTATATCATGGTATTTGAAAATATTTTCACTATATACAATATGTATAATGATATCAAAACAAGTTCAATCATGCTTTTATTTAATGATTTCAAAATAAAAAATGTAATACAGTTCATTAAAAAAAAAGAAAAGAAAAAGTAATCATTAATTTAAATGACCTGGACCTTGCTACTGAACATTTCAATATGTTCACAGATGTAAAAATAAAAAAATAAACAAAGTAAATAAATAAAGGATGTATTTATTGTAATATAGAGACAACTGTATGTAAAGGCATGGGATAGAGTAAGCTTACCTGTAATTGTCAGTAGCAGATTTATATACATATCCAGCTGCATCTTTATGTCTTCTCTCTTTCTCTCAAAATGCAAGTTAATATATCTTCAGGATTATAAGTATACAAAATAACAGGAAGTTAGTAGATTCCCAGATTGCACAATATATTCTGACATAATATATTAGGACTTTGGGCCTGGTTAATTTTTATTTATATATTTGGAAATCTGAGATTAATACTTGTTAGTATTAATACATGGTGATGGCCACATAAGCACATTCTGGAAATCCGAAGTGGAAAGTTTATCTTTACTAGTCTGCCCTAAATTCATCAGGCATCACTCAGCTTAAACCTTCATCACACTTTATTCAGTCTTTCACAGAAGGCGCATCCATCAATCTATCTATCTATCTATCTATCTATCTATCCATCTATCTATCTATCCATCTATCTCTCCATCTATCCATCTATCTATCTAATCAAATTCCAGAGTCACTGTTTGACCTTCTTAACCCTCAGCTGCTCAGCTACTTTATATTACTGCCTCACTTGTAAATTATTTTTAATAATTGCATCTGCATTATAAATATAAAGTCTTCCTTGGCTAAGTCTAAAATCTTTTTTAAATCATACCTTAGTGTAGAGGGAAAGTGGAGAGATTTTAAATTTTGCACAATTAAATGTTCTGTTATTTTCGTCACTGTAGCTGTGAGTTGCAAAGACTATCTCCATGGAGAAAGGTTTCCTTTTGCACAAGGGATTACAAAACCAACACTTAAACAACAGGTCCTTGCAAGTTAAAACAGTACACAGTGTTTTTTTGTGAACGCATTATGTTGCAATGATGTTGTAAATCTCATTGCAAGTATGGAACTTTTCTGGTAGCTAAAACATTACAGCTAATATGTGTGACAAACCCTAAAAAGAAAATGATATGTTAAAATCATATCTCAAAACCATTAGCTCTTATTATCAGCAAAATAACACGTATCTTGTGCAAAAAGAGTAGTACCACTGTAACTAGGTAACCATAGTTACCCCAGTTACAGTACCTCATGAGTGCTGTTCATGCAAGTTTAGGAGTTTGTTTGGGTTTGAGTGCCACAGCCAACTATATGAGATTGCATATTGTGTTGCCTGGCAACACTCCATTATCACTCACCCCCATGTATTCACTGTTTGCACCAACATCACCACATGTGGAAACTATTAATTTATAAGAGTATTCCTGTTAAGATGAAACTGTCACAAAACCCATTTAAAGTCCAGTCCACGGCGGGGGGGAGGTGGTTGGGGGAACACAACAGGAAAAATAAAATACTTCAACATAGAAATACTGAAATGGTTTCCTGGAACTGTCTCAGCTCTGTGTCATGTGTCATGGAGTTTGCTAAAAGTTTCAATTTTGAGTACTGAGATGAAACAAATAAAGGAGAGTTGAAGTTTTAGTGAATGCTAAACATCCATCCATCCATCCATCCATTTTCTATACTGCTTATCCTACATAGGGTCACAGGGGACTTGGGACACATCACAGGCCAACCCATTGCAGGGCATAGTCACACACTACGGACAATTTTAGAGATGCCAATCAGCCTACAACGCATGTCTTTGGTCTGGGGCGGAAACTGGAGTACCCAGAGGAAACCCCAGAAGCACAGGGAGAACATGGAAACGCCACGCACACAGGACAGAGGATTCTTTAAATGAGATGAGGCATAATTAATAAATATTATGTAAAGCTATCAGACTTGCCATTTGATCACTCAGAATCCATTTGTTCACTCAGAAAACAAACTATATTGCTAAGACTTTATACATGACCATATTCTCATAGAGGTAACTATGCAACAAATAAGCAGGAACAAATAACCAGTTCTTAAGTAACCCTTATTCAGGAGATTCATTTATTCATCTTCACTTTATCCTGGTCAAGGTGGATCTGGAGCCTATGCCAGAACACACTGACCACGCACGCATACACACACACACCCTAGGGGCAATTTAGAATTGGCAATGTACCTACCAGCATTTCTTCTGGAATATATGGAATAATCTTCTATGGCAGATTATAAAATACTAAATATTATTTTATGCATTTCATAAACATAAGGAAATGTATCAGTCATCAGTACCATATCATGCTAAGACCTCCAACATGATAAGACCTTAAATAAGCATGACCTGCAATTACAGCAGCACCTTGGCAAGTTACTTAAATATATTTTCAAATAAGTGTAATTTTGAATTCATATGAAATATTTTCAAAATTTTATGCATTCTGTCCTCTGCCTACATGTCTTTGAGTGTGCATAGACAGATAGCTAAACACATTTTAGTTGATCAAAAAGATTTCGATGAACACTGAGGCAAAGAATTAAAGTTGAAATCTTTGACTTTAGTTTCTTGAGTGCGATTGTGCATTACTCTTAATCTCCTTATATTTTTTGTGAAACTGAAATGAAAGTGTAACGAAAATAGATTAAATTATTACAGAAGACAGAACTGATCTCTGAGACTGGGTATATGCTGCTTAAGAAACTTAAAAATAGCAAAATTAAATAAATACATGCACATAGCATTTAAAATTACAAAGATGAACACTAAAACTTACAATCAAAGTTTCTCCAAGGATTTACACAACAGATAGAGAAATATTTTAGGGCAAGATCAAAATAATACATTGTGCTCTTCACTCTGCAGGACTGAAAAAGGCGGACATATGACTCTAATACACCAACAAATACAATTTTTTTCCTTGAAAATTTAATAATCAGACCGGAGCCAAAGAGAGCCACCCAGTGACAGAAAGGGTGAACATTAAACATAATATGACAGCATGACTGCAAACAGACGATTATGAATGACAAAAATGTTATGTTATTTTAAGACAAGCAAGCAGAAATGTCTAAATAAATCATAAAAAAATGTAAACTGTATACATTTGTCATTCTAGAGGTCATAGATGAAAGTATACCAAAGTGTAATCTTAAACCCTAATTAGAGATCTGGGAGTATGAATTTATTTAATAATAATAAAAAAAAAATTATCATGAGATTCTGTGGATTTCAAACAAATGTTGAAAGAAAGCTGCGACCCTAAACTTTGCCATTCATACAATCTGATTTATGTGATTTCCTACCAAGCATTGTCAAAATTTAAATAAAACAATTATATACACCCATATTGGATAAAATTACATAGGCCTAGATGAAACACAAAAATAGGTTAACAAAAATATTAGCATTTTTTATTAGTAAAGAAAGTTACAGTACAGTATTCAGATTATTGGTTTTTTTTTTTGTTACATGCTGGGAACCACTGCACTTATTTCATTTGAACATCCAGTAAATTTCTAACTTTTATTACTTCCTCATTTTAGTTCCCTGAGTAACAGAGTTAAGCAGGTCCAAAGGTGAAAAAACATAGTCAGGGTCTATATCTATTAGATTACAAGACAGCTAAACAGCAAGCATGTTTTATGGCACTTTTTAAACATGCCCTTTGTTATATTGAACATATATTTCTAATCAAAGGTTATCTGGGGGCCACACATGCCATTTCAAGTCATGTATTACATTTAATTTATTACAGCTTGGAGAATTTGATTTCTCAACAAAATGTGAACAGAATGTATATTATTTATATTATTGCATCTAATATATTTGCACTACTACTATTACATTTGTACTGTATATATTTATAAAATTTTCTTTATACTTCGTTGCTTGATGGGGTAAATGCATGCTGAATCTCATTGTACTTTGTTGTAATTTGTATTCGTAAGTGATATTGTACATTTTAATACATTTGTATCTAATATTAAAAGCAAGAAAATCTAAGGACTAAATTCCTTAAACACTGAGGGTTCCAGTGAAATAGCCAACAATACCCACTTCTATTCAATCAGAATCTGCAGCAAAACCATTCAGTTACTTCAAGAGCTTGGACTCGTGATTTTTTCTTCCACAACAATGGCAGGTCGATCAAATCCACAAATGTCTCTTGCAGAATTGCTGAATTGTGTGCTTACTTTTTAGAAGGTGACTGGCAGGCTTGGTCAGCGTGGTCCACACTAAATTAACTAACTAATAAATGATTTGTGTGGCAGGATAAGATGTAGCTGTCTGGAAAAGATGAAGTAACAGTTATGCTGCAGGTTATCATCCCACACTAATCTTCACACAAATCATTTGCTTGTTCCTTAATATGGTTTACAAAAGATATCTTTTCCAATATATACCATCTTTACTTTCATCATTGTAATCATTTAAATGTCATTCCTAATATGTTAATGATCTAGCTGAAGACAAACTGCTTTTGGGTATTCCCAATGCCAGTGCTGAAAGTGAAAAGTGCATGGACTCTTGTTTTTGGCATGTATTAATATCACTGGATTTAGAAAACCATTAAACAGTTTGAAGCTCTTCAGTTAATAATTACAGTCTTTGAAACATTCTCCCTGCTGAAAAATTCGGCGTGTTTTACCAAGCTACCATTGCTGCCAGCTGGTTAATTATTTTCCAGCTTCATTATTACTTGACTAAGCTGATGAATAAATGTTTATGATTTTCTTATTGCCTTACTGTTGTGTTATTTCTTAAGAATTCAGTAATTCAGAACATATTTCCTTGCTAGCAGCACTTGCAAAGATGGTCTACCGGTTTGTTGCAGCTGGTGGCTAGTCAGGACAAGCTGGAGTTACTTTACTACTTTAACTATTTTTTAAAAACAAAGACAATTCACTCGCGGAAAATAGCTCAAGATATATCAAGTTTGCCCATCTGTCCTTCCGCTCGCTCGCCTGCCTTATCTAAAATGTATAAAATATTCAATTTTATTTGTATAGTGCTTTTAACAGGGCATTGTCTCAAGGCAGCTTTACAGAAACATATAAACACAGGATACAGATTTTAAGTGTGTGAATTTATCCCTATTGAGCAAGGTGGCAACGATGGCAAGGAAAAACTCCCTAAGATGAAATGAGGAAGAAACCTTGAGTGGAACCAGACTCAGAAGAGAACCCGTCCTCATCTGGGTAACAACGGATAGTGTGAAAGTAAAATATAAGTTCTGATTTAATGAGCCATCAGTGCAGCTGATCTCTCCCCACTTTTGTGTGGTTAGACAACATGTGTTAAGGCAGTGTTTTGCTATTTTTTGGCTTCATTCAGGCCATTTCTGTTTTGGAAGCCGTTTCCTCAATGACAGTTACACTTTCATTTTTATAATTTAATTTTTCAGTTCACACTAGCAGCATAAAAGCCATGGTGTTAGATGTGGTGACTAGCAACACTGGAGCAACTCCAGGGAACTGTACTGTCTCCATTCTTGTTCACCCTCTACACCTCTAACTTCTGCTTCACTTCGGGAACGTGCCACCAACAGAAGTTTTCGGATGACTCCTCCGTCGTTAGCTGTATCTGAGATAATAAGGAGGAGGAGTATTGTGAAAATAAAGATATTGTGACAACAACCACCTCCAGCTCAACATCAGGAAAACCAAGGAGCTGGTGGTGGACTTCTGGCGCAGCAAGTGGCCCCCCACCCGTGTCCCATAAAGGGGGAGGGAGTGGAAATAGTGGACACCTACAAGTTCCTAGGTGTGCAACTCAATAAGAAACTGGACTGGTCAGAAAACACTGAGGCCCTCTATAAGAAAGGACAGAGCAGGATGTTCTTTCTGAGGAGGCTCAGGTCCTTGAATGTGCGCACTAGGCTGCTACGGATGTTTAACCAGTCTGTATTGGCCAGTGTTATCTTATTTGCTGTAGTGTGCTGGGGAAGTGGCATTGGGACTTGTGGTACCAACAAAATGAACAAGTTGGTGAGGAAGGCCAGCTCTGGGGTATAGGGATGGAACTGGACAGGGTGGAGGAAGTGACTGAAAATAGGATGAGAGGGAAGCTATCATCACAATCCTTCACATCCTCTCTATGCTGAGCTGAGGAGGCTTAGGAGCACATTCAACCACAGATTCATCCAGCCATGTGCCTCAAAACGTCTGGGGGGCTCTTTTGTGCCATCAGCGATCAGACTCCACAATGCAACAATACCCAGTACCTCCTACCCCACTGATTGAGTCTCACAGAAACACACATTCAGTTAATTGCCATTTCACAGATCTTACACATGTATATAAAAACTGAGGATATTGCACATGTACATATACAAATAGAACAAATAGAGCATGTATACATACACACAGATCTGTTTTACTGTTTCTATTATTTCTATTGTATATGTATTTATGGAAATTATTTTCTTTCTTTCTTTCTTTGATGTTACTCATCCTACTTGTGCTGCTGTGTCAATTTGAATTTCTCCTATGGGGATCAATAAAGGTGCATCTTTTCTTATCTTATCTTAAACACAAGCTGTTGCACAAGGGTGCAAAATACTTGAGTAATTGTACATTATTACTTATTAATTATTACATATATTATTCAAAGTACTTTTTCAAATTTCAAAGGTCTCTTCTTTTCTCATTCAGCCAATGTCTGTATGTTGTACAGTATATTAGTGGAATAGGCTCAGTTTAGAAAGAAAATAATTTCAGTTTAATATCCAGTCAAGCGGAAAAAAAAAAAAAAACCTCTCGAGAGTCATGACAACTCATCACTGGTCATGAGCTTCTCATGCTATACACTGTTGTTAGCGTTATATTTATCTGTTTGCATTTGAATACGGATAAGCCACTGGACTACAGTGCGGAAGTTGAGGATGAGTGCTTCTGGCCCTACTTAAGTCAAATGATTCACTATGCTAGACTAAGCAAAGCCAGTAGATGTTAGCTAACTTGCTAAAATTAACTAGCTACTGTATATGCCTAGCCACAGTTTAATTACAGTTTATTAAAACGGCAGTATTCTTCTGGATCAGAGCGATGTGGGCCAGCGTGATAATGACTAGCAGTGGCATCATCCCAGTTATATAAACAACCCAACATTAGTGGTGGAAATAGGTTATTAATTAAATACTTTTTACACAAATTATAAGTCAAAATATTGCATGCTGTTACTTTTTAGATATTTCTAATGCCATGGCACTTGTAGCAAACAGAATAAATAATGCAATAACACTGTATGCTGTGCATGGTTGATTACTGTTGTGCCCTTTTCAGTCATCTTAAAACATGTACTACTCACACTGAATATACGCACATTAAAAAATGTACTACTGCAACTGGCAAACTTTTTTTTCCCCCTCTGAATTTTTTGCTCCTATTTTATGGTATGTGGCACTGGAAAATAAACATAACTGTATAAATATAGGCATATTAAAAGTTTTAAGTCATAAACTATATGAGATTAAGTAACAGCCACTCTTCTCTGATTGCTTTGGTTCAGTCGATAAGGTAACTGAAATCAAATAAAGGTGTTATAGTTTGGTTAAAGAGCTATGGCACTGCATTGGAGCACTGAAGGCTCTGTATGGATTTCTGCTCATGAAAATGCAGTTTGTATCTGGAGAAACAGTCCTTAGCTTATTGCATTATATTATTTACTAGAAAATATTACTGTGTCAATAACTACCAGAGTGAGAAGTGAAATTGCTCTGCCTATGTGGTGTATGAGGTCAAAGTCCTCAGTGGCTTACAATAAGAGATATCTATCTGCAGTAAATGGAAGAGTCTTTGCCACTTTAATTACTTCTGTATTATAAACACTATCAAGAGTCATTTGATGGTAAAGTAATAAAAGCAAAGAAACTGTCAGCTACATGATCTGAATAAACTCTCTTTGCATGGTGTATGGACTGTAAAACTGGAAATTTAAGAAAGAGGCTCACATGTTGTCCTTCACTTGGTGTTGCTGTGGGAAAGAAGCTTCATTATCATTATGCAATAGAATATAAGGTTTAGGTGTTTAGGTTATCATAGGCCACTAATAAAGTGAATTACTTTGTATTTGTGACCTCTCAGTCATAACAGTAAAACACTTGTGCCACCAAAACAGCTTTGACCCATCGAGGAATGGACTACTCAATACCTCTGAAGGTGTGCTGTGGTGTCTGGTGCTGAGACGTTAGCAGCAGATCCTTTAACTCCTGTAGGTTCCGAGGTGTGGCCTCCATGGATCGGACTGGTTTGTCCAGCACATCAAACAGATGCTCAATCAGAGGCCAAGTCAACACCTTGAACTTTTTGTCATGTTCTTCAAATCATTCCTGAACAATTTTTTGCAGTGTGGCAGGTCACATTATCCTGCTGCAAGAGGCCACTGCCATTAGGGAGTACTGTTGCCATGAAGAGCTGTATTTGGTCAGCAACAGTGTTTAGGTAGGTGGTACATGTCAAAGTAACTTCCACATAAATGCCAGGACCCCAGCATAACATTGCCCACACTGCCTCTGCCAGCTTGCATTCTTCCCATAGTGCATCCTGGTGACATCACTTCCCAAGTGAGCGATGTGTGAACAGTCCCATAAGTGGCAAGCTGTGATGCACTGTGTGTTCTGACACCTTTCTCTCATAGCCAGCATTAAGTTTTTCAGCAATTTGTACTACAGTATCTCTTCTGTGGGATCGGACCAGACGAGCTAGCTTTCACTCCCCACATGTGTCAGTGAGCCTTGGGCGCCCATGACCCTGTAGTGGGTTCATTGAAACTGGCCTTCCTTGTCCTTCCTTGGACATCTTTTGGTGGGTACCAACCACTGAATACCGGGAACACCCCACAAGACTTTGAATTTGATTTTGGAAATGCTTTGACGCTGTCATATAGCATCACAATTTGGCCCTTGTCAAAGTCATTCAGATCCTTACGCTTGTCCATTATTCCTGCTTCCAACACATGAACTTCCAACGTGAGACATGGCTGTTCACGTGCTGCCTAATATATCCTACCCATTGACATGGTAACAAGAACCAGTGTTATTCATGTCACCTGTCACTGGTTTTTAATGTTATGGCTGATCAGTGTATGTACAACATAAAATATGTGCCATATATAAATCTGATATTACTTTAATTTGCGATCAAGTATAAGTCAGTTCATCCAGAACACACACACACACACACACACACACACATATATATATATATATATATATATATATATATATATATATATATATATATATATATATACACACACACACACACACACACACACACAGTATCTCACACAAGTGAGTACACCCCTCACATTTTTGTAAATATTTAATTATATCTTTCCATGTGACAACACTAAAGAAATGATACTTCTCTACAATATAAAGTA
The DNA here is from genome assembly GCF_023375685.1 of Ictalurus furcatus. Taxonomy (NCBI): domain Eukaryota; kingdom Metazoa; phylum Chordata; class Actinopteri; order Siluriformes; family Ictaluridae; genus Ictalurus; species Ictalurus furcatus. The sequence goes on along the minus strand of NC_071255.1, from coordinate 11,362,745 downwards.
GTGAGTGTACAGCTTGTGTAACAGTGTAAATTTGCAGTCCCCTCAAAATAACTCAACACACAGCCATTAATGTCTAAACTGCTGGCAACAAAAGTGAGTACACCCCTAAGTGAAAATGTAGAAATTGGGCCCAAAGTGTCAATATTTTGTGTGGCCACCATTATTTTCCAGCACTGCCTTAACCCTCTTGGGCATGGAGTTCACCAGAGCTCCACAGGTTGCCACTTGAGTCTTCTACCACTCCTCCATGACGACATCACAGAGCTGGTGGATGTTAGAGACTTTGTGCTCCTCCACCTTCCGTTTGAGGATGCCCCACAGATGCTCAATAGGGTTTAGGTCTGGAGACATGCTTGGCCAGTCCATCACCTTCACCCTCAGCTTCTTTAGCAAGGCAGTGGTCATCTTGGAGGTGTGTTTGGGGTCATTATCATGCTGGAATACTGCCCTGAGGCCATGCTCTGCTTCAGTATGTCACAGTACATGTTGGCATTCATGGTTCCCTCAATGAACTGTAGCTCCCCAGTGCCGGCAGCACTCATGCAGCCCCAGACCATGACACTCCCACCACCATGCTTGACTGTAGGCAAGACACACTTGTCTTTGTACTCCTCACCTGGTTGCTGCCACACACGCTTGACACCATCTGAACCAAATAAGTTTATCTTGGTCTCATCAGACCACAGGACATGGTTCCAGTAATCCATGTCCTTAGTCTGCTTGTCTTCAGCAAACTGTTTGCGAGCTTTCTTGAGCATCATCTTTAGAAGAGGCTTCCTTCTGGGACGACGGCCATGCAGACCAATTTGATGCAGTGTGTGGCGTATGGTCTGAGCACTGACAGGCTGACCCCCCACCCCTTCAACCTCTGCAGCAATGCTGGCAGCACTCATACGTCTATTTCCCAAACACAACCTCTGGATATGACATTGAGCATGTGCACTCAACTTCTTTGGTCGACCATTGGGAGGCCTGTTCTGATTGGAACCTGTCCTGTTAAACCGCTGTATGGTCTTGGCCACCGTGCTGCAGCTCAGTTTCTGGGTCTTGGCAATCTTCTAATAGCCTAGGCCATCTTCATGTAGAGCAACAATTCTTTTTTTCAGATCCTCAGTGAGTTCTTTGCCATGAGGTGCCATGTTGAACATCCAGTGACCAGTATGAGGGAGTGTGAGCGCGATGAACCCAAATTTAACACACCTGCTCCCCATTCACACTTGAGACCTTGTAACACTAACAAGTCACATGACACCGTGGAGTGAAAATGGCTAATTGGGCCCAATTTGGACATTTTCACTTAGGGGTGTACTCATTTTGTTGCCAGCAGTTTAGACATTAATGGCTGTGTCTTGAGTTATTTTGAGGGGACAGCAAATTTACACTGTTATACAAGCTGTACACTCACTACTTTACATTGTAGCAAAGTGTCATATCTTCAGTGTTGTCACATGAAAAGATATAATCAAATATTTACAAAAATGTGAGGGGTGTACTCACTTTTGTGAGATACTGTATATATATATATATATATATATATATATATATATATATATATATATAAATGACTGAAGTTCTTTACACATACCTCAATTTTGCTTGTTTCCTCTGGAGCTTTCTATCCTGCACAGAAAATTTATTACAATAAATCAGATTTAAGAGTAATTGTTTACAAAATAGTTAGCAGTCACATGAGACAAGTGTTTAAAACATCACTGAAACAATTATGTTTTAAAATAAATAAATAACAATTAAATAAATAACTAAAACTGCTAACACTACTACTACTACTACTACTACTACTACTACTACTAATAATAATAATAATAATAATAATAATAATTTTACTCCAATCATGATCTGAGATTTGGTTATAGATACAACTGAAACTAAAACTTGTCTATGTAAAACCGCTGGCAGAATATTAATGACATTTTTGAAAATTATTATATGATGATTCCTCAATAAACAGGGCTGCTGGTAATATTTGAACAACAATAAAATAGAAAAAAGTTATGCTGAAATGTATTGGCACCCATACAATTTCTGGTCACACTTTCAGGAGCTTGTATTACCTCTAACAAAGCAAAGTGAAACATAATTTTTTTTAAACAAAAGTCTAACATTTTGTTAAGAAAATAACTGTTTGCGCTGCTTTATTAAGCTGTAAACAAACCAGTAAATGCTAGAGGATTAAAATAACCAGACAACAAATGCACACTAAAATCTGCTCCAGATTTACATAGTAGATTTACATAATTTAAATCCATTTACAGTTCTTCACCAAAACAGATTTAGACAGCTCAGGTTAATAAAGAATTTTGTTACATCTGGCCTAAGTTGAAGTTATTTTGTGCCCAAATGTGACCCAGATCCATTTCAGAAATTATGAAAAAAGTAAATTACAAGGAAAATTACAAAGCTATTGGTCTAATGTACTTACATTTTCTGCCTTTAACAAAGTAGAAAATCAAACCAGCAATTCCAGCAACACCCAATAAAACTCCAATAACAATCCCAGCTATGGCTCCTGCAGACAGTGACTCCCCACCTCCACCCATAGAGCCTTTTTCTATGAGAACACAAAGAAATCATTTAGAGAACAATTTAGAGAAAGTTGTATATACATTTTACACAGGGTCTCTGCACATTCTTACACAATAATAATAATTATAATAAAACTTTATTTTCTATAGCGCCTTTAAAAATTGCATTCAAAGTGCTTTACAAGAGAAGAAATAAAATACAATAAAATATAAAGGAAGAGAAAACATGCAATAAGAACAATTAAGAAAAATACAATAATATATATAATATTTTAAAATAACAATTGTTAATTGACTGGTTGTTTGTCTTCACTGAGGCTTTAGAGGCAGAAAATCAAGAGAACGCCCCCCAACTTGAGACCTGATTGGTCTGGAAGTACAAAAAAATGCTTGATGTCACTTTTTATGAAAGTGCTCCACTGTACTTTGTAACATCACTCAGATTCTGCCGTAGTCTTAAAGCCACTTCCCTTAAGATTACATTGTTGATTACATTGGTTGTTGAGGAAAAACACAATTCTTAAGGGGGAAAAAAATCTAGAAAACATAGCATTTAAACTATTCTACTGCTTGCACTGTGTGCAAAATTTAAAAATAAATATCACTACATATCAATAATATTTATATAAATAACCTGCCACTGCTGTTTGTGCTAAATTACTGAACACACAGCTGAACACACTGAACACACTCAGAGAACAGGGGTAATTTCCCTCTTCTGCATACATGAGCTCTCAAAAATCTGTGATTGGCTATTGTCGCTGTGACTGACAGGGGAGAACTTATTTATATCCCTCCCACCCAGTGAGTTTTAATCTCTTCATGGATTACTGTAATAGAATTATCATTATCAGATTTGAACTCTCAATATCTTGATGATAGGGCAAATGATGTTTATGCATAATTAAACATTAACTATTTGATTAATTTAATTAAATTATTCATAGTTTTGTCCTGCAGGACAAAAAAGCAGGGCCCTGATCCCTCATCTCTGTTGTTGGATTGGACTCAACTGGATTGACCTCACATGTAGGTTGCTCTATAAGAAACTTGTAGGTTGGTAAAAGTATCTCTCAAAAGAATAATTTTAAAGGCAATGTTTACCCAGCTGCTTGGCATCTCATGTTCGTCTCATCTCAGGAATTAATTGCAAACTGTTTTTAAATTTTCTACTAATCAGAAAAACTGGAGCTTTGTGAGATTACATAAGAAATCCAGATTTTATCCTGACACACAACTGGAAATGAAATGAAACCTCAGCAATAGGGCTATACACAACCCATCCAAATTATTTAACAATGTAGAATTGATCTGGACGTTGTACTTCCTTATTTGTGTGAGACATCAGTTGGATTACTGTACTACCTTAACTAGAGGTAACTACAGTTTCCAAGGCAGTTGTAATTAGGTTTGACAGAATGAACTTCTATATTACTTATGTTAGAACTGTGTACTGGTCTGTGCTACACTGTCTCTTACTGTGCCTATTGTCCTGTTTTAGTAGTTACTGTACTGTCTTCTGTTGTTTACACACATTTGCACGTGCACTTTATGCCGAAATGTGTAGGTCTTATTTAGTTATTTAGTTTAGTGTACTGTACTAGCTTTATATGGTGTGACAATAAATGACAATAAAGCCACTTGACTTGTGTATTTTAAGTAAAGACAAATGACATGTTTGGAGTCTTAAGAACACACGATTTTCTTTAGCCCACCACTGTCAGAAAAGAGGTCTAAATAAATATTTTTTATGCAGAGAATATATGAAGTGAACAGAAAGGGACACATAATTGCGGTGGTTTTTTGTTTGTCTGTTTGTTTTTTTGTAGACATGTTGGTGATTGCAGGCTTTTATGTGAAGATGAAAAGCAAGATAAATATCAATAACCTAAAATGCTGTAAATAAATATTCAGAATGCAGCAGCATGCCTTGTTTTCAACCAGCCCAAAAGAACCCATGTCACACCCCTCTTCATCTCCCTCCACTGACTTCCTGTAGCTGCCCGCATCAAATTCAAGGCCTTGATGGTCACCTACAAGACCTTGTCTGGAACAACACCTCTCTACTTCAACACTCTCCTTGAGGTTTACGTTCAATCACGCAACCTGCGATCTGACTACTCAGCGAGGCATGAGACCCCTTTCCAGAACCTTCAAACTTACTGTCCCTCAATGGTGGAGTGAACTTCCAACCTCAATCCAGACAGCAGAATCAGGGCTCTAGAGTGCAACCATTTCAGTAGAACTTGCGACTGAAAAGTATTTTGTGTGACTGTGAAAAAATATGTAGGTGCACCGGTGCGAGTGACCTGTTCGAAGTTGTATAATACAATCGGAATAAAAACTACAAGTCCAAAATGCATCTACACCACGCAACATTTACTTCCACACTGCTTTTCATCATCTCAGTCAACCGAACAAGTGTGTAAATACTGCAAAGAAGCCATTATGATGACAAGAGTAACACTGTACATCATCTGCTTCTTTCATCTTGCCGATCTCACAAACCGAAATCTTTCATCTTGCCGATCTCGCATCTTTTATTGATCATGCAAAATGACCTGAACATGTGACCGTGAACTGCTGGTGTAGACACAGCGTCTTCGGGTTGAGTAGATTAATAATAATGCCTATGCTACAAGGTGGGTTTAATTCAAACTTCTTTATTAAATAATTCCTCACCAATCATAATCAAGAGTAGCAACTGTTCAGTCTGCAAACATTCCGTATGCTGCTGCTATCCTTCACTCTCTTCACCAATTCTAATAGACAGCGCATTCACTTCATTTAATCTCACGGTCACCAGATATCACAACTCCAGTTTTCATGTTTTGAGTTAATCCCCCCAAAAATGCAATATTATCACCAGACATGGCAACACTGTACTGGGGGAACCGATCTAAAAGGAACAACTGATAAACAAACAAAAAATAATAATAAAATGTAAAGACAGAAAATGTGCTTAGTTATATATAAATAATTGAGTATAACAAATAGATATTATAATAAAGTCATAAAATATAAATAAAGTGACAAATTAAATCATTTTTAATTACTATGGGTTGCATTTAATATTATTTTCATATTAATAAGCCTATTAATAGCTTAGTAGGCTATTTCCTTAGAAGGCTATTAGCCTTCTTTTTCCTAATATGGATAATTATTTTGTGTTAGTCTACTTTTAATTAAGACTCTTTATTGTTTAAGATATTTAAAAATAAATATTTTATGCTTGTTTTTTTTTAAATCAATTAATCAACAGTAGGCCTATTTCATTGCTATTATTTTAATTCAATTAACAGTGACCATGAGCAGAGAGCTTACTTTGAACTGTTTATGATAGGCCACCTGATTAAAGTTTAAACAAAAAAAAGATAGGTATCTGGATCGGTATCCGTCTATCAGGATGACAAGAAATCGGTATCAGCTGTAAAAATCCTGATCAGAGAATCCCTAATGAACACCATTAAACTAAAGCACTTTGCATCTGATGGGTAAATGAACTCACCTAAACACATACTACGAGATTATTCAGACATATACACAATATACACAGAGCGGTTCGAAAACTGACTCCAGGCCAGAACCATGACAGTGGAAAATGTCTAATAGTATAGCTTTAAATATATTTAAGAGGAGCAGACTTCAAAGACTGAACATTGAGGTTTTTGCATTTGTTTACAAGGTGGAACAGGTTAATGGTTGTTTTTTTTCCATACAGTCTGTAAAATTAAGTGAAAATATTAAATTTAGTTTATCAGAAGGTAAAATTAATTTGTCAGGGCTCGCATTATATTCCTAAATTCTGTCATAATTGACAAGCTCAAGTTTCCTCATGCCTACTTCTGCATTTTATCGTGGCACATTAACGTTACCATCTCTAAAAAAAAACGGAACTTCAACCGTGCTCCTAAATTTATGTAATTGTAAAAAAAATTGTTACCATAGAGCCTTGAGAATCTGTCACTTTCTTCAAAAAATGGCTAAAGACCCACCTTTTCCATGAACAGTTAATTAACCCCTACCTTGCCCCACCCCACCCCACCCCTATAAAAAAAAAACCTTCAGCACTTATACGTGCACTTTGCTTCTCTCAAACTCAATAAAAAATCTTGTATGGTAGCACTACTTGTATTGTTCTCCACTTGATATATGCTTGTATTTCCTCATTTGTAAGTCGCTTTGGATAAAAGTGTCTGCTAAATGAATAAATGTAAATGTAAATATATCATATGAAATAGGAATTTCTCATTACACCATTTCTAGTTTACTTTGTACTTTACATTAAACATCCATACTGTAAAAATCATGTGATTAATACAGGTTAAGAGCCAGCATGATTGGTACAGATAACATCTTTGTGACTCAACATATTAAAATCCTAAATAGATCTTTAGTGTGACACCTTCTTCCAGCTGACGAAATATTTTGTATAAATTATATTTTTGTGTAAATTAGAGTGATGTAGGAATTATTAAGATATAATTCTTTTCTTGGTCTATTTACATGTTACTTCAAAACATCTTATATCTTACGTCTGATTTATTTCAAACAGAAGTAAAGGCTATTTTATTTCTTTTATACAGTGTAAAATCTCACCTTTAACTACCAAAATATGGGATGCAGAGGCATCACGTCCGGTTACAGGATTGGAGGCCATGCAGGTGTAATTTCCAGTGTGCATAAAGGTGACCTCTTCCACAGTAAATACGGTTGTATTCACTTCAAGTAAAGTCCCATTAAACATCCATTTGTACGAGGCATTTGGTGTAGATTCAGTACGGCAAGACAGTGTCAATTTATTTCCTTCCTCCACTGCAAATGGTCCATCAATTATCACATTATCTGGTCCAACTGTAACACACAGTACAGAATCATTGCCTGTTAAATTAAACTTAGATGTTTCTTCAGTTTAAAACAAATCAGCACCAGGAATATATTTGTACTTACAATTAACAGTCATTCTGTATGTTGCAATGTCAGAGCTGATGGGGTTGCTGAGTGTACACTTATATTCACCACTGTCTCTTCTCCTCACTGGACTGATCATCACTGATCTGTTATCATTCGAGAATGTGATGTTGTCGCTAGCTGACAGTTTCTGATTATCTTTCATCCATTCAGCACTGTAGATGGTTCCACTTGCCTTACAGGATAATGTAGCAGAGGAATCATCTTCTATTAGATCATCTGTTGGGCCAGTAAGTGCTGCTCCAGATATTATTTCTGTAAAATCCACAGAGGAAACAAATAAACAGTCAAAACATTCATATAACAATGTGGTTTGATATAGAATTTGAATTAATTATAGGGCCTGGGACTGTTAAAGTTATAACAACATTAAACATAATCTGCTTATTGTATCATATTTGTCAAATTATTTATTTAAGAACTTACTTCCAATTTGTCACATACCAAATTCATTTTTAATCGAACCAAACAGCATTTTGATTCTGTCTATCTATGACTTTTAGCTTTTGGGCTATAACAGCACTTTAAACATTTCACTTACTGTTTTAGAAATCCCAATAAACTTTTCTGTTTTGAATTCCCCAGATATAGCTTGATTTCCTAACCAATTACCTATTTTCAGACCTCTTGTAGATAAATTATATTTATACCACAGCACTGTTGAATTCTGAAATCTGATTTGTCATTAGGTGTTGATTAATTTTCTATAACAACATCTCTGACAGTGGTGCCGAATACAAATCAAATAACAGGTTTACATCAATGCTCTCGTTCTAAAACGTTAGCGCTTTTATAGTAACATCTCATTCACAGGGACGTGTATGGTGGACACTCAACATAATCTAAGCCTAATAATAAACAAAAGATGATATTTGATCATGAAAAAGGTCTTGAAATCTGTGAAATCTTCTGAAAGATGACATTTACTTAACATTGATGAAAGGATTCTCAGGTGTTAGTGCTTTGTGTAGCAATCACCACAGGACACTCTGCTTCACGCTGGAGTACATAATTTACTATTTCCCTATAACAGCATGCCCTGTTAGATTTATGTTGTATTCCTTACACAGCATATATGCACATTTTTCAACTGCTAGTTAAATACAGCAGTTCTGCTATTTTATGAGTCCAAAATGTGGCATATTTTTAAACACCAACAAACAATTCCCTCAATTTATCTGTCAGTTATACAATTTTAATTCACTGTAAGATATTTCAGGTGGTTAAACTTCGAAACAAAAGGTCACCTGGTGCCTTAAAATGTAAGTAAACTTAACTTTTTGAGTTGAAATAAAGGTTATCTTCAAGTTATGTTTTACAAGTGTTGCAAGTCAAGACAATGGATTGCTTATGTTTTTTTTTTTTTCAATTATAAACTTCAATATCCAAAAGTTCAATATCCAAAACTCTTTATGACAATTGGAGTTAAAGAGAAGAAATTAGTTCATATAACTTAATGGAGTTATCATGTTTTACAGTGTTGAATTAAAATGTCTCAGTATGCCATTGTCCATTCTTTGTGCCCATCTTTTGAAGTTGGCTAAGGTTTGTGAAAGGCAAAAAAATAAATAAATAAACAGTGAAAAATCTGTACATTTCTCGGAGAGCTGCTTTGGCTTAATTTAGTGGCTTGCTGTTTTTTTGTTGTTGTTGCACATTCAATAACTAAACTATGCATGTTTGGTAGATTAACCTTGTGACTGTCGACAAGTTGCATGATATAACTGTAAATGGTGAGGTTCAATGGAGGTTCAATGGAGGTTCAATGGATTTTCAATGGAGGACTTTGCTGATGATGTTGGATGCTTCACACTGGTATGGGCCTATGTCACCTCTGATCACATTGTAATGGTCAGACTGCTGTTGTTGTCTGTTAGCTGAACTCGCTCCCCTGCTCTTACCTCAGCGCTGCCATTCAGCCAAATCAATGAAAGAGAGGAGCCAGATGCAGAATAGACGAGACTCATAGTGCTGCTGAATTTAACCAGCTCTGTTTTACTTGGTACTATGATAAGATTGGAGACTGGTACTGGGGGGTTAAAAGGTAATACAGGGCTCAGGTGGACATCAGTATATACAAGATTTGAAAGTCCATTTATCATCAATACATAAGCATAATCACTGTACCAACACTATTAGCTCTCATGATCTTAGATAGTAATTTTCATTGTTTCAGCCACACTCAAGAAACAAAAATGCACAGTAAAAAGTAGCTATAAGTAAAAAGGAGTAAAGTACTCCTTGCCAACTAATTTTCAGTCCAATAATTCTGCTATTATAGAATTACAGATTTTTTTATGTGGGCGGCAGTCACCGATCTTCAGTCACCAGTTATGGAGCTTTCAAAAGAGGATATTTTACCGAAAAAAGGCAGCAGAAGTCAAAATGGCACAAGTGCAGTGGACAATGACACAACTGTCCTACCCCAGTGGTAGTGTAGCATATTATTTATAGGATGATCATTACAGAAATCTGTTACCAAAAATGTTTCTAAACTCCACAGTTCCTGTATATTTTTATAGTTAAAAATTTTACTAATGTTCTGAATTTTAGATATTAGAGTCAGACTTGACAATATTCTGTCTCTAATTCAAATGCATGTTCTATTAAATGAAACAATTGAACTATTTTTTTTTTTTTTTGCTGTTTTTGCCTCAGCAATAACATCCAATGCATGTTCATAGTCATCTAACGCAAGAATAATCTGATAAAGAAAATGTTTGAAATTTGAAAGATGTGTATTCAAATTGAGCTGTGGAGATGTAATGTAAAAAATTGAGCTGTGGAGATGTAATGTAGTACAAATCTGTGTACTTTTAATCCTTACACACCTGTATAAAAACTGATTATAGTTACCTATAAGCATTAAAGACTCTTTCTTGCATTTACAAACTGAGGACTGTACAAGATTAAAGAAAAAAAAAAACTTCCTGCAGTTATGTTAAAAAAAAAAGTTTTGTTTACTCACCAAACACATGCAGTGAGGTTTCACCTGTGATAGGATTTGTCAGAGTTTCTACAGTCAGAGAATATAGTCCAGTATCGTTCTCAGTCAGGCTCCTGAGCTCCAGAGTATAAGTGGTGGGGTCCAGACTGACTCTGTCAGTGTAAGGTGGCTGTATTATAATTCCACTTGGAGGTCCAGCAAGAATGGCAGTCTCATTAAACTTCCATATGATCACATAATGTGGGGGATCAGGAAGACGGATTGGAGTAATCACCACATTCTCCCCAACTGCTGTATTTATTATCTCAGGTAATATCAGCTCTTGGCCAAAACATGCTCCTGTGTGAAGAAATAAATAAACCAAACACAAAAACAAAATAAAACAAAACACTCTGTAATAAAAACACTCTTCAATAATAATAATAATAATAATAATAATAATAATAATAATAATAATAATAAGTAAGAAAGCATGTATACATGAGAGAGAGAGAGAGAGAGAGAGAGAGAGAGAGAGAGAGAGAGAGCATAAAAAACGCAAAGTTTCCAGATAGAAGGACGTTTCAGACCAAGTCCCTTTGTGGCTATAGGAAGGGAAACTGTGTAAACTGCACTGCGCTGTAATGTTTATTTCTTCTATTATGCTGCAGGAAGCCACGCTGCAGTTACTCACTGTATTCATCTTCACAGATATGCGAAGAATATAGTGTTCACCTGTACATGACAGCAGAAGCAGAGAGCAGCACACAGCGTGTAAATCCATCAGGAGAGATCCGGAGCTCCACCACTGCTTCTCAATAAGCGTCTCTACAGAAAGATCTGTGCTGATTAATCACCCGATGTGAAACCGAATAGTGCCGATTAGACTCGAGTTAGAAAGCAAACGACTGAAAAAGCAAAAGTTAACTAAGTAAGCAGACGAGACAGCAGGTCTGTAAACAGTGTCATTAAAGCACACATGCAAGAGTGAACAGCCTACAGGGAAGGCGTCATAGGCAGCATATTGGGGCGCCACCGCCCACCGAATCCTATTAACACAGAGGTTCCCAACCTTTTACATTTACATTTACATTTATTCATTTAGCAGACGCTTTTATCCAAAGCGACTTACAAATGAGAAAAATACAAGCAAAATGATATTAACCTTTTGTAACTAAAGCCCCCCCAAGCCTCCCCTATCATGTGGCATGCCCCCCAACCCCCTCCCCACTTTATTGGAGGAGACCAGGTATAATGATTATCTACATTCTATATACAATATATCTATCTATCTATCTATCTATCTATCTATCAAACCTAACCTAATCTATACTCTGTTTTTGATAGATAGATAGATAGATAGATAGATAGATAGATAGATTTTGCTTTTGTGTTTATGTACTTTTTAAAATTACTTTTATTACTTTTAACTTTTATGATTTTTTAAAATAACTTTTCTAAAACTATATAACGGACAGGTATGGAACATGAATGATGTAAAATGTTTCTGAACACTAGAACTACTTTGAACAAGAGAACTAGGCTGTAATAGCTTGTACTATTTTACATGTATTTCCTTACTATTGTCCCCAGCAATAAGAAAATACAGAGGGAGAGAGAACGTGGAGTTTTTCCATTTATGCACATTCTATTTGAAAAGAAATAATGTACACCAAGAATCCAAATGATGCCCTGTCTGTGTGTTTTTTTTTCATGATACACAATTTACCCCCCCCCCCCCCCCAACATATGTTCTCATATTTATAGCTATATTTTGTTGCAATGTGACAAGTGATAATCTCAAAGTTTACTGGGTTTTATATTATTCTTTTCTCTTTTTTCATACTGTGGGTTTTAGTGAAGTTTAGCTACTGAAAACAAACATCCTCAACAACAAACACAATTCCTCCTCAGCGTTCAGCAACTACTGTACACGCGAGACGCCTTGTTTGTAAGCGTTGCTATGGTAGCTCAGACAAACTACTTCTCTCAGCTATTTCCTGTTGGTTTATAGGACGATTACTCAGAGTCGCCCCCTTTCGTTTCAAAGATTATTACAACGGCGAGCACGTGAAGTATAAACGCCTCGTCCGTTTGGGGAGGTGCGCGCGCAGTCAGTGGAGCCCCGCGCTGCAGAGCCAGAGGAAAGTATAAACAAAGCGTTAGCTACATGAGGATGAAGTTGATGGTCCAGAAACATCTGGAGTGTTGCTCTTAAGAAATCTATCCATATTCTTTTGCACTACACACGCATCGTCACACGCTAATTATTAAGATAAATCACACGCATACGTTACGCGTACTGATGTTGACGTGCTGCTGACAAGTCAGCCAGGGGGGTCGAGGGGGAGGGAATTTATATATATATATATATATATATATATATATATATGTATATTCATTATTGTTATGCGTGTTTGTTTGACCTTCTTATTATTTCAGACATCAGATATTTATCATATATATTAAATGTTTTATACACATTTTAGCTTTTTAGAAATGTTTGAAGGATTTTTTACGTGGCACCCCAGTTGGGAAAGACTGGTATAAATTGTTGCAGGGATGACGTCATTTTGCATACCAAAACCCAGAAACAAGTTAGCATTTTTGCCCTACCGGTTCCATCATTCCTGAAGTCAATGGTATTTTGAATGGGATTTTGGTTAAAAGCCTGAAATAATGTCTGTGGTGAACACAAGCTCAAAATATTTTCACGTTTTATTCTATGACATAAAATACACATTAAAACCCCGCTCGTGATTTTTTAAAGCTTTTACGTGTATAGAAAAGGTGGTTGCTAACAAGATGCTAAATTGTACTACATACGTTGTCTGGGACATTAAATGTTATCACTTTTAATACATATATATATGTACAATATAGAATATATTGATAAATCCTAGGGAAGCCCCAAGCGGCCATATTATTGCGGTAATAAGCGGTAATATTATTATTTTTCTTAGCCTTCATTCTTCCCACACTGAGTGTCCCGCAACTTGCAAATCCCTAATTTCTCCATCTGGGGATTAATAAAGCATTATCTTATCTTATCTTATACATGGTATAATGTTTGGGTATAAAAGGAATATCTGAGTGTGGTAGAGTCTCTCAGAAATAACGACGTGGGTTTATGAGATTTGCAAATCATTGCATTATGTTTTTATTTACATTTTACACATCTTTTATATGTTGATGCTGACAGTTGTTGTGTCTCCCTCATTTTTTTATGTTTAGCCGGAAACATTTTCTTTCAGCAAAGGGAAAGTTTGAAATTCTGGCCCTGTGCTATGCACTGGGGTTTATTAATGTAAAAAAATCAGGTGGCTGGTGCTGCCATCCTTATGGAGGTCTTCAAATAGTCTCTGAATTTTCCGTCAATCTCTTGTTTTTGTAAACTTTCCGTGCAGTTTCATTTGAAATATCTTTTGGGTAGTTCAGTATAATGGCCTCCACACTTTGGGTTTATGTGGGCTTAGGGTTATGGGTCATTTCCACCTGTACTTGGGGTTGGGTGTGGATCATTCCTGCTATAGTTTTCACACCTTCCTTTTTACACCTCCAACATGTAGGTCGGCTGGTCAGGTAGAGCTGAACCGTCATAGAGCAACTGTTCAGTGGGGATAAAGACATAGCGGTGCAAAGTAGAAGTAAAAATAATTACTTGAGTAAGCATAATAAAGTATACGTTGAGAAGACTACTCAAGTTACTAGTTTCTTCGTGTCTGAATCAAATTAAAATCAAGAAAAATCGTAAATTTCACACTGTGTGTGTGTGTGTGTGTGTTGACATGCTTGCTTCTTCTCCCTCTCCAGGATGCTAAAAACGTGAGCGTTTGTTGTGTCAGACCGCTGCAGAGCATTGCAAGGCTCAAAACATTTGCTCTACTAAGTCATTTGGTCTGTAAGTCTCAGGGGTAAATGTAATATTTAGGACATGGGGAAGCTCTATAAATATAAATCTAAAAAGATTTGATTTAATTGAAAGTACAAATTAGTAAAATATATATATATATATATATATATATATATATATATATATATATATATATATATATATATATATATATATATATATATATATATATAAATACTACAGAAGTGACCACCATTCAGCATTGAACCTACAACCCTTGGAACATGAAGTATTAACACTACCCATTATACCCACTCACCACTGCAGTCATTCATCAAGCCTTTGGTTTTTACTATTCCTTATATGTCAGTTTGAGCATCTGAATCATGCTGAAACACTTAATTCATCCAATTTATTCATCCTGGTCAGACTTGCAGGAACAAGCTAAAGTTTGACTAGCTTACCCTATGGATTAATTTACTAAGCAATGTTTACCTAATTAACTAATACATAGAATTCTTTAAGCAAAGAAATATGAAAGTATAACTAAGTAAAAATATGTATGAATACTAAACAATATGTATGCAAAATTTGTTTGCTTTTTTAAAAAGTTGTACAAAAATTAATATGGACACACAGTTTAAATGCATACTTAAAAAATAAGTATGCATGCTAGAATTTTAAATATGCATACTTAAAATTTTAGTATGCATAATGTTTTTCTAAGTATACCTACTTACAAAATAAGTATGCATACTAGAATTTTAAGTATGCATGCCAAAATGTAAATAGGCATACTTAAAAATCAGTTTGCAAAATAAATACTATAGGCTTCAAACTTCATAAAAGTTGTGTTCATTTGTGAAAATTATCTTGATCACAGAGCTTATTTTTTGCAACAGTCCAAATGCTTATGTTGAGGGAACCAGCGTGATGATAACTTTCAGGTTCCGGTACAAAATGACATCATCCCTGCACTACTCTATTAAGTGCAACAGGACACTCATCACCGGTATGTTTTTATTTATTTTTTATTTATTTATTTTTAATATTTATTTTTTATTTATCTTTTAATAAAAATTGAAAAGTACATCATACTTATCAGTCATCACCGTTGGTGTGTGATTGTGAAGTGTGTGTGAGTGTCAGTGGTTTTACGGCATTATGGACAATATTGGTCATGGCATAATTTTTAAGCTAATGCTGCTGACGTATTACCGGCAGTAGCAATCAAGATTGTTAGTTGAGATGCAAAATGAAGCAACAAAAACCATCTGGAGCTCATTTTCGAAAAAAGAAAAATGAAGAAGGGGCAAAGCATGAAAAAATATGCTTATTACAATTTCTATATAATTTGTCATTTTTGTGGTGATCAATTATTTAGATAATGGATTTACAATGAAGACCAGGATTGGCTGACTTTTGTCAAACTCTTAAAAAAGCTAATGGTTAAGCACACCACAGACTGATTTTTGCTTCAATAATAAGATGCTGTTATAGATGTGCAGTATCTGAATGTTTGACTTGTGTTACTAAAAAGTTAAAACCTGTTCAGTTGATCACACATCCAACTTTTACGCCAACAACAAAAACCCCACCCCAGTCCTATAATATATCCCCTAATATATTTAGATAATGAAGATGATTATTACTAGTATTTATTATTTTTGTATTGTTATTTATGTTTATTATATATATTTTGTTATTTTAAAATCTTAGCACTTGCTTTGTATTGAACATATAATAAGGTCAATGTGTGTCTATATAAATTTTTGTGGTTCTGCCTGTCACGTACGGAATGTAATGGAGGTTAGGACGGATGCAAATGCAGAGAAGAGCTTTATTAGAGTAGCAGACAAATCCAAAGCCTGAGACAATAGCGTGGTCAAAAACAGGCAATGGGTCAGGCAATCGGCAAACGGGCATAAACAAGGCAAAACAGAATCGAAGAACAAAGGCCGGGAACAAGATCAAAACTATAATGCATGAAACAAGGAACAAACGCTTGGTATACTGAAAACTCACGTAATACTTCGCGAAGTACAAAGAGACACGCAGGATTTAAATGACAAATGTAATTGAAGGTGAACACAAAACAGCTTAGGCTAATGACACATACAGAAAACAACCAATGACAATACACGGGCGGAGACAGGTCAGAAATCACAAAACCCACTTGTCAGAAGTAAACAAAGTCAGTGTCACTAAGACCCATAAGCACGTGCTTACTCTGCGTGTTCCAGCGTGAGGGGAAATCATGACAGGCTCATATTCACTCATTACAAACAAAGCATTTCTACCTCATCATTGGACATCGAAGTGGTAATACATAATATAAACTTTTTTATATTATATATTAACAGTAACTGGATATGAAATATACTACTCTACAAATATATATTTTTCAGCACAAAAATAATAATAAAAATATTAGACTCTACGCCGTCTGCTTCACTGCTGCTCACTTCCATTGTAAAATTTTAGCAGTGCAAAGCTTACAGAGTTTACAAACTGCAGTTTTATCGACACAAGAGACATCTTTACATACAGCACAAAATGTATGTGTTTTCCCGACCTCTTTTGATTAACAGGATATAATCGGCCCTGATCATCGGATGTTTTTAAACTATCGGCCACAGTATTTCAGTGTGAAAAATTGCCTTTAATCAAATACAATGATGCAACTCTAGTTTAAACCCATCAAAAAGCCTGTGGATGGATTAATTCATTTGAATTAGCCCTAACCCTTGAGCCCTAGGCCCTAAGCCTAAACGTAATTGATTTGATGCTTGAACAATGCCTATCCAGTCTGAAGATGCCCACTGATTGGGAATTGCTCATTTATGTTCCGCAGAGACCTATAGTGTGTCCCAAATGACATACTATACACTTATACAGTCTGCCATCTAGTGTATGAACTTTAGAAGGGTAGTGTGAGATTTATTTCTCTGTTTTATATTTTGTATAAGAGTTTTAAATGCTTTATTTTATTTTAAATGTTTATGTGCAATTAGGCAAATTTGTTATTTGCTAGTAGATTAGACATTTATATTTCAGTATAATTGTGTTGAGTATGTAAGTATTAAGTAGTGCGGTTGCGCTTGTGCGAATGACATACTGAATTCATGTTGGGGTCGGGGGACATGCGCAAGGGGAGAGTGCGAAAAAGTTCATGTCAGTGATCCATGAGGAAATGTAGCTCTGGCAATAAAGTTAGTAAAAGCTTTATTTCTACATGTGTATGCCTGCATTATTCAAACCCATTTAGAGATTTTCAATGTGGTCTCAGACTTTTGGACCCCACTGTAGCTGCTAGATAACATTGGCAAACTGAAGCACCTTAAAGGGAAGAGAACAAAATTAGCTCACTAGCTAGATGAGGTTTGGATATCAAAATTTCCCAAGTCATGTCATATTGAAATAAATTTTGTGAACATCCTGTTCATTTACGTTATCCAGTCACTCCTTTTTAAACATACACCACCAACAGAATAAGTGAAGCATAAAAGAGTGCACATCATTTAGATGCAAGTGTCCGATTTAGATAAAAATCACTGAGAGCAGATTTTTTCCCCTAAAAAAATATAGCCTTTTGTGTTGAGTGTAAATTTTGCCTGTTGCTTATCAGTATAATTTTAGTTGGTACACTACATTATCTAGTAGTTATTAAAGCTCTAAAATAATTTCCTGACAACAGTAAAATGTTTATACTTAAATATTTATACAACTACTATTTAGCAAAATGTTCTACATATAAATTAATAATGATGTAGTTATAACTATGAGCTAGCATTGTTCACATAAAGTGTTTGCACTTGGAATATCCCTGTTAATGTGTGCACTTCCGACATGAAGAACAGGAATGTCCACAACCAATGTGTGCAAGCTGTAGCTACTGCACAGACTCTGGCTCCATTTTTCACCTACTGTGCAAAAGATGGTGTCAAAAACCTACCCAGTGGGAGGCAAATGTGCCATGTTGTGCACTCATGTATACATTTATTAGGCACGACACAATGATCACACCTTATTAATATGTGGCTGCACTTAATTTGCTCATTCCCTCAACATATTGCTCTCATTCTCACTAATTAGTATCTTGCTCCCACACATTAATAAGTCGTGAATATGGATTTTTTTTTTTTAAGGACGCATGTCATCAGCAAGGCTCTGCAGAAAGCAGATAAATGATCTTTTTAAATAATATTAGTCACATTAATGGATATAGCTCATCATCTGTCTGAGGGCCATGTATGCAGTTTCAGTTCAATAGCACTATACAGAGTATAGAACAGTCTCTCTCTCTCTCTCTCTCTCTCTCTCTCTCTCTCTCTCTCTATATATATATATATATATATATATATATATATATATATATATATATATATATATGCCAACATGTACTGTGACATACTGAAGCAGAGCATGATCAGTATGCAGTATTCCAGCATGTTAACAACCCCAAACACACCTCCAAGACGACCACTGCCTTCCTAAAGAAGCTGAGGGTGAAGGTGATGGACTGGCCAAGCATGTCTCCAGACCTAAATCCTATTGAGCATCTGTGGGGCATCCTCAAACGGAAGGTGGAGCAGCACAAAGTCTCTAACATCCACCAGCTCCGTGATGTCATCATGGAGGAGTGGAAGAGGACTCCAGTGGCAACCTGTGAAGCTCTGGTGAACTGCATGCCCATGAGGGTTAAGGCAGTGCTGGAAAATAATGGTGGCCACACAAAATATTGACACTTTGGGCCCAATTTGGACATTTTCACTTAGGGGTGTACTCACTTTTGTTGCCAGCGGTTTAGACATTAATGGCTGTGTGTTGAGTTATTTTGAGGGGACAGCAAATGTACACTGTTACACAATCTGTACACTCACTACTTTACATTGTAGCAAAGTGTCATTTCTTCAGTGTTGTCAAATGAAAATATATAATCAAATATTTACAAAAATGTGAGGGGTGTACTCACTTTTGTGAGATACTATATATATATATATATATATATATATATATATATATATATATATATATATATATATATATATATAAGTTATTTATAAATTATCTAAAAAAATTATTGATCTGTATCCCATATGAAGTACAGGGCAAATAATCAAAGCATTAAATGCAGATGCATCAGATCTGTCAGAAAGCAAGTGAAAGCGGATCAGTGGCCTTTCAAACCATATTCTTCAGACTAATGGATATTGCATTGTGAAGAGAAATATGAAGCTGTGTGAAGGCCTTTCAGTTCAACAACATTATAGAGTATAGAATAACTTACAACACTAAACTTAAGGTGAAAAGTAAAAATCAGTCATGTTACATACAATTAATTGATTATTGTTGCCACCAATCCCTACATAAACAATTTTATATATCGGTAACTGACATGTGCAGGGAAAATGATATAAGCATTCTGATGCATCAGATCCACAGATTTTGACACCTCCTATTCATGCTTTAATCATTCATGCAGAAATATTTAAGAAATATTTTTTTTACAGCTTCTTCACAGCTGTCAGTCAGAAATATGGAATTTTGCACACTCTTCTTATCATGTGCCCCAATCATTACACTTTAGTCCATGTTCTTCTCAGAGCGGGTGACGCCCGTCCTCTGGAAAACTTTAATCTATATGAAGTGACATAAAGCGGCAATATAGTGAGTTCACTGATTATTCACACAGAAATTACTTTGTTCCTAAACTGGGCTTATATAAACATAACCACATAATGGTTATGGAGTGTATAGACAGTGCTTTTTATCTACAACATTTATATGAAGATAGCTGAAGAAGCTAGGTGTTCTGATATTCAGAATTCAATCTGTGTCCACAAAACACACACATGCATGCAGCCTAGACTAGAAGAGCTGAATGCTAATGCAGGAGGAAGTGGCCTTTTCTGAAGAGACCGTAAACATGACTGACAAGGAAGTAGAGAAGACCAAAGGTCACTAAAGATACAGAAGCTTACACACCTTAATGCCTCTACACATAAATACACTTAAAAGTGCACAAAACAGTTAAAATAACATTAAGCAATTAGGACATAAATAAATAGTACCAAATGTTTAGAAAGTCCTCATGTGTCTCCAGCAAAGAGGAAGCCAAAGACCAAAGAAAACAAACATTACTGCTTAAAATTTTATTTTATAAGTTTACAGTAGGAAATACTGATTACCACTTTATCAGCATGAACCACATCAGTTGATAATTGATTAGTCTATTGATTACTAAAAAAAAAATACTGATATCTTCGTAGCATTTCAGATCAACTAAAACTAGTACAGAACTCTTAAGCGGGCTTACTGACATCTTACAAAGCATGAAAGTGTTTTCAACCAAGTGTGACATCCAAACTCACAAAAAGGGAAGGTATTCTAGTATTTTTTTAATGAGTTTTTTTTTTTCCAACAAAATGTTTTACATGCATTTCAGGCTCCAATTTGTTCAATTCTGATCAGACAAATTCAAAATAAAGGCAAAATAAATAGCTGAACCCTGTCTCACTAACTGAAAAACTCCAGTGCAAAATTAATTTCTCTTGTGTGAGGCGAATCATATTTAGTGTGTGGAATCAAATCCAAATATTTGGGGTTTTTCTTCTTTTTTGTCCGGAAGCTTTCCTAACGATAATGATATTCTGAGCTTCATTTTGTTGTTGTTGTTGTTGTATTTTTGTCCTACATTAAAAAGTAGATGCTGTACCTCACATGCATGTAATGTGGAAAATGTATAGTACAGCCAGAGGTAAATGTATTGAAGAAAAGTGTTGAAAAATCTGTATTTATTTCAGATCATTTTCAAAGCATAATTCTACTTTTCAGCCGCTACAGCGGCTGTGTAATGTCAAATGTTTCTGTAATGGTGTGCAGAAAGTGATGAATTCACATTATTTGCATTTCCTATTATGTTCAGTGAATTTTTTTGTTCCCTGTATTGTTTCTAATCATTGGCTTGTAATGAGGGTGAATATCTTGTCAGGACTAAGAAATGGCACTATAGAACTATAGGCAAATACAACATTCCATCTAAAAAAAAAAGAGAGAGAAATAATTATCCTATTACGTTTACATTTAGTGCCTACTTTCTGTAAGATGCTAAAAAAAAAAAAGTTAAAGAGGAAGCCCAAGCCACCTTCTTAAACCTGATGAAAAATAGCCACTGATAAAACAAGGTAGGGAAAGAAGACCTTTACCAGAATTACAGTTTAATAAGGTCACTGATATGCCACATTAGGTTCGGGGATGAAAAAGTTTTAAAGTTTACAAGATGCACACAAAAAACTCATAATCTTCCATTCCGTCCACACTCATATGAGATTTGTAGTTGCACAAAATTACTAATAGGATAAAAAACAACAAAATATTTAACTTGCTGTGATTCAAAGAGTATTATAATTCTGTTAAAGCAAAACAAACAAGCAAAAAAACCACAACATTTTACATAAATTTTAGTTTTTAGTCTTATTTGTTAAGAGTTTAAGTATAAGAAAGATAAAATAAGTAAAAAAAAATGGGTCTGAAGGGATATGATAAAATAACCCCAATATATAAGCAACAATAATTTTGAAATAATACATAATGACTAGAATAGAACTAATACACATTAGAATATTAATGTTAGAAATACCTCTTATGTAGATAGTGATGATAAAAGCAAAGCAACAGAAACATTTAGACTCCATTGTGGAACTCTGATTTAGAAAAGGTTCCTTACTTGCTTTCTTATGGTCCAGACGGAGAATGTGTTCAAGGTTTTTGTGGTGTTAAAAATGACTGCTCCCTGTGTGTATACAGACAATACATCAGCAAATATTTGTATATTTGTTACAAAGGAACTGTGCAATACCTTATGCACACACACACACACACACACACACACACACACACACACACACACACACGCTCGCACATAAACATGCGCACGCGCACACACACACCATTTGGAGCTGGAAGATGTGTCGGCTTTACTGTAAATTGGTCCTTGATCATTATTCACCAACTAAATCACAATTCAGGCATTTGGGCTTGCACTGAATGACAAAATTAAGGAGAAAACAGAAATCACATGATATGACAACTGTGTAGCTGCACAAGAGGAGACTTTGGGTATTACTCTGTATTGCTTTTGTTCTAACTGTGTAATATCTAACCATGATAGCCACTGAGTCTAGGTCTAAGTAGGGGCTTTTGACTTCTGAGACAAGGTAGAAATACACTCTGGCTTAACTGCCAGTCCATCAAAGGGCACCACACACCTACCAGGACGGCTTTTTGGGATCAAACCACAGCCTCATAAATTCTTTTATTTACATTTTTTTCTTTTAAAAATATTTTTAAAGAAAACTATACAGTATCATGATTTGTTTAATATAACACCAACACTTATTATTTTGTGTTATTATTTTTATATTATAATGCTCATTTTATAAAGGATGCCAAATTATTCAAGGGCATTATACCTTACATTTCTTCTTACCTTGTGTAAATATACCTGTATGTACTTAATACAACATGGATAGTATTTGCACTTGCTCAAAAACATACTGACCAAATGATTTGCAAAATGTAAATGTTTTGAAACCTTTCCTTTTAGAGTATACCTAAAGAAAATTACAAGATGTCAGAATAATTTCAAGTTTAATTTGATTTGTATAGTGCTTTTAATAATGGACATTGTCACAAAGCTTTACAGAAATCTATAAATTCTTAATATAAATTTTACACTTATAAATTTATCAGTAATGAGCAAGCCAGAAGTGATGGTGTCAAGAAAAAACTCCTTGAGATGAACATGAGGAAGAAACCTTGTGAGGAACCAGAGTCAAAAGGAACCCATCTCTATCTTGGTGACAGCGGATAGTGCGATTATAAATAATTCTTTCCTATAACTGTATACTATATAGTCGAAAAGTGCATCTGTGTCAACAGGAACTTATGAGCTTATATGAGCAATTTATGAGAATGAGTATCAGAGTCATTTCTGAATTCATTATGCAACCCCAATTCCAAAAAAAAAAATGTAAATAAAAACAGAATACAATGATTTGCAAATCTCATAAACCCATATGTCATTCACAATAGAACATAGTAAACATGTAGAACATAGTAAACATTTCCTCAGTTTAAACAGAGGAAATGTACCATTTTAAGAAAAAAATAAGGTAACGTCTCAAAAAAGTTGGGACGGGGCAAAAAAAGGCTGGAAAAGTAAATGTTACTAAAATTAATGTTACTAGGTTTGTGTGTCTACTTCAGCTCGGTTTGGCCCAGTTAGGCTCATGATAACATATCCAACTGTAGGAGGAGGTCATGTGTAGCATCCATTACATATTAGTTTTCAACAATTATTCTGGAAAGGTTAGATAAGTTCATCTGATTATCTGATTTATGATGATAGGACACATGGAGAACTCTGCCTATTATGGGAACAATAAGGAAATATGACATAAAATAAATACGGCTTACTTACGATAAATCCAGTAGGCCTTGGTTATTACACTGACATTTCCTTACACTGATATTTCACTGATATTGGCCACTATCTGACTCTTCAAGTAGGCTAAAAGACAGAGTCATATTGTCCATGGATAGGCTCATCCTGGAGTCTAATGTAAGAGCTGCATCATCCTTAAGCCAGGTTATAGTGACTGGTGGGGAGGCCCCATAACATGTTAAACGAAATGACCAACCCACTTTAGGCTGCTGGTTAAGTACTGATTGATTAGTCAATGGCTTCCCAGAAACTGGATCTGTAAGAGTTCAAAGGACAATCACTAGCTTAATGATGTCACTTGTGTATGAAATGTGTTGGTTAAGTGTTATTCAGCTGAATTTAATTAAAACACATGAATGTTTTCAGAGAAATTTCAAATTCTCTTTGCTGCAGAATGATCATACTTATCACTGTGACTGATCTGATCTCGCTGACAATGACTTATGGTCTTCATCTGTCACGATGCATGCTAGTGAGATCAATTTGTGTACACCATTTTCAGTCAGAGTAAATTTGCTTCCAGGAAATGACTGGCCTTTCATGCTCCAGGTATAATAACAAGTACGACTGCAGATTGCAGAACACTCATAGAGGGAACTCACTCCAGCTACTACCTCATCAGGGCCTGAGATCTTTACCCACTGTGGCTTACCTAGAAAAAGAAAAAATTGTATTGGAACTGAGAACCTAATAAACAAAGAATATACACTCAGCGTCACCTCTGTTTCTTGCTGAAATGTCCTTTAATGCTAAAAGTTAAAGTTTAAGTGGATTTCTTATTGTCTCATATGGAAATGTGTATACAGTCTATTACAATTTTATTTTACAGAAGAGAAAGATAACCATAAGGCATGCAGGCAGACAGATAAGTAGGTAGACAGACACACAGGTTTGTAAGTAGACAGACAGAATGGAAGACACAGACAGATCAACTCACTTGCAGTAACCACTTGCACAAGCCCTGAAATAAAACACAATTACTTTCTTAATTAGATTTTTCAGAATTAATGACTGAACAAGATATACTTACAAAAACACCAACAATAATACAAGTAAGTGTATAAATTAGTGAAAGAAAATGTTTAAAATATAGGCATAGTTATTGATACTTGGTAAACCCTTATAGAAGTCCTTATTTAAAAGAATTCAAGCAAAGACACCAACTGAGACCTGATATAATAACTGCTGAAGCTCCACAAATACATTAAGTGGCCAAACAGCTACTAGATGTCATGAATCAGAGAAAGAACTCTGACTACAGTTCCCAGCAACCACTGCATCAATGTCATATGACCAGCCGCACCTGACTCACATATCTGTTAACAAGCACTCATGTATACAGTCACTATTTGCACTGCATTCCTTGTCTCACATTTGTCTTTCTTGGCCTTTGTCCCTGTTGCCGTGTTGTGTTCTTTAGTTTATGTTTAAATCTCTGCCACAGTGTTTTTGCCTCATAGTCATAGTGTCTTTTGTATGTTGTTTGTTTCTTTATTAAATGTTTGAAATTCTGCACCTGCATCCGTCTCAACTTCCCAATCGTGACACTTGATTACACCAGTCCAGTCATTTTGACTTTTAACTACTAGTAGGCATGGGCAATGTGGCACAATATTATATCATGGTATTTGAAATATATTTTCATTATCACAAAGAGTCTATACTAGTTTGATGGAGAGTGTTTTAGGGTATAACATATCTGTGTGGTTCAGAAGAATTATATTTGTTAATATAGTCAAATTAAACAGAATGACAAGAGTGGCAGGTAAAATCATAGGATCCAAGCAAAATTCAGTCGATCAGTTATATGAAATTGATGTTCAGCGGAAAGCTTTAGCTTTAACGAGAGATACAACACACCCTTTGAACCATGTTTTTGATTTATTACCGTCTTGTCATCGTTACAGAACATCAAAAGTAATTAAAGCAATATATAAGCGAACCTTTGTACCGAATGCAATAGGTCTTCTGAATAAGGGGTAGGAAATGTGAATATTTTTAGCTTTTGACGTTAAAGTGGATGTTGTTTATAGTTAACTGTATTGTGATTGTATGGAAAGGCCAAAGACCAATTTTTAGCCGAGGCTGAACAATAAAGTGCAACTAACTAACTATATACGATATGTATAATGATATCAAAACGAGTTCAATCATGCTTTTATTTAATGATATCAAAATAATAATGTAATACAGTTATTTTTTTAAATGTAATCATTAATTTAAATGACCTGGACCTTGCTACTGAACATTTCAATACTTTCACAGATGTAAAAATAAAATAAACAAACAAACAAGCAAACAAATAAATAAATGAAGTATTATTGTAATATAAAGGCATGGGATAGAGTAAGCGTACCTGTAATTGTCAGTAGCAGATTTAAATACATATCCATTTGTCTCAAAATGCAAGTTAATATATCTTCAGGATTATGAGTATACAAAATAACAGGAAATTAGTAGATTCCCAGATATATATATTCTGTCAATATATTCTGACATAATATATTAGGACCTTGGGCCTGGTTAATTTTTATTAAGCTTTTATATATATATATAAAATTCTTGTTAGTATTAATACATGGTGATGGCCACAGAAGCACGTTCTGGAATTCTGAAGTGGAAAGCTTATCTTTCCTAGACTGCCCTAAATTCATCAAGCATCACTCAGTTTAAACCTTCATCACACTTTATTCAATCCTTTACAGAAGGCCCATCTATCGCTCTCTCTCTCTCTCTCTCTCTCTCTCTCTCTCGCTCTCTCTCTCTATCTATAATCTATCTATCTATCTATCTACTAAATTCCAGAGTCACTGTTTGACCCTCTTAACCTTCAGCTGCTCAGCTACTTTATATTACTGCCTCACTTGTAACTTACTTTGGATAATTGTGTCTGCATTATAAATACAAAGGCTTCATTGATTAAGTCTAAAAAATTTTTTAAATGATACCTTAGCTACTGTAGAGACACATTTTAACTAAGAAAGTGGAGGGATTTTAAATCTTGCACAATGTAATGTACTGTTATTTTTGTCACTGTAGCTGTGAGTTGCAAAGACAGGTTTTCTTTTGCACAAGGGATTACAAAACCAAAACTTAAGCAACAGGTCCTTGCAAGTTAAAACAGTACACAGTGTTTTCTTGTGAATTCTTTATGTTGCAGTGACATTGTAAATCTCATTGCATGTATGGAATTTTTCTGGTAGCTAATTACAGCTAATACAGTTGTGCCCAAAGGTTTGCATACCCCTTGCGGAATCTGCTAAATCTTAATACTGTTAACAAAATAAAAGGGATAATGAGTCTTTATTGGTCACATACACATTACAGCACAGTGCAATGCTTTTTTATTCACATATCCCAGCATGTTAGGGTCAGAGCACAGGGTCATCCATGATATAGCGCTCCTTGAGCAGAGAGGATTAAGGGCCTTGCTCAAGGGCCTAACAGTGTCAGCTGGCAGTGCTGGGGCTTGAACCCCCGATCTTCCAATCAGTAATCCAGAGCCTTAACCATCAAGCTGCCACTCCACCACTGGGGTCATAAAAATCCCATGTTTTTTTTTTTTTTTTTTTAAATTTAGTACTGTCCTGAATAAGCTACTTCACATAACAGATGTTTACATATAGTCCAGAAGACAAGATAATAGCTGAATTTATATTAAAAAAATTACCCCGTTCAAAATTTATAGACCATTGATTCTTAATACTGTGTGTCATTACCTGGATGATCCATGACTGTTTTTTTGATTTGTGATAGTTGTGCATGATTCCCTTGTTTGTATGTAGCATAATTATAATAAATATTCTGTAAAACTATCAGACTTGCCATTTGATCACAAAGAAAATAAACTATGTTGGTAAGACTTTATACATAGACTATGTTCTCATATACGTAACTATGCAGTTCTTAAGTAAGCCTTATTCAGGAGATTCATTTATTCATCTTCACTTTATCCTGGACAAGGGTCATGGTGGAGCTGGAACCTATACCAGAAAACATTGAACGCGCACACAGGCACGCACCCACGCACACATTCACACCTAGGGGCAATTTAGAATTGGCAATATACCTAAAAGCATTTCTTCTGGAATATTTGGGGAAGTTTGCTTCTGTTGAAAAAAAATATATACTATGACAGATTATAAAATACTAAATATTATTTTATGCATTTCAAAAACATAAGGAAATGTGATCAGTCATCAGTACCATATCCTGCCACTCCAACATTATAAGACCATAAAAAAGCATGACCTGCAATTAGAACAGCACCTTGTCAAGTTACTTAAATATATTTTCAAATAAGTGTAACTTTGAATTCATATGAAATATTTTCAAAAATGTATGTATTCTGCCCTCTGCCTACGTGTCTTTGAGTGTGCATAGACAGATAGCTAAACACATTTTAGTTGATCAAAAAGGTTTGCATGAACACTCAGGCACAGAATTAAAGTTGACATCTTTTACTTTGGTTTCTTGAGTGCAAATGTGTAATTACTCTTAATCTCCTTATACTGTTTGTGAAACTGAAACAAAAGTATAACGAAAGTATACTAAATTATTACAGAAGACAGAACTGATCTCCGAGACTACGTATATGCTGCTTAAAAAAACTTAAAAATAGCTAAATTAAATAAATATTAAAAAAAAAAAATTAAATTACAAAGATGAACAATAAAACTTACAATCAAAGCTTCTCCAAGGATTTACACAACAGATGGAGAAATATTTAGGGCAAGAACAAATAATACATTGTTCTCTTCACTCTGCAGGACTGAAAATGGTGAACACATGACTCTAATAGACCAACAAATACAATTTTCCTTGAAAATTGAAGAGAGCCACCCTGTGATAGAAAAGGTGAACATTAAACATAATATGACAGCATGACTGCCAAAAGACGATTATGAATGACAAAAATGTTAGATTCTTGAACTTAAAATGATCTTTATTGATTGTTTAGTCACAGACAAACAAGCAGAAATATCTAAATAATTCATCAAAAAAAGTCAATTGTATGCATTTGTCATTCTAGAAGTCATAGATGAAAGTATACCAAAGTGTAATCTTAAACCCTAATTAGAGATCCGGGAGTATGAGTTTTTTTTTTAAATATATACAATGAGATTCTGTGGATTTCAAACAAATGTTGAAAGAAAGCTGCGACCCTAAACTTTGCCATTCATACAAACTGATTTGTGTGATTTCCTACCAAGCACTGTCAAAATTAAACACAACTATTATTTTTATATAAATTATATACAGACATATTGGATAAAATTACATAGGCCTAGATGAAACAAAATAGGTTAACAAAAATATTAGCATTTTTTATTAGTAAAGAGAATTACAGTACAGTATTTCACATTAATGATTTTTTTATTGCTATATGCTGGGAACCACTGCACTTATTTTATGTGAACATGCAGTCAATTTCTAACTTTTATTACTTCCTCATTTTAGTTCCCTGAGTAACAGAGTAGCAGGTCCAAAGGTGAAAAACATAGTCAGGGTCTATATCTAATAGAGTACAAGACAGCTAAGCAGCAAGCATGTTTATGGCACTTTTTAAACATGCCCTTTTTATATTTAACAGATATATTTCTAATCAAAGGTTGTCTGGGGTCCACACATGCCATTTCGATTCATGTATTACATTTAACTTATTACAGCTTGGAGAATTTGATTTCTCAACAAAATGTGAACAGAATGTATACTATTTATATTATTGCATCTAATATATTTGCACTACTACTATTACATTTGTACTGTATATATTTATACAATTTTCTTTATACCCCGTTACTTGATGGGGAATTGCACACTGAATCTCATTGTACTTTGTTGTAATTTGTATTCGTAAGTAATATTGTACATTTTAATACATTTGTACCTAATATTAAAAGCAAGAAAATCTAAGGACTAAATTCGGACTCAACACTGAGGGTTCCATTGAAATAGCCAACAATACCCACTTCTATTCAAGCAGAATCTGCAGTGAAACCATTCAGTTACTTCAAGATCTTGGACTCATGATTTTTTCTTCCACAGCATTGGCAGGTTGATCAAATCCACAAATGTCTCTTGCAGAACTGCTGAATTGTGCATTTCTTTTTAGCAGGCGACTGGCAGCCTTGGTCAGTGTGGTCCACATATAATGCTGCTGCTTCAGTCTATAAATTCCTCACATCAGAATAAATGATTTGTGTGGCAGGATTAGATGTAGCTGTCTGGAAAAGATGAAGGGACAGTTATGCTGCAGGGTGTCGTCCCACATTAATCTTCACACAAATCATTTGCTTGTCCCTTAATATGGTTTCCAAAATATATCTTTTCCAGTATATACCATCCTTACTGTTGTCATTATGTTCCTTTAAAGGTCATTTCTAATATGTTAGTGATCTAGCTGAAGACAAACTGCTATTCGGTATTCCCAATGCTAAAAGTGAAAAGTGCATGGACTCTTGTTTTAGGCATGTATTAATATGACTGGATTTTGCAACAATAGCAGCTACCAGCTGCCATTGCTGCTAGCTGGTTAATTATTTTCCAGCTTCATTATTACTTGACTAAGCTGATCAATAAATGTGTATGATTCTCTTATTGCCTTACTGTTGTATTATTTTCTTAATAATTCAGTAATTCAGAACATATTTCCTTTCGACCAACACTTGCAAAGATGGTCTACCAGTTTGTTGCAGCTGGTGGCTGGTCAGGACAAGCTGGAGTTACTTTACTAATTCTATAATTTTTTAAAATTATATTAAAACAAAAGACAATTCACTCGAAGTAAATAGATCAAGATATATCAAGTTTCTACCTTCATTTCTATCTACATTTCTATCTACCTATCTATCTGTCCGTCCGTCCGTCCGTCCGCCCGTCTGTCCGTCCGTCCATCCGTCTATCTATCTATATCTAAAACATCTAAAATATAAGTTCTGATTTAATGTGCCATCAGTGCAGCTGATCTCTCCCCACTTTTCTGTGGTTAGACAATGTGTGTTAAAGTCTTATTCCTAAGAGGCAGTGTTTTGCTATATTTTGGCTTCAGGCCAATTCCGTTTTGGAAGCAGTTTCCTCTACAGTTACACTGTCAGTTTTACAATTTCATTTTTCGATTCGCACTAGTCACTAAACACAAGCTGTTGCAAATGGGTGGAAAATACTTGAGTAATTGTACATTATTATGATAAGTAAATATAATGTTGGCTTATTTATACTTGAGCATTATTTAATTAAATATTTGTACACTTACTTAATTATATTTCCAAGAAAAAAAAACCTTATTTTTACTCCTTAGATTTTTATTTAGGCATTTAAAGTATTTTCAAATTTCAAGGGTCTCTTCTTTTCTCATTCAGCCAATGTCTGTATGTTGTACAGTATATTAGTGGAATGGGCTCAGTTTAGCATTAAATTATTTCAGTTTAGCATCCCGTGAAGTGAAAAAAACAAACAACTATCAATAGTCATGACAACTCGTCACTGGTCATGAGCTTCTCATGCTATACATTGTTGTTAGCGCTATATTTATCTGTTTGCATTTGAATACGGATAAGCCACTGGACTACAGTGTGGAAGTTGAAAGTGAGTGCTCCTGGCCCTACCTTAGTCAAATACTCAGTATGCTGGACTAAGCAAAGCTAGTTGATGTTAGCTAACTTGCTAACATTAACTAGCTATATTTAATTAAACTAGCCTGTTTTCTTTGGTAATGCCAGATTAGATTAGCATTGAGTCCAGTAAGAAACATAATTGGCTAGTCAATGGTAAATACTGCACTAACAGAAGAACGGTGTATCTTCTAATAATTTTGGATAAGTAAAAGTTACTTTTCACATGAAATTTTGACATTAGCTGAATTTCATCAGTTCAAACCATTTGCTTTTTAATGCTTGTGTACATTTAAAAGTAGCAACTTTTTACTTTTACTTGAGTCCTTTTTTTGTTTTGATAAGAATTTTTTATTTTATTTTATTATTATTATTATTTTTTTTTTACCACATATCTATACTGTGATGCAAGTATAACTTCTCAGTACTTTGGCCACCCCTACATGTGCATCCTCTTAAGAATGTCATGTAGTTGCATATGTGTATGTGAAGCATAAATGCTATACAAACCCATACAACAACACTATGTGCATACTTTGAACTTAAATTCCTCCACTTTTATTTTGGTTATGTAGAGAAAATGTACTGTAATTGATGCTGTTGCTAGGCATCGGCACTACCAGAAGATTATGGAAAAATAAAAACAGAAATGCAGGTACTGCATACCACTTCAAGCACTGAAATATAAGCTTTTTGAATGTTAATATAACTTTTTGAATAAAATATAATTAAATATAAATTATATACTTGTTAATCAAATGTAATTGATGCTTACCTTATTATGCTGAGACACATGAGCAGGTGCGTGAGCCATTGGCATGGCTGCTATTCCTTGCTGCCTTTGATTATACCGAAGATGGCTGACGTCTGCATAGTGCAACTCCTGTAACAAAAAGAGGGACTGTGTAAAACAGCTAGTGGTACTAAATACATTCATTATGCTATACTATCATTCAGCATTTTGGTTAACTAACTTTGTGGATTGTGCAATATAAACTAGTGCACGACAGCTCATTTATCTATTTACGTTAGACGTGTAATGCAATGCCAGTATCTGTATATGTTTAGTGCTCAAAATATTCATATCTGTTTTCATATTTTTGTATCAGCAAAACAGGGCTGTTGGAAAAATAAGTCATTTTTCATTTACAAATAACAAATCACAATATGCGAAGAACATACTGTAAGTTCAATTCTTCAATAACTATACAATTCTCCAAACAAATGTCCTATGGAAGTTTCTAACAAGCTTTCTTTCTTTTATCTAACGTGAAAGACTAAGCAAACTAAATGTATTTCACAGCTGTTCTGATGTTTAGGCTACATTTGAGAATAACCATCTAATAATATTTAATTTACATTTTCATTTACATAATAATATTACAAACTTTTTGTGTTTGTTACATTCCAGAAAGACCAGAAAAGTTTGCTGCACCAGAATCTACGTTAAACCTGAGATGCACTCTGCAAGTCAAAATGGTATGAATTCCTGAGAGCATTTTCTTTTAACAACAATGGAGAACAAACATTTTAGAACATGTACAATGAATGAATAAGTTTTACAATTTATATACATATTTTTTTTAAAATTAATTCAGCTACTATTTTCTTAGCAGAGCCCTGCAGAGATATGCTGCCCTGTCCACATCATGTTGTCTGTGTGAGATAAGTGGAGCAACTGTTCAAAAATCACATTTATAATATTTGTACAGTAACATAGTAAAAAGCTCAGTAAGGGATTGTCTTGCTTGGCTTAAAACCAAATAGTGCATCTCCTATTAGTATCATGTTAATGAATTTTTTTTAAAGTTCCAGAAGTGGGGTTGGCAGGAAACCCAGGAAAATCCCCCCGAAAAGAGAGAGAAAAAGTAGATTTTTTTTTTCCTATACATGAACTTTTTGGGCTTTTATCTAGTCTTTTTGTGCAGTTTTTGACTTGTAGTTAGGCTGGAAATTTTCCTGAAACCTGGCAACCCTCCCCATAAACTAGGACAAGCTATTCTTTAAAACCCCACATTAAAGTAAAAACCTTGAGCTGTTGACTTTGTTAATTTTGTATTGTCTAGGATTCCAGGTTACTAAGCCCCTAAAGGATCACAATGAAAATTCTTTTTTAAAATGTATTTATTTACTTTTGCATAAATACACAATAATCTTTGCATTCTCTTGCAATATATTTGTAAAGCTTATAAAAAAGAATACTCCACCTTTTGTTCATTTCTGTATTTGTTTATTATGCTTTATCTGTTCAAGATAAATAATATATTTCTATTTGGTTACCTACCTAATTTGCAATCTTTGGGAGGAATTCAGAATTTTCCAGAAGCTATTGCTGAATTAGCTGACTGTCATTTTAACATTATTATAAGTGAGATTTGATAAGTTTGCTAATTTATCGATATATGATAATATGAGCTGAATCGTGTTGCTACTGCATGACCAAGGACATAATTTAAACTGCTAGTTACGCATGTAACTGTGGTTCTGTGAATTCCAGACTAAGGTTGCTCCTGAAGTGGTCCTATTGACGCCAGCAGGGGGTGCTAACAATGTGGTCTGTGTAGGGTCTAATGCCCCAATATAGTGACAGGAACACTATACTGTAAAAAGTGCACTGTCTTTTGGATGAGATGTTAAACTGATGTTCTAACTCTCTGTGGTCATTAAAAAAAAATTACAGGACACATATCACAAAAGAGTAGGGGTATACCCCGGTGTCCTTGCAAAATTCTCCCATTGGCCCTTCTCTATTATTGCCCCCTAATAATCCCAATCTCTGAATTGGCTACATCACTCTCTCCTCTCCACTAATAGCTGATGTGCGGCGGGCGTTCTGCTGCACTATGGCTGCTGTCGCATCATCCAGGTGGATGCTACACACTAGCGGTGGTTGAGGAGATTCCCCGCCTTCCCCCATACTATGTAAAGCACTTTGAGTGTCTAGAAGAGCACTATATAAATGTAACTGTAAACTAACTAACTAACTAACTGTAACAAATAGTGGAAAATGAATCCATAAAGCTTGTTTAATTTTTAACAAGGTATATTTAATGGATTTGATAACACTGACTCTTAATCATAAATGTTCTTAATATATGCGCAATATATTTCCTCACACAATTTTCTTTGAATCTTTGAATCTTATAATAATGCCAGATTAGCAGCGAATATTTTACATTTGACTGTAACAAGTCACTGGGGTCTCCAATCACTACTCCTGTGTCTGGCAGAATTTATGAGTGTAAATGTATTAAAATCTCTGTCAACGTGGTTTTAAATGTCTAAAAATTATTTGTAAAAATTAAGATCTGGCACTTTACTGAAGATAGAAATACATAGTATATATGCCTAGCCACAATTTAATTATAGTTTATTAAAACTGCAGTATTCTTCCGGATCAGAGCTATGTGGCCCAGCCTGATAATGACAAGCAGTGGCATCCTCCCAGCAACATAAACAACCCAACATTACTGGTGG
Source organism: Ictalurus furcatus (assembly GCF_023375685.1). NCBI lineage: Eukaryota > Metazoa > Chordata > Actinopteri > Siluriformes > Ictaluridae > Ictalurus > Ictalurus furcatus. The sequence goes on along the minus strand of NC_071255.1, from coordinate 11,327,854 downwards.
AAATAGGTTATAAATTGAAAAATTAAATCTACAATATTTTTTATACAAATCGTGAGTCAAAATATTGTATGCTGTTATTTATTTTTTTTGTGTTATTTTCTTCTAATGCCACAGCACTTGCAACAAGCAGAATAAATAATACAATAACGTTGTATGTTGTGCATGCTTGATTACTGCTGTGCCCTTTTCAGTCATCTTTAAAAATGTACTACTCACAGGTCACACCGCAACTGGCAAACTTATTTTTTCCCTCTGATTTTTTTGCTCCTGTTTTTTTTTTTTTTAATGGTAATGTCGCACTGGAAAATAAACATAACTGTATTAAAAAAAGTCATAAACTGCATGAGATTAAGTAACAGCCACTATTCTCTGATTGCTTTGGTTCAATCAATAACTGAAATCGCATAAAGGTGTTATAGTTTGGTTAAAGAGCTATGGCACTGCATCGGAGCACTGAAGGCTCTGTATGGGTTTCTGCTCATGAAAATGCAGTTTGTATCTGGAGAAACATTCCTTAGCTTATTTCCTTATATTATTTATTAGAAAATATCACTGTGTCAATAACTACCAAAGTGGGAAGTGAAATTGCTCTGCCTACGTGGTGTATGAGGTCAAAGGTCCTCAGTGGCTTACGGTAAGAGATATCTATCTGCAGCAACTGGAAGAGTCTTTGCCACTTTAATTACTTCTGTATTATAAACACTATCAAGTCATTTGATGGTAAAGTAATAAAGGCAAAGCAACTGTCAGCTACATGCTCTGAATAAACTCTCTTTGCACGGTGTATGGACTGTAAAACTGGAAATTTAAAAAAGTGACTCACATGCTGTCCTTCACTTGGTGTTGCTGTGGAAAAAAGCATCATTATCATTATGCAACAGAATATTAGGTTTAAGTATTTATGCCAATAATAAAGTGAATTATTTGTGCACGTGACCTCTCAGCCATAACATTAAAACACTTGTGCCACCAAAACAGCTCTGACAGATCGAAGAATGGACTCCACAAGACCTCTGAAGGTGTGCTGTGGTATATGGCACCAAGATGTTAGCAGCAGATCCTTTAAGTCCTGTAAGTTGCAAGGTGAAGCCTCCATTGATTGGACTTGTTTGTGCAGCACATCCCACAGATGCTTGATCAGATTGAGATTTGGGGAATTTGGAAGCCAAATCAACACCTTGAACTCTTTGTCATGTTCCTCAAATCATTCATGAACAATTTTTGCAGTGTAGCAGGTCACATTATCCTGCTGAAAGAGGCCACTGCCATTAGGGAATAATTTAGCCATGAAGGGGTGTACTTGGTCTGCAACAGTGTTTAGGTAGTTGGTACGTGTCAAATTAACTTCCACATGAAAGTCAAGACCCAAGGTTTCCCAGCAGAACATTGCCCACACTTCCTCCGCCAGCTTGCCTTCTTCCCATAGTGCATCCTGGTGCCATCACTTCCTAGGTTAGCGACACACCCGGCTTTCCACATGATGTAAAAGCAAATGTGATTCATCAGTCCAGGCCACCTTCTTCCATTACTCCATGGTCCAGTTCTGATGCTCACATGCCCATTGTAGGCTTTTTCAGTGGTGGACAGGGGTCAGCAAGGGCACTCTGACCGGTCTGCTGCTACACAGTCCCATAAGCAGCAAACTGTGATGCACTGTGTGTTCTGACACCTTTCTATCAAAGCCAGCATTAACTTTTTCAGCAATTTGTGCTACAGTAGCTTTTCTGAAGGATCGGACCAGACGGGCTAGCTTTCACTCCCCACGTGCATCTGTGAGCCTTGGGCGTACATAGCCCTGTCGCCGGTTCACCGGTTGTCCTTCCTTGGACTGCTTTTGGTAGGTACTAACCACTGAATACTGGGAATACCCCACAAAACTTGTCGTTTTGGAGGTGCTCTGACCCAGACGTCTAGACATCACAATTTGGCAAAGGACATTCAGATCCTTACGCTTGCTCATTTTTCCTGCTTCCAACACATCAACTTCCAACATGACACAACACTGACATTGTAACAATAATCAATGTTATTCATGTCACCTGTCACTGGTTTTAATGTTATGGCTGATCAGTGTCTATACAGTACAAAAAATGTGCCATATATAGATCTGAAATTACTTTAATTGGCGATAATATACAAGTCAGTTAACCCAGAACATATTTATAAATGTCTGAAATGCTTTATACATACCTCGATTTTGCTTATTTCCTCTGGAGGTTCTTTCTATCCTGCACAGAAAATGTATTACAATAAATCCGATTTAAGAGTTATTGTTTACAAAGTAGTTAGCAGTCACATGAGACAAGTGTTTAAAATATAATTGAAACAATTATGTTTTAAAATAAAGAAATAACAACTAAATAAATAACTACAACTGCTACTACTACTACTACTACTACTACTACTAATAATAATAATAATAATAATAATGATAATAATAATAATTTTACTCCGATCCTGACATGAAATTTGGTTATAGATACAATTGATACTAAAACCTGTCTATGTATAAACGCTGGCAGAATATTTGTGACATTTTTGAGAATTATTATATGATGATTTCCCAATTAATAGGGCTGCTGGTAATATTTGAACAACAATAAAATAATAAAAAAGTTATGTTAAAATGTGTTGGCATCCATACAATTTCTGGTCACACTTTCAGAAGCATGTATTACAACTTAAGAAAGCAAAGTAAAACTTTTTTTTTAACAAAGGTTTTACATTTTGTTAAGAAAAGAACTGTTTGCGCTGCTTTATTAAGCTGTAAATCAAACCAGTAAATGCTGGAGGATTAAAATACCCAGACAACAAATGCAACCTGCATCTGCTTCAGATTTACATAGTAGATTTACATCATTTTTGCAATGCCCAAGAACTGATCCATTTACAGTTCTGCACCAAAACAGATTTAGACAGCTCAGGTTAACAAAGAATTTTGTTACATCTGGCCCCAAGTTGAAGTTATTTCGGGCCCAAATGTGAACCAGATTCTTTTCAGAAGTGATGAAAATGTTAATTACAAGGAAAAATACAAAGTTATGGTCTAATGTACTTACATTTCTTTGCCTTTAATAAAGTAGAAAATCAAACCAGCAATTCCAGCAACACCCAATAAAACTCCAATAACAATCCCAGCTATAGCTCCTGCAGACAGTGAATCTCCACCTCCACCCATAGAGCCTTCTTCTATGAAAACACAAAGAAATAATTTTGAGAAAAATTTAGAGAATGTCTAGATTAAAAGTATATCTTCATATAAGTCATATATACATTTTATATAGGGTCACTGCACATTTTTACACATGCACTGCCATTTATTTATGACTACTGTACATTTTTCTACACACACTAGCACATTTGCGCATCAAACATGTCTAATGTGCAGTTTTAAGATTGCCACTCTGTAATATATTTCATACAGGTAATGTGTACAGTAATAGTCTGTAAATATCTTGGAGAGCTAATTCTGCATATTTTTATTCCTTCTTATTTGTTGTATATTGTGAGTTTATTGTGCACTCTTAAATATTGTGAACTGTTGTCTCAGTCCTCCCTGTTTCTCTTGTGTTGTGGCTGATGTGACACCAAATTAAGAGTAAGAGTAATACAGCTGGTCTGTTTAAGTATGCTGATGATATGGTTCTGGTGCAACTTTGTTCTAAAAATCAAGTAATGAGCGAGCAAACTTATCTTAAAAATGTGGTTGCTCTTGAAGACTGGTGTAAACTGAGTGCCTTGCATACAAATGTAAGGAAAACAAGAGATGATTTTCATTGTTAAATCTGGTGAACAATATGTGTTAGGGAAACTAAAGTTAAATGATCAGGTTGTTGAGATTGTAGAAAGTTTTAAATATTTGGGAACTTATTTGGATACAAGTTTTAGTTTTTGTGAGAATGTAGACAATATTTTAAGGAAAGCAAGTCAAAGGTTATTTCTTATGCGTAAACTTAAGAGTTTTGATGTTAGTCAATCCATTTTGGAAATGGTATTCAAAAGTCATGTTGAGAGTATTTTAATGTTTAATATTGCAGCCTGGTATGGTAACTTAGGAGTGAGTAATAAAAATAAGATGCAGCGGATACTGAGAACTGCAGGAAAAATAATAGGACCCCAGCAAACACAGCTTGATAAACTGTATTTGCTGGCAATGCACAGAAGAGCAACAAGGGTTGTATTTGACTCTACACACCCACTTAACTCAGAATTTGTAATGCTTCCATCTGGAAGGAGGTATAAGGTCCCAAAATAACTTAGAAATGTGTATAAACATTCCTTTATACCAGTGGCAATTACAATATTAAATGAAAGGTAAGCAACTCCTTCTGAGAATAATTTTTATATTGATGTATTGTGTATGTGTATAACTTGTGTATTGTGTATAATTTGGGGGGGGGGTTGTGTTTGAGAACCCGAAGAAGAATTTCCACATTGCTGGACAATAAAGTTAAGTTAAATCAATCAATTTCCCCTTGATGATCAATAAAGTACTCTTTATAATTACATTATACAGCATTTGGCAGAGTGAAAGTGAAAGGGCTTGAATTTTTTCAGACTGAAAGGGCATGAGTTACAGAGTGATAGGGCATGAATTTTTTCTACATTTATACAACTGAGCAGCTATGGATTAAGGGCCTTGGCAGGACTGGGATTTGAACTCACAACCTCACATTCAGTAGGCCAATGCCTTAACCACTGACTGAAAATTAAAACAATCTCAACACACTAGATTTGATTTTAAACACCTCTACACTCAAAAAAAATGCTGGGTTATCTTTTCTACCCTAATACTGGGTTGAGCCTTTTGGGTCATTTAATTGGGTTATTTTCTCAATCTTGGGTAGTTTTTTGGGTAGTTTTGTGCAACCCAACCACTGGGTTAGTGGCTGGGTCATTTTCACTGACAGTTGAATCCATCTATCTTCTACCATTTACTCCTTTTCAGGGTCACGGGGAACAAGGAGCCTATCCCAGGGAGCATCGGGCACAAGGCGGGGTACACCCTGCCAGGGTGCCAATCCATCGCAGGGCACAATCACATACACACACCACGGACACTTTAAACACACCATTCAGCCTACCATGCATGTCTTTGGACTGGGGGAGGAAACCGGAGTACCCGGAGGAAACCCCCGCAGCACGTTCAGGGAAAACATGCAAACTCTGCACACACATCCGGCAGGACTCGAACCCCAGACCCTGGAGGTGTGAGGCGAACGTGCTAACCACTAAGGTCAGGTGGAGCTAGCGGTTCTTGAGGCAAGAAAACTAAATGAACACAGGTAAGTTAGTGTTCATCCCTATTTAGTGTTAAAGCTGCTGAAAATGCCTGGTCGAGTTTATGATATTTATGCAGGGAGATCTCAAAAATGTATTCATTGGAAAACAGTAACTCAGCGAGTGATAATAACTACCTATCGGGACGGCTTCAAAAGTTAATATCATGTACTGCTTCCTCATTCCTTCCTCAGACACTGCTAGTGTCTTGTGTTTATGTTGCGTGTGAAATATGGACTGAGGTTATTCTATAATTCTCTGTGTCTGCATCTTGTCTGAGGCTCCGAGTTAGGGTTAGCTAGCTGGATGCAGTAGGGATGAGTGATGCTAAGGGCAAGATGCTCACCTGAGTTGATAACATTACTTTAGCATACAGCTCGCGGTAATGTTAGACATTCCACTTACCTTTTTGAGAGTTACCGATAACACAGCATTACATCTGTTCACCATGATGTAATACAGAGAGTGGGTTGATGTTAACTACATTTAGCAAGTGTTTTGGACAAGGCAAGCTGTAGTAATTAGCATTTCTTCATGTATTTGGTGAATGTTAATGTTGGTTAACAGGTGCAGACAGTCAGTGGCTAAAGGAACTTAGCTAACTCAGTAATGTCGATCCCAGAAGTTCTTCACAAGGTTAACGTGACAAAAAAAAAAGTTGGGGTTACAGTAGATTGTAATGCTTTCCACTATCTCTGTAATGTTGATTGACTTAATTAGGTTGTGCAGAGTAATTGGCAGTGAGGTGCTAAAGGCTGGAAAATAAATATTCGCAAGTTAGCTAGCTTTTCCTGGTGAGTCTACAGCGCCATTTTGTTCTTTAGGAGAGTGGAGGTCACATTTCCAAACTTACACAATTTGGGATTCTGTAATGCAATTTCTCAGTTAAAGCCCAAAGACATCTGTTCATATTTTGTAGCTAACAACTAACCAACACTTTTACTGCTCTTTTAAAGCTTTTCAAATGGAAGGGAGTGGCAGGGAGAAGATGCATCAACTCAATTTCTTACATCTGTGAAATGTTTTAATGATTTTAATAATGTCAGTTGAATTTCATGCAATTGTTTGTGTATTTTCGGAGCTTTTAAGTAGAATTTTAGCATACAAACAAATAGCATTTTAAGATAATTGTAGGGTTACAAAAAGTATAAATAACACATCTCTGTGTTTAGAGTTATTTTTAACCCATATTTGTGTTGAAGTTTAACATACAGCATGTGTTAAATGTACTAACACACTGATTGTGGTGAAAGCATCACAAAATGTGTTGTCCTTAACTAGACACACAGGCGTGTTAAAAATAACAAATGATTGAGTGAAGGTTTTTATCAATATATTTCTCCATAAAACCATTATTATACACTAGAAAAAAACAAAAGTGTGCAACAACAGTCCAGTTTACATTAAATTAAATGCACCGCTATCTTCGTTAGCTTTGGCTTACTTGTTTTTAATGCACACTGGATCATAAGTTGGTTTTTTGGATGTTTTAAATTTCTCCTCTGATCAAAATCTGACGCTTTCTTCTTCAAAGTCTATATATATATATATATATATATATATATAAACTCCACCTTAGCAGCTCTAGCAATACATTTCTAAACAGCTTCTTGTATATAAATAAAGGAGATACCATGTTGACATATTTGTTTATAATGTGGAGTATTTTACCTTTTCATAGGGTAAAAATAAGCCTGAAAATATCAACCCATTTATGAAATAAAATGAACCCAGCATTTTTGTAAACATGAAACCATCCTTTGGGTTGAAAAACAACCCCTTTGCTGGGTTAAAATTAACAACCCAACTTGATGGATTAGTTTAGCCCATAATGTGTTCTGTCCTATATTTACCAAGCCATTGGGCTAAAAATAACCCAATTTGGGTTGTTTTTAACCCAGTGTTTTTTAGAGTGTATTCTGCACCTCACATCACAACACCACAACTATCACTAAATGGCAGAGGGACTCCCAGATTATTTTCAGTAAGAAATGACTGATATTAGGTTTGTGGGTAACAAATCAAATCATACCTAAGGGTGTTTTCACAATTGGCAGTTTTTCCACAGAAACAGTGCTGGGCAGAGTGTCTTATGCAACATGCACAATATAACTATAACAACGCACTTAACAGTCCTAACTAGAATCAACAAACTGACCATTGTTATATGCAGTGAACGTTTTAAATCTCCTTAGATTTATCTTAAACTATCATGACTTTTCACTTGTATTCCATTTTTGTTTTTCTTGTTTGACCCCCAACCTGAGACCTGATTGGTCTGGAAGTACAAAAAAAAGCTTGATGTCACTTGGTGACTGTCACTTTTAAACATCACTCAGATTCTGCCGTAATCTTAAATCCATTTCCCTTAAGATTACATGTTCAAAGTTCAAAGGTGGTCGAGAAAAAACACATTTCTTACGGGGAAAAAGTCTACAAAATATAGCGTTCAAACTATTTTTTAAAAATAAACAATAATCAGGGAATAATCTGAGGTAAATCACTTTTTAATATTATACAGAAACAGCACAACTGCAAATGAAAGAAATGCCAATAAAGAAAATATCTTTGTACTGCTTGAACTGTGTGCAGTATCTAAAAATATATATCATTACATATCATTAACATTTAGATGAATAACCAACAATTTATGAACAGAAATATATAAATCTATAAATAAAGTGGGATATTTTATTTCCTGCTGTGCGATATTTAATTTTTGTCAAAGCCAGAATTGTACATTATAATCACTGACAGTATGTAACCACATACGAATACATTATCCATATTCAAAATAATTTGTCCTGAATGAATACTAATACAAAGCTTTACAGAAGGGGAATCTATCTGACACAAGATCTCATGGGAAGCAGCAAAATGTGCGAGTGGAGTAGGATGTTTTTACTTTCCTGTGAAAATATCAGAAAATATTAAAACCCCTTCCAGTCTACAATATGGCCACTTCTAATTTAAATCAAAATAAATGCATTACTGTCAACAAATTTCACTTAGTTTTATTATTACACCCTTGTAGGGAGGCGCTAGTATATGCGCTTACTGTACTGCCCCTGAATCTACAGTTCAGATGGTACAAACTGCACAGTGAATGGAGATTTGGAATAAAACCCAAGTGTAACCTTAAGCAGTGGTTCCACCTTATCATCAGTACACATATGAATCCTAGTTTTTTTTTTTTCTTGTCTGTCATTTTTTTATTTTCGAACTTTTGGTTAACTGCAACCCTGACCAGGAAAAAACAGTTACTGAAGATAAATGATTTAACATTTTTGCCATGTTTTTCCCACATTTTGTCTTCTACAGCATTCAATAAACATTAGTGTAACATATTGTAAGCATTATTGCTCTTATTGTAATTGATGTGGCATGACATTGCAGCTTATGTCATACTATAACAACCTTGAATATTTTCAAATATGATTTTTTTAATGGTAACAATTAGGTTTTCAAAGATATCCCTATACAAGTGGACAGAGCCTCAGACAAAAAGCCAGCCACCTTTTAAACTGCTGTTCATGCTAAATTACAGGGCAGCTGAACACACTCAGAGAAAAGGGGTAATTGCCCTCTTCTGCATACATGAGCTCTCAAATGCCTGTGATTGGCTAGTGTCGCTGTGACTGACAAGGGAGAACTTATTGACCTCCCTCCCACCCAGTAATCTTCATGAATTACTGTAGTAGAATTATCATTATCATATTTTAACTCTTGATATCTTGATGATAGGGCAAATTATGTTTATGCATGATTGAACATTAACTATTTGATTCATTTAATTTAATTATTCATAGTTTTATCCTGCAGGACAAAAAAGCAGGGCCCTGATCCCTCATCTCTGTTGTTGGATTGAACTCAACTGGATTAACCTCACATGTAGGTTGCTCTATAATTAACTTGTAGGTTGATGTAGATAAAAGTATCTCTCAAAAGAATAATTTTAAAGGTAATGTTTACCCAGCTGCTTGGCATCTCATGTTCGTCTCATCTCAGGAATGAATTGCAAACTGTTTTTAAATTCACTAATCAGAAAAACTGAAGCTTTTTGAGGGAGTAGAAAACATCTTCAAGCTTACAAGAGTAGTCCAGATTTTATCCTGACTAACATATATCAAGGAGGTAACTCTGGACTTCAGATCCCATCAGCCACTGCACTGTACTACAACATGTCACATGACCACCTGCACCTGATTCACGTTTCTGTTAACGAGCACACTTATATAGCCATTGTTTGCACTGCTTCTCTGTCTTATGTCTGTCTTAGAGCACTGTGTTCCATGTATATGTGTTTTGAGCTTGTTAGTCTATGTTTAGTTTTTGCCACAGTATTATGCCATGTTGTCTTAGTTTTGTTGTTTGTTTGTTTGTTAATTAAACTATTTGAAAATCTGCGATTGCTTCCACCTCAACCTTGAAACGTGACAGAACGTAAGACCCTCAATGGAAGCAGCAGATCGTGATGAAGTACCTGGGCGTCACTATGCCACCTATGTTTGTGGAGTACTATGCTACGCTACGCCAACAGGAGGAGGAGTACCAAGCTGTGCTACATAAGCAGCAGGTCGCCAGGAAGTACCTGGGCTTCAATCTACCACCTATGTTCACAGAGAACTATGCCATGCCACAACAACAGGAAGAGGAGTCCTGGTACAAGTGGGAGTCTGTGGTCGGGGCTACTCCCATCTCCCACCCTCCCTCCCCTATAATGGATCTAGTTCAGCAAATGGAGTCAGCGGAGAATGAAAGTCAGCCTTCCTGCTCGTCTGAGGACTCTGCTCAGCTTTTTGGGTCAGCTGAGGATGCCACTCAGTCACCCAGGTTGGCTGAAGACGTTGCTCCGTGTCCTGACATACCCAAGTGCTCCCCTCTGTTCGCCAACTCTGTACACAACGTCGCTCGGCCTTCCTGCTTGGCCGGGGACGTCGCTCGGCCTTCCTGCTCGGCCGGGGACATTTTGCCCACGGGGCCAGGACCACCAGATGGCGGGAGTGCATTTTTGGGTGCTCCGGGAGAAGCACCCTTGGGGGGGAGGGGGTTCTGTCATATATCAAGGAGGTAACTCTGGACTTCAGTTCCCATCAGCCACTGCACTACATGTCACATGACCACCTGCACTTGAATCACGTTTCTGTTAACGAGCACACTTGCATATAGCCATTGTTTGCACTGCTTCTGTCTTACGTTTGTCTTAGATCACCGTGTTCCATGTATACGTGTTTTGATCTTGGTAGTTTTAGTTTTTGCCACAGTATTATGCCAAGTTGTCTTAGTTTTGTTTGTTAATTAAACTATTTGAAAATCTGCGATTGCTTTCGCCTCAACCTTGAAATGTGACACTGACACACAACTGGAAATGAAATGACTGAAATTGCACATCAGCAATAGGGCTATACACAACCCATCCAACTTATTTAACAATGCAGAAGTGAGCTGAAGTTGTACTTCCTTAATTGTGTGAGACATCAGTTGGATTACTGTACTACCTTAACTAGAGGTAGCTATAATTTTCAAGGCAGTTATAATTAGGTTCGACAGAATGAACTTCTATATTACTTATGTCAGAACTGTATACTGGTCTGTGCTACACTTTTACTGTGCCTATTGTCATGTTTTAGTAGTTACTGTCATGGGGTTTTTTTTTTTTTTTAGTGTTACACACATTTGTACGTGCACTTTATGTTGAAATGTGTAGGTCTTATTTAGTTCTGTGCCATCTCGTGGTTAGTGGGTACTCTACCTGCTGTATATGGTTGAAATGACAATAAAGCCACTCGATTTCACTTGTGTTTTAAGTAAAGAAAATGCCATGACTGGATTCTTAAGAACACATGATTCCTTTGTTTGTTTTTTTTAAGCCCACCACTGTCAGAAAAAGGGTCAAAATAAATATTTTTTTTATGCAGGGAATATATGAAGTGAAGAGAAAGAGAGACATCATTGTTGTGTGGTTTTTTTTGTTTGTTTTTTGTTAGACAAGTTGGTGATTGAAGATGTAAAGATGAAAAGAAGATAAATATCAATAACCTAAAATGCTGTAAATAAATATTCAGAATGCAGCAGCATGCCTTGTTTTCAACCAACCCAAAAGAACCCACTTCCCACCCCTCTTCATCTCCCTCCACTGACTTCCTGTAGCTGCCCGCCTCAAGTTCAAGGCCTTAATGCACACATATAAGACCTTGTCTGGAAGGGCACCCCTCTACCTCAACACTCTCCTTGAGGTTTACATTCCCTCACACAACCTGCAATCAGAAAAATAGAAATAAAAAAAACCTTCTGCACTTAGAGACGCACTTTGCTTCTCAACTTAGTTAAAAATCCTGTTTGGTATCACTCGGGCGTAACTTGGACTGGGCACTGGGGGCTGCAACTCCAAAGATTTTTTTTCTTTAGCCCCAAATAATTATCCACTTGGAGTGGTTTGTCACTACGTAACTGAACATCAGCAAAGAAGACGGTGGTGTTGTAATTTTATATCTTCAGTGAACGGAGGAGGGACCAATCAGACCGCATTTATAGGAAAATACATGGAAACACTTGTATCTAACAGTCTCCCAATTCTGCCAAATGCTAGCTCACACAGTCAGTTTGAGGGAAAATGGATATATGCTGTGTATTTAATTATTTTAAACCAGTAAAGGGGTTGAAACTGAAACATCCTCTGATGCTGAGCAGGAAAACAAGGAATGTAAATGTGAGTTCCAGTTTACGTGAACATGATATGAGCAGAGCATAAGGAAAGGTAATGTACTTTGCATGGCACTGTAGCAGCTAAATCCATAGCTTAGTTGTGCTTCCCTTTGGCTAGCAACACCAAACTAGCCTAGTTAGAAAAGTTTTATCAGCCTGGTAGTCCTACAAGCAGTAGCTGCGTTTACATGGACAACAATAATCCACTCTTAATCCGATTAAGACCATACTCTAATTAAGAAACTACCATGTAAACAGCAATTTTTACTTACCTTAATCTAATTAAGGTCATAATCGAAGTAAGCAATAATCTAATTAAGACAGGTGGAGTACTCCTGTTTTAGTCATATTATGAACGCCGTCCGAGGTCCCTCCAGAATTTCACGTATCAACATACAGTTCGTCTTCGTTATGGTTCCGTATACAGTTTTGGGTGTTTTTATTTAATTTTTTTACGAACGCTTTAAGTGCAGTTAATTATTTGTCATGCTGTATGCGCTAATAGACAACTGCTTGAAGCCGTGGGTGTGTCCCAAATCACGTAGTTACAGTCTATATAGTAGCCGAGATACATGTATTTTTCCTCACTACAGGCCTATAGTAGGCAAGTATGCGATTTGGGACGCGGCCGAACTCTGCCATGTGTGATCGTGTCCTGTCGCAAAATGCGGTGAAAACTCTCACACGACGTTCAAAATGTGATTAAGGTGTTTACATGTCACTACTACACGTCCATAATGCGACTAAAACAGGAGTACTCCACCTGTCTTAATTCGATTATTGCTAACTTCGATTATGACCTTAATTAGATTAAGGTAAGTAAAAATTGCTGTTTACATGGTAGTTTCTTAATTAGAGTATGGTCTTAATCTTATTATGAGTGGATTATTGTTGTTCATGTAAACGCAGCTAGTGACAACACCCGAGGCAAGTTTTATGATAAATCCAACTTTTTCTGATCATGTCATTCACAGCTAGGTTATCTCTGATTCCATAATAAAAAAAATCAGGCTACTAGCTGAGCTGAAAAAAATGCATGGAGAAGAATCGGGGCTCAACCTCAGATGATTAACAGTCCAGCTAACACCCCTGGTAGCACTACTTCTCTGCTCGCTTTGCTTGCATTTCCCCATTTGTAAGTCACTTTGGATAAAAGTGCCTGCCAAATGAATAAATGTAAATATAAATATCATATGAAATAGCAATTTTTCATTACACAACTTCTATTTTACTTTGTACTTTACATTAAACATCCATACTGTAAAAATCATGTGATTAATACAGGTTACAAGCCAGCATGATTTTGTACAGATAACATCTTAGTGACAACATATTAAAATCCTTAATAGATCTTCAGTGTGACACCTTCTTCCAGCTGAAGAAATATTTTGTATAAATTATATTTTTGTGTAAATTAGAGTGATGTAGGAATTATTAAGATATAATTCTTTTCTTGGTCTATTTACATGTTACTTCAAAACATCTTATATTTTATGTCTGATTTATTTCAAACAGAAGAAAAGCCTATTTTATTTCTTTTATACAGCGTAAAATCTCACCTTTAACTACCAAAACATGGTATCCAGAGGCATCACGTCCGGTTACAGGATTAGAGGCCATGCAGGTGTAATTTCCAGTGTGCATAAAGGTGACCTGTTCCACAGTAAATACGGCTGTATTCACTTTAGGTAAAGTCCCATTAAACATCCATTGGAACGAGACATTTGGTGTAGATTCAGTACGGCAAGACAGTGTCAATTTATTTCCTTCCTCCACTTCAACTGGTCCATCAATTATCACATTATCTGGTCCAACTGTAACACACAGTACAGCGTCATTGCCTGTTCAATTAAACTTAGATGTTTATTCAGTTTAAAACAAATCAGCACCAGGTATATATTTGTACTTACAGTTAACAGTCATTCTGTATGTTGCAGTGTCAGAGCTGATGGGGTTGCTGAGAGTACACTTATATTCACCACTGTCTCTTCTCCTCACTGGACTGATCATCACTGATCTGTTATCATTCGAGAATGTGATGTTGTCGCTAGCTGACAGTTTCTGATTATCTTTCATCCATTCAGCATTGTAGATGGTTCCACTTGCCTTACAGGATAATGTAGCAGAGGAATCATCTTCTATTAGATCTTCTGTTGGTCCAGTAAGTGCTGCTCCAGATATTTTTTCTGTAAAATCCACAGAGGAAACAAATAAATAGTTAAAAACATTCATTTAACAATGTGGATTGAGATGGAATTTGAATTAATTATAATTCTGTTAAAGTTATAAAAACATTAAACATAATCTGCTTGTTGTATCATATTTGCCAAATAAATTATTTAAAAACTTACTTCCAATTTGTCACATAACAAATACATTTTTAATCGAACCAAATAGCATTTTGATTCTGTCTATCTATGACTTTTAGCTTTTGGGTTATAACAGCACTTTAAACATTTCACTTACTGTTTTAGAAATCCCAGTAACCACTGTTTTCCCAGATATAGCTTGATTTCCTAACTAATTACCTATTTTCAGACCTCTTGTAGATAAATTATATTTATACCACAGCACTGTTGAATTCTGAAATCTGATTTGTCATTAGGTGTTGATTAATTTTTATAACAACAGCTCTGACAGTGGTGCCGACTGCAAATCAAATAACAGGTTTACATCAATGCTCTCATTATAAAAGATTAGCGTTTCTATAGTAACATCTCCTTCACAGGGACGTGCATGGTGGACACTCAACATAATCTAAGCCTGATAATAAACAAAAGATGATATTTGATAATGAAAAATGTCTTGAAATCTTTGAAATTTTCTGAAAGATGACATTTACTTAACATTTATGAAAGGATTCTCAGGTGTTAGTGTTTTGTGTAGCAATCACCACAGGACACTCTGCTTCATGCTGGAGTACATAATTTACTATTTTTCTATAACAACATGCCCTGTTTTATTTGTGTTGTATTCCTTACACAGTATATACACAAATTATTCAACTGCTAGTTAAATACAACAGTTCTGCTATTTTATGAGTCCAAAATGTAGCATATTTTTAAACACCAACAAATGATTTCCTCAATTTATCTGTCAGTTATATAATTTTAATTCACTGTAAGATATTTCAGGTGGTTAAACTTAGAAACAAAAGGGTCACATGGTGCCTTAAAAATGTAGGCAAACTCAACTTGAAGATAAACTTTATTTCAACTCAAAAAGTAATGTTTTACAAGTTTTGCATTTTTTTTTTGAAAAATTACAAACTTGAATTCAATATCCAAAACTTGTTATGACAATTGGAGTTAAAGAGAAGAAATAAGTTCACATAGCTTAACGGGGTTATCATGTTTTACAGTGTTGAATTAAAATGTCTCAATATGCCATTGTCCACTCTTTTGTGGCCATCTTTTATAAGGTTTGCGAAAAGCAAAAAATCAAACAGTAAAAAATCTGTACATTTCCGGGAGAGCTGCTTTGGCTTAATTTAGTGGCTTGCTATTTTTTTCTTTGTTGTTGTTGCACATGAATTCAATAACTAAACTATAACCCACCTAGTACAGTCACGCTGATGGGTTCAGACACAGAGTAGTTCAGGCTCTGCTTGTTATGGGCAATGCAGGTGTAATTGCCACTCTGACTGCTCTGAATGTTGCTCAGTCTGAGCTCTTGGCCCATTTCACTAAGCTCTGTTCCATTCACAGCCCACTGAAACTGAGCAGCAGGGTTGGACTCAGCTGAGCAGGTCAGTATGAGGTTAGACCCAGAGCTGTAGAAGGGTCCCACTGGATCTGCTTCAACAGCAACATTTTCTGGACCATCTGCAATGGAACAGTCCATATTTAGTCAGCTTTAGAGCCATCATGGTCTTGTGGAGACCAGGTATATCATGCATGTTTGTTAGATAAACCTCATGACCGTCAACAAGTTGCATGATATGAAATAACTCACAGTAAATGGTGAGCTTCAATGGAGGACTCATTGCTTTGTCGATGATGTTGTATGCTTCACATTGGTATGGCCCTGTGTCATATCTGATCACACTAGTAATGGTCAGACTGCTGTTGTTGTCTGTTAGCTGAACTCGCTCCCCTGCTCTTACCTCAGAGCTGCCATTCAGCCAAATAAATGAAAGAGAGGAGCCAGACGCAGAGCAGATGAGACTCACAGTGCTGCTGAATTCAACCAGCTCTGTTTTACTTGGTACTATGATAACATTGGAGGGTGGCACTGGGGGGTTAAAAAGTAATACAGGGCTCAGGTGGACACCAGTACACATAAGATTTAAATGTTCATTAATCATCAATACATAAGCGTAATCACCGTACCAACACTATTAGCTCTCATGATTTTAGAGAATAATAACTGTTAAACTGTTTTAGCCATACTGACCAACATAACAAAAATGCAGAGTAAATATTAGCTACGAATAAAAATGAGTAAAGTACTCTTTGCCAACTTATTTTTAGTCCAATAAGTCTGCTATTTTAGAACTACAGATCTTCACTGTGGGTGCCAGTCAGAAATATTCAGTCACCAGTTATGGAGCTTTCAGAAGAGGAGATTTTACTGCAATATGACAGCAGAAGTCAAAATGGCACAAGTGGAGTGAACAATGACACAACTGTCCTACCCCAGTGGTAGTGTAGCATATTATTTATAGGATGATCATTACAGAAATCTGTTATCAAAAATGTTTGTAAACTCTACAGTTCCTGTATTTTTTATATTTCAATATTTTACTAATATTTTGAATTTGAGACATTAGAGTCAGACTTGACAATATTCTGTCAAAATTCAAATATATGTTCTATTAAATGAAACAGCTGAACTACTTTTTTGTGTTAGTTTTACATCAGCAGTAATATTCAATGCATGTTCACAGTCATCTAAATCAAGAATAATCTGATAAAGAAAATGATCTACAGTTTGAAAGATGTGTATTCCAATTCAGCTGTGAAGATGTAATGCAGTACAAATCTATGTACTTTTAATCCTTACACACCTGTATATAAACTGATTATAGTTACCTATATGCATTCAAAGACTCTTCCTTGTATTTACAAACTGAGGACTGTACTAGATTAAAGAAATCTTCCTACAGTTGTGTTAAAAAGAAAAGTTTTGTTTACTCACCAAACACCTGCAGTGAGGTTACATTTGTGAAAGAACCTGTATTAGTGACTACATTCAGAGAATATAGTCCAGTATCGTTCTCAGTCAGGCTCCTGAGCTCCAGAGTATAAGTGGTGGGGTCCAGACTGACTCTGTCAGTGTAAGGTGGCTGTATTATAATTTCACTTGGAGGTCCAGCAAGAATGACAGTCTCATTGAACCTCCATCTCATGACATAATGTGGGGGATCAGGAATACGGATTGGGGTAATCACCACATTCTCCCCAACTGCTTTATTTATTCTCTCAGGTAATAACACATCTTGGCCAAAACATGCTCCTGTGTTAAGAAATAAATAAGCCAAGCACAAAAACAAAATAAAACAAAACACTCTGTAATAAAAACACTCTTCAATAATAATAATAATAATAATAATAATAATAATAATAATAAGTAAGAAAGCATGTAATATACATGAGAGAGAGAGAGAGAGAGAGAGAGAGAGAGAGAGAGAGAGAGCGCATAAAAAACGCAAAGTTTCCAGAGATACAGGACGTTTCAGACCAAGTCCCTTTGTGGCTATAGGAAGGGAAACTGTGTAAACTGCACTGTGCTGTAATGTTTATTTCTTCTATTATGCTGCAGGAAGCCACGCTGCAGTTACTCACTGTATTCATCTTCACAGATATACGAAGAATATAGTGTTCACCTGTACATGACAGCAGAAGCAGAGAGCAGCACACAGCGTGTAAATCCATCAGGAGAGATCCGGAGCTCCACCACTGCTTCTCAATAAGCGTCTCTACAGAAAGATCTGTGCTGATTAATCACCCGATGTGAAACCGAATAGTGCCGATTAGACTCGAGTTAGAAAGCAAACGACTGAAAAAGCAAAAGTTAACTAAGTAAGCAGACGAAACAGCAGGTCTGTAAACGGTGCCATTAAAGCACACATGCAGGAGTGAACAGCCTACAGGGAAAACTATCAGAGTAATCCTGCACCGGTTTATCTCAGATCGTCACATTCAAGTTCCGCCTGTTACAACCCGCTATCTTGGGACGGGAAGTTTTGTTTGCTGTGACTTTTTGTGTGCAGGTCCGAACTCCCTCCCAGACTTTCCAGCCTGCCCTAGCCTGCCTTGCGCCCGCCTCCAGGATGACCTCACTGATTGGCGGCCATTTTTAAAGAGGAAGACGGAGTGAGAATGTGTGATTTGTTAGTTGGAGATTGCTTGGTTTTTGTTGCTTGCCCTTGTGGTTAACTCTGTATTTTGACTGCTGTTCTGGTTCTGACTTTTGCCTGGTTTTCGACTTTGAGTTTGGTTATCCCTATATTGTTATTAAGTATTCTCTTCACTTGTGTGTATATATGTATGTATGTATGTATGTATGTATGTGTTCACTTGGTTCACTGGCAGTAGGGGTGTGGCTGTCATTTCTTTTGGGAGAGGGTTCCTTTTGTCTCTGTTTCTTGCTTAGGTAGGTAGGGAAGAATATTTGTATTTTCTTTCCTTTCCTTTTAGGTAAGCTAGCTACCTAATCATAGAATCCTTTTATTTATTATTTTGGCCTTGGCCCACCCTGAAGATATGCCTGGTTGGTTATTTGTACAGTTATATGTATATATTGTCTGTTACAATATACCACAACCTTTTCCACACAACCTCGTTTGCATTTTTATTCCCTTATTTAAAGATCAATCAACTTGAATCCCGAGCTGGTTACTCTGTGCGGCCCAACATAGACTGGGCCGCAACACGCCTTTAACCTTATAGTCAGGTGATGATTTAATATATTTAAAAAATCGCTTATTCTAATTGTATTCAACAACTGCAACATCAATAATAATAATAATAATTGGGATAGGCTCCAGGTTCCCCGTGACCCTGAAAATGGATAGATGGATGGATAATGATGATAATGATAATAATAATAATAATAATAATCGCCACAAGCAATAGCCTACAATATGAAACTTCATGTTAGCGTGTTATTTTAGAAAACATTCATTTATGGAGCAACATTAACTGACTTTGAGCTACTGTGCTATTATTAATAGGAGAAGTGTTATAGTATGTGAGCATTTGGTTGAAGTGATGTATAAATTATGTTTTCCCATGTTATAATAGCAAAAATCAAATAGTGGCCCAGTTGCCTGTTCTTGCTAAGTAACATAGAACTAAAGAGACCATAGATAAATATACTAAAGATAAATTCACTGACATGAACATATACACCATAAAGTTTTGTGACAGCAGCTCAGTGGTAAATTCTAAAGCTGATTGGTATGTGGTGGTCAGGCTGTTTACAATTATTTTTGATAATTTCTGAGGATCAGACTCTGAGTGCTGAGTATTTTGTCACCAATTTTATGTCCTAAATAAAAAACCAAGGAATATGATTAATTTTAATATTTTTATTAAGTTTAGCATATTATATGAACTTAAATTTGAGTGAGTGGAGTCAAATGTCCAAAAAGGTAATGGTAATTGCTCGAGCCAATTTTAGTTTGGAAATGAGTATGTGAAATTAGTCAACCAGAAGTTGCAGAGATGGACATGTCGTTCAAGTTTCATGAAAAATGTTCAATGTTAAAACATGTTCATGATCAGCTTTCAGCAGGTATGACAGGGTTAATAAATAATGATTAGAAACCCATTTACAGATTAGGACAAATATGCAGTATACCACATTTCAAGCTTACAGTACGTACACTGCCTATGGCCGTCCACACCACAAACTTTACAGATTTCCTCAGAACATTTCCTCAACAATCCTGCATTAAAATTAAAACCAAAAATAGGTTTCACATATGCTCAAAATATAATTGGATGGACCTAAGCGGCATTGTTGCCTCAGTTTCAAAAAGTCAATAGAAGTCACTAGATGACGTTATAAACTAATTTGCATATAAATTAACAATCAAATTCCAAACTAGGATACATGAAGAAGGAAGATTTGTGATTAGAATATATTGTATGGTGAATATAGAATACAACACCATAGCACCACCATCAGTCCGATCAGGCTCATATCTCTGCCTGAGCTAACAGATGGGTGTACTGCTTATTGAACAAGATTCATGTCTCTATGGCTTATAGTCTTTTATCCCCAATGTGTTTTGGTGCTGAAGAAGGTGTCACCTAAAGTTGTCACTCGAGACTTCATCTCAATATCTCATTATGTGACTGGGATTGACAAGGTAATTGTCCACATATGATATTTACCACATATGATAATTTGCCCCTCAGATTAGCCATCCCCTTAAAGGTGTATGAGGTAAGAGTAATCCCGCCCCCCCCCAAAAAAAAAGAAAAAAAATTGCTCTCTAATACTTAGGTAGGTGACATTTGAATGACCAGGCCAGCGTAGCCCACACTGGGCCACTGGTGATTGGTGTGCCATTGACCCCATGACACTGGCGTGATGTGGGCTGCCCACAGTCGGCCAATGTCGCACCAATATTCAAATCCCTATCACCCAAGATAGTTGCCCACATTTGGCCATTAATGGTCTGATGAGGGTCCAATTGGATGACCATGCATAACATTTAAGCAGTTGTTTGATATTCTGCATTTCCATACATATTTAAAATAAAGAAAGTAAATGTTCAATATCTTGAATATTTAATATTCAAGATTCTGCACAATTTCTACCTCCATATTTAAATGGAAGCAAATTAGTGACACTGGCCATGTTAACTGCTTTGTATAAAAGGTCAGATTTTCTTCATGTCCAATCTCTTCTATTGAAGCATGCGTTCAGATGACATTCCAATAGATTTGATCTAAAATGGATCATAAGATTTTGCACAAGCTTGTGTAGTCCAGGACAGCTTAAGTACCCTTGCAAAATCTTATGATCCATTTTAGATCAAATCTATTGGAATATAAGTCTTCTTATAAGAAAAAAAAAGAGCATATTTTAGCTTTATATTTTTCTAAACCCATTATTTTTTTTACAGTGGGTTGAAGAAATGAATAAAATATGCTTTCATTTAATTTCCAAATTAAATAATAAATTGGAACATTATATCCATGCATGGTCATAATATATATTATATATATATATATATATATATCTGAAAAAATGTAAATAAGAATATAAATGGGAATCTGGTTATTATGAATTTCATTAACCTTTGGTTTTTAAACCTTATATATATACTCCTGCAGTGAGGTGAGGTTTGTAAAATATTTGTAGCAGTGTCTACAGTCAGATTGTATCATTTTCAGTCTGGCTCCTGAGCTCCCGAGCATAAGTGGTTGTATCTAGACTCACTCTGTTTTTGTATGGTGTATGTATTATAATTCCACCAGGAGGTCCAGAAAGAATGGTACTTGTATTAAACATCCATATGATAAAGGTATGTAGGGGATCTAGAATACAGATTGAGTTAATCGCCACATTCTCCCCAAACTGCTTTATTTATTCTTTCAGATAATAACAGCTCTTGGACAAAACATACTCCGGTGTAAAGAAACAGATATGCAAAACCACCAGAGGTTGCTGTATAAAATGTAATATAAACCAGAAAAAGCTTATGCGTCGTTCTAATATATAAAACACCAAAACATAGCATTTGTTTTTCCCCTCAAACGTTTGATCAAGCAAAATATATTGAGTCCTATTGAGCAACTGATAATTTCTTACTGACCTATTTTCACTGTCCCACCAGTTACAATTGTGACCAGGAATTCTTTTTTTAAGTTAATGAAAGTACCAATAACTTCTTAAAAAACTTTTTTTTAGAAAAGGAATCAGTTTGTTTAATTGGTCAATCCAGGTAGTAAAATGCATATGCTCACTTACTGTAGCTTGAATAGCTTATGAGTAGCTTTGGGTTCACATGCAAATGTACTGGGCGATTAATAAGCAATTGTCATTCATTCATTTGATTCCAACAAGTATTACATTGTTTTCACTATTTAGCTGTCTATTTATTTTAATAATCTAATAATTTGCATATATAAATTTAAAAACTTTATTTACAAGTGTCATGTTTGTGATTTTAGGTTATTCATTATTTAGTACAGCTTCTGACCATTAAATCAAAAGAGACTTGTGATTTGATGACATAATGCTTATTTACTCAGAAACAGAAGTAAATAAATACAAAACGGCTACTTTAAATTTTAACTCAGAGCGTGCTTTCAGTTGATGGACACCCCATTTAATATTTCTGATGAGCTGCAGTGATATTCAAAACAACTATATTATATATTTTTCAATTTAATTTATAAAATTGTTTTATTCACGTGTCATGTTTGTGATTTTTATTTGTTGTGTAGAATATTTATATGTGACAAGCAATATCAAGCAATGTCCAGAAATCAGTGCAGTTGTATAGCCTACCATTTAATTTTCCAGTTTAACTTTCATTTAACTGTAGAACGAAAAATAAAAGAATGCTTTGTAACATTACTTTACAATGACAATTTTTTTAGAAAAGGAATGCAGTTTGTTTAATTCAGCAATCCAAGGTGTAAAGTACATATGCTCACTTACTGTAGATTGAGTAGCTTTGGATTCACAGGCAAATGTACTGGGCAATTAATAAACAATTATCATCTATAAGTAATCTCATCATCTTTTGGCTCATCAAATTGAAGGGGAGGAGCAGAAGTATACAACTTGGAGAGTCATATACATTCTGTGGTCAAGTTATCTGTATGTATTTGCAGTCATTTTACTCAAAGAGAAGCGCTGCTGAGGTGACAATAGTTGGGGCGAAGGGGAGATGTACGAATTTGAATTAAGTAAATTCAATGAGCCTTTTTTTCCAGTGTATGGACTTCTGTGTTCACTTTAAACCAATTTTTAAACAGTAACACTTTTAATCTAAGAAAAGAACAAAAGTTTCCATTGGCAAGAAAGGAGAAGATGGAATTCATTCAATGTTGCCTTGAGGAACTTTCTACAGTGAAAAAATCCCACTCATTTAAAAGACACTAAATTGAGCTGGGTGGCAAAACCTGATCACTGGTGTATTATACCTGCATGTTACTGCTACGCTATACTCATATTGTATACTGTAAACACATTCATTTAAATCAGGGGTGGATTTTGTGATTTGGGGGCCAGATGTAGGAATGGGGCCCTCATTTCAGTGTTTTAACATCAATATTTAAATTTTCAGCATACATTATTTAGCATTAATTGCAATAATCAGGGGTGAACTGAGACCAAAAAGTGGTCCTGGACTTTCTGGCCCTGAGCGGACCACCACACCCGGCCCACAACACGCCACATCAAAACACACCGGCTCAGTGATGGTTTTCACCAATTTTTAACACCACTTACTAGCATAAAAATATAACACAATACAGAAGCATAAATGCTATTTAAACATATTTATTTGAAGTAACACTGAACAGATATGAAGTCATATTTGTAAAATAGGCAAACAGAAGAACAGTTTGACAAAGAATATAAAACAATCAAGACAGCATGTTATCTAGTCAGGGGGCATCATCTGGATGCAGTGTAGGAGAGCTGCACCACTCAGCTTTACAACTCCTGAATCAGGACTGACACTTTTTTAACACTAACATGAATCCACATCTAAGTTCAGCTTCAGAGAGAGAGAGAGAGAGAGAGAGAGAGTAAACCATGCTGACTGTCTCAGCCTCACTGTTCTTTGGCTGTAATGCTAGACTGCAGCTTGCCTTCACGACAAAGGCAAAATATGTTAATTAAAACAATTCACAGGCTTTGATTTAAAAAAAAAAATTACTTTCGTCCAGCTTTTTCCGTTTTTTTAGCACTACTGCATCGCTTCATTTTTGCTCTGTCTGTACACTACACGTGACGTCACCGACGTTTGCCCGAGTTGGCTCCTTTCTTCATGAATCATTTTTGCAAATGTGCAGTAAAATTGTGGAATGTAGTGGGGAGCTGATACACTCATAAATTAAGCATTCTGATGGTATTTTAGCGTATGTATTTTTAGAAAAACATAATTTATTTGCGAAAAGTAAAAATAAAACTTTCTTAACCATAAGTTATGCAGCGTTTTGGGGGCCCTTGCTAGCTCAGGGTCCAATTCAATTGCCGACCTTTGCCTAATGGTAAGTCCGCCCCTGGTTTAAATAATATAGTTACAGTACATGACTCAACCACGCTCACTCTTGTAATTTGAAACGTGTATCGTAAGTGAAAATGTATCGAAACATTTTAAAGTAAACCATACACAATATTATTTTCTTAAATCTAATCAACCACACATTCCATTTTTTTCAGGCTCAACAGCATTTAATGTGCTCTGCTGCTTGTTGCAATACGGTTCTGAGAGAGGTTCACAGATCCGCGGGCCAAGCACTAGCAGCTCATGGGCTTAACAAACAGCACCGTTTGGTTGGTAAAATAATATATATGCATACAGTATATGTCCAGGCAGAACTACACTACTGTATCTACTAGCAAGCTGTGTTTATTCAAATGAAACATGACTGCTCCCTACTGGTCTTGTGTTTCATGTGCCCGCATTATGTGCGGGATTCCACATGATAATACATGAAATCGTAGGATCCCATTTCCTTTGACGCGCATTTATAATGGCCACATCTGTAGGATTTACAGGGGAGTAGTATAGAACATTCCGAAAGTAACTTACCTATGTCGGTCCATACTTTTAATTGGGTTTTAAAGAATGCAGCAACTCTTCCATCCTGGAAGGATGCAGTAATATCTATTATACCAAAGGAAGGTAAGGATAAGTACATACAGACCATTATTGAAATTAAATGTTGACTTGACTGTTCACATCAATTATTGCTAGAAGAATGGAAGAATTCCTGCCTAACTTAATAAATCAGGCAGGTTTTATTCGTCAGTGTCAGACAAAGGATAATATTAGGCACACATTGCACATTATGAACCATATTAGGAGAAATAAACCAAAAGCACTGATGCAAAGTTTAGATGCTGAAAAAGCCTTTGATTCGGTTAGCTGGACCTCTCTCCATAAGGTTCTACACAAATTTGGCCTCCACAAAATTATAATCAGAAGTATATAGGCACTTTATGATACACCGACTGCAAAAATAATTATTAAAAATAAATAATTTAGTGGAACACAAAATAGCCTGCTGTGCAGCTGATATATTGATTTATCTTGGAGACCCAACCAAGTCCTTACCTCAGCTCATGAAACAATTTCAGAGTTCTGGTCTGATCTCTGGATATCAATTAAATATTGATAAAACAGAAATAATTCCATATAATTATAGCCCCCTGAAAATATTAAAAATACATACTCGTTAAAATGGCATACAGAATCATTTACATACTTAGGGGTCCATTTGAAAAAAAGACAGAAAAAATACATAGAAAGAATAAACTAATTAACTGTAAAAGAATACCACTAACTGTAAAAATCAAAGAAGATTTAACCAGATGGAACTTAATTCCCTTTTTTAGTTTTAGTTTGAGGATTGAAGCAATTAAAATGAACATATTGCCAAAATTTCTATATCTCTTCCAATGCTTACCTATACTTCTTGTATCCAAATCCAAGGATGCCTGGCTTTTAATTTTGGACATCCTGTTCAAAGTTTATGGCCATAAACAATTGTGGTGCTAGAGTGTTGGCAGAACTTGGCCCAAATCTGGTGTTCCCTAGACAACACCTTCGGTGCTTGGCTCCCTAATAATCATGTCATTTTTAGTTCAAAATTATATAAAAATTTTTTATCTAGAACTACTTATGAAGTATACTGAAGCTAAATCTTTCCGAGCTTTAAATGCTAAAAACACCACTTTCTAGTCAACGCAAAACTTAATAAGCAGCCAGTGTAGCTAAAAAAAAGGGAAATGTACTCTGGTTTCTTCTCCTGCTAAAGTTGTTCACTGCTGTATTCTGAAGAAGCTGAAGCTTGCTTAAAGACGTAGCAGGGCAGCCAGCCAGTGACAAGTTACAATTCATTTAATTTTTTTTGTATAGTGTTTTTTAACAACAGCCTTTGTCATAAATCAGCTTATATATGGATATAGATTTAAATTCCTAAAGAGCAAGCCAGAAGTGACAATGGCAAGTAACAACTCCCTGTGATGACCTCAGGAAGAAACCTTGAGAAAACCAGACTCAAAAACTAATCCATCCTTTCCTGGGTCACAATACTGGTATAGTGGGATTTTGTACATTACAGTATAGAGGTATAGAAGACTTAAAAGCAATAAGAAATAAATAAGTAATAAATATTTTTTATAAAATTTGTATTTAAAAATGGTAACATTTGGTGCACATCAATGGTCTTGATCTTGCTTCTTGTTCCTCGTTGACGATTCTTGCCTTGCCTAGTTCATGCCTGTTGACAGATTGTCTGGCCTATTGCCTGTTTCTTGAATATGCTAGTCTCATGATTTGGATTTGTCTGTGTGCCTCTCTTTATTAAAAGCTCTTATCTGCACTTGCATCCATCCTCACCTTCATAACGTTTAATATGTGACAGAGGAACAAGAAGCAAGATCAATGAACATAAAACAAAATGAGGAAACGTGTACAAATGCTTGGTAAGGTGAGAACACTCAATACTTCACAAAGTCATGGTGTTCAAAAAGTCTCTTATATAGCGTGGAGTGAGTCAGTGTGAGACTGGCAACAGGTGTGTGTGATTAGAATTCCGGAGAAGGTGAACATGTGTGTGGGAAGTGTAGTCCATGGTGGCCATGTTCGTAGGCCGCAGTGCAGGATGGGAAATGTAGTCACTGAATTGATGTGATATGACACTCATGCCCCAAGTCCCAGGGTAGGCTCCAGGCTCCCTGTGACCCTGTGTAGAACATTTTTGTAACCTTATAGAAAAAAAAAAAAAACCACACACACAGCCAAATCATGTCATTTTTCTTAAGATTGGAGTCAACTTCCTGTTTTATGCTGGCCACACCCCATTGTATGATGACACATAAATTAAGTCATCCTATTTTTATAAGACACTTCCACTGCAAGGGCTTATAGTAACATAGATTCTGACTTTCATTTATCAGACCAGAAAATAAATACCAAATTTCAATTACCAGACTAGCCCTAACCCTATACTATATCCATATAAACACATGTAAAGAGAGAGAGAGAGAGAGAGAGAGAGAGAGAGAGAGAGAGAGAGAGAGAGAAAGAGAGAGAGAGAGCGAGAGAGAGAGAGAGAGAATAAGAGACTCACCTGTACATGTCAGCAGAAGCAGAGTCCAGCACACAGCATGTAAATCCATCAGGAGAGATCCAGAGCTCCACCACTGCTTCTCAATAAGCATCTCTACAGAAAGATCTGTGCTGAATACTCACCCGATGTGACCCAAAATGAACCGAATAGTGACGATTAGTTACAGTATAACACAAACCTGGGGAAGTGAGCAGAGTAAGCAGATGAGACAGCAGGTGAACAGACTTCAGGGAGAAAAAATCCTGGCTATGGAATAACACTTAAAGATGTGATTTCAGCACTGCAAAGTTTATGATAACACATCAAACAAGTCTCAGTATATACAGTATATCAATGCCACAAACCAATTTCAGCTCTGAAATTTAAATCCAAGCTGGAATACACCATTATTAATTTTTTTTAATCTATTCTTCTGTCTACAGAAGCACACACAAAACATTTCACAAACCATAGTATGTTCAGCAAAAAACCCAAAGATAAACACGCACTGCTGTATGAATGAAAATTCTCTTGCTGTATGTATGTTTGTAGGCATGTGAAGGATGGTGCGAGGACAGTGATGAGTCATGATGTATTGTGAACATGAACACTAAATCACACTAAATAAATTGGTGATGCTTGTCTGTGGCACCAAATGTGGTTGTTCTCTGAGAATAAGCTTTGGTTAGTAATTAATTGGCTAACCAGTGAGGTTTTTCCAGTCACTGACATAACTTTAGTTAGACTAGTTTGTGTTACCTGTTTTAGTTAGTAAACATGTAATATATTTCTGTCATTTAGAGTACTTTGTGCCCCCTAGTAGGTGCTGTGATTTACCCTGCATTCACACTGAAAGGAGTGGAGTCACTGATGTTTTCTTGTGTAGAAGGATCACAGCTTCTATTGTTGCTCGTGGACATTTCCTTCCAGCAGGTTTCAATAAGAATGGTTTCATCCAAGAAGTTTACTCAACTTTTAATGTACAAATGTTTTACTAAAATACATGTATATTTTATTTTTGTTGACATCGTTTTAATTTATCATGTAATATTTGTCTAAACCTTGATTATTTAGTCCTGTGCGCACATACCTCAAGATTGGCTAGCTAGTTATTTAGGGGGGAAAAAATGAAACTTTCCACTTCCAGCCTGCTATATATTAATTTAAAAGATGCAACTTAATAAGTAGAAATAAATATAGAAAAAGTTAATGATTGATTATTGAATTGCTGAGCATTAATTGCATGTAGTTGCCTTTTATAAGTGTTGTTATGACAGAAACTCTTCCAGTCTTTGCGTAAGAGAAACTGTAATAATTTGAATTGCAAAATTACACATGTGGATAATAAATGTTTTTACTTGATACATCTATAATTGTGACTTGAAATGAAGTGCCAGTTTTCTGGATTAAGTAAAGAAATAAAAACAGCAAAATAGAAAGTAGGTAAAAACAGATCAGCCTTTAAACTTTCTATTAATGCGTTATTCATTTATTATTTATTACTCATTCATTATGAGAAATATTTCAGAAATCCATGTCAATGTTTTTCTCTTCTTCAAAGCTGGCAGTCAGAAATGTGGAATTGCTTTGCATACTCTTTTCTATCATGTGGCCTAACCAGTGTACTTTATTCCAGGTTTAGTCAATGATTCTCAGTATAACTTCCTCTTCCTCTTCTCAAAGCAGGCAACGTATGTCCTCTGGAAAACTTTAACCCCTATAACAGATGAAGTGCAGTGTGTTGATCACACAATCATGTATTTCTTCCTAAACTGGGTTTACATAAACATATCCACATAATCATTGCAGCAAATGTGTTCAAAACGGTATTATAATTACAGGACTCAAAAAAAATATAAAATATGATCATATGTATGATTGGTGGTGTATACTAAGTGCTGCTTAACTACTGCATTTATATGAAGTTAGCTGAAGAGGCTCATTGTTTTGAAATTCAGAATCCAAATAAATCCTGTCCATGTTCACAAAACACACACATGTACATAGATTAGACTAGAAGAGCTAAATGCTGGTGCAGGAGGAAAGTGATTTTTCTGAAAAGACCATAAACATCAATGACAACAAAGCAGAGAAGACCAAAGAGCACTGAACAGTAAACATGCAGACGGGTGTTGACCTGCACAGCTTTACGGATATAAAAATATATCAATAATTAAACACTATTAACAGCAATCAGGGACATAAAAAAATTTAGGTCTGGAACTGCCAGGAAGAGGACACAAGCATACTGCCTCCTGAGGACGATAAAGGAGCCAAAGAAGAACTCAAAGACAAACAGTTTCAGAACTGTACAGTTTAGCTGAGTTTTGTGGTTGCCATGTTTTAAGCGCTTTGGACGGGCTGCATGAAAACAGCTCATAAAATGCAGCACCTACATCCCCAAGCATCATTGACTCTTCAAACAGAACTGTGCGTTGTCCTCAAATGAGTCCAAATGAGTCTTTGTGAATAATGAAAAATGTTGAATTATGTTTAGTACCAATATAATTTAGTTCAAAACCTGGTCTCCTCCATAGAGCACTCAATAAGATAATAACCCTAAAATGTATACACCCAAATCAACACAGAATTGGTTGCAGGAAAACAAAAGCGTTTCAAGATTTCTTGAAATGTTGTGCATGTAGGAGTGCTCCAGGATCCAAATGTCTCTAACCTTCTTACAAGAGGAAGCATTATCTTCATTAAATACTGTATTAATTATCGGAGTGGCACTCATTTTGAAGCGTTTTTAATATAAAAATGCACTTCTTTAGAAAATATTAAGTTTTAAAAATATGACGTTACACTATATAGTGTTCCTGTATAAACTAAATTTAACAGTTAGGTCTAGTCTCCTATAATTCAACTGGACAAGCGGTATTCCAAGAGTGCCAATATTTAATATATCAGCACTGGAAGATTTTACTGTTTGTATCACTCTACTTGTCTTTGTTTGGTACCATTACTACACCGTTACTACATGTATTACGGGCTGTCAGTCAGTCGGAGCATTACATATTAACAAGCAAAGCTCCATCCAGCTGTGGATACCACTTTCTTTAGGAATTATTTTAATTAATGAAGCAAAAATTAACAAAACATTGGGCCATATGGTGTCTGAAATGTCAGTTACTCAAAATCAATTCCATGTTTATTGAACTGTTGTATAAAAGCTATATCACACTCGCAATCTTGCTGTTGTAGTGAATATCAGCACAGCTGCAATTACCTGCACCTCTCAGCCTGCAACCTCGGGCCTACAGCCAAATAACAGCCGTGCTGATATTCAGTATAACAGCACTCTTGCTCTACATACTCATGCTCATGTGATATTGCTTAAATATAATCCATTGCATTTGTTTTTCTGGAGTTGAATCCATATCAGTCTTATTTCTGTATTTCTCCAATCAGCTACTTTGATGAAACTAATTCTAGTCTGAAATGAATTGAAGTACTGTAAAGCTGCTTACCTCATTATCCACAAAGAGCTGAGTGAGTCCTAACTACGGACAGATTCCTCCATGATGTTTACATATATTGCTCCCTAGATTGTCAATAATAAATGAATAAATTTAATAGCCTGTACTTGAAATGACAAAATATCAGTATATCAATAGGTAATTTCATCAACATTGGGGTTGGGATTAAATTAATAATGCAATACAAATACATTAAATAGACTGCTTACATTATCAAGTTGAGGTGTGCGCATCTGAGTGTCAGATCCACTCATAGTCACTCCAGACTTATTATTTTGGAAACAGTCAATGTTTTCATAATTTGAATCCTAATAATTAAAATAAGAACACTGTAAAATGGCTAGTGATAAATATACAGGAGATACATTCAGTAAAGTGTACTTGAA
The DNA here is from genome assembly GCF_023375685.1 of Ictalurus furcatus. NCBI lineage: Eukaryota > Metazoa > Chordata > Actinopteri > Siluriformes > Ictaluridae > Ictalurus > Ictalurus furcatus. Next base: position 11,296,747 of record NC_071255.1, on the reverse strand, counting down.
ATTATGAACAATATCATTATAACTGATCAGCTGACTATTAGTAAACATTCGAGTACATATAACTTCATGAATTCGAGCAGCACAACACAGACTAGTCTAAGGCTTCTGCATGCTGTGGGAGGAAGTCTAAATTTCCCAGCAGCTTCAAAAGCAAAGAGCATCTAAATTCAATTTCTTGCAGTGAAGCAATAGTGTAGAATAGATTTTCTGTGGATAATTACGGAAATTAGGTGCTTCTTCATATTCCCACATGCCCTGATCTGAGCTTTACTGATGAAAGAAGGACCATGTCATTATCATGAGTTTATTAAAGATTATAGAAACACTAACGGACAAATTTTAGTCTCATTCTCTACTTTTAATATGAATTCATTCATATAATTTAAAATAAACTGACTTACATTTTCATCTGCATTCTGTGTTGCTGTATAAGAAAGAATATATATAAATAAACCACTAGCTTGCAATAAAATATGGTGTATGAGCTCCATATTTTGTAAATACTGTATAGCCTAAAGAAACTTTATGAAGTGTCATAAAATTACAGCGTGTGTCATATTATTGAAGTATATGATACTTTATTATCCTCAATGAGTCAATATTATAACAATGCCATCAGTATATTTTGCCATCAGCTACATGTCTGGTTTTGAGACTCAGCAAATATTTATCAGTGACTGAAGATCTTCACACATACCTCCATTCTGCTTATTTCCTCTGGAGTTTGTTCTTGGCCTGCATGACAGTAAAATGTAGACCAGATAACACACACAGATCACACAGGTTTCAGTGTATTTCCTTCACAATATTAGCAGTCACATGATATAAATTGTAAATAGATCAAGTCAAAACATTTTTAAGAGTGCATTTATTTATTTATTTATTTCAAATGTATTTCATTCTCATAGAATCGGAATTTTTCTTGTTAGTTATAATACATAATATAATACATAATCCAGACCTTTCTTATTCTGTTAAAAAAAAAAAAAAAAAAAAAAGGTTTTTCTAAGGAAAGGAGAAATAGCTGTCTGGACCTGTGTGCCAATAATTTTCAAATTCTGAACAATGATGAAATTGTTTTGATTCAGACTTCTTGTTTCTATGCGACTTTTAGAAAATACATCTATATAACTCCTGTTTTTTTTGTTGTTTTTTTAAAAATGCTGCTATTAAAGATTACATATATGAAATACCAACCACATTAAAAACTGAATAATTTACTTACACTTCTTTTGCTTTCATAAAGTAGAAAATCAAACCAGCAATTCCAGCAACACCCAATAAAACCCCAATAACAATCCCAGCTATAGCTCCTGCAGACAGTGACTCTCCATCTCCACCTCCAGTCCCTTTCTCTATTAAAAAAAAAAAAAAAAACAGAAATGAACCAGACAATAATTGAAATCAATGACATGAAAACCTGTGAGGCAGAATTTCTTAACAACATGAAACTTCCCTTATTCAAATAGAAATTAAAACCCTTTTTTCTCTTTTTTTTTTTTTTTTTTTCCCAGCTGTGATTTTTGATTCAGGTTCTGATTATAAGTGAAAACTCCTATACTACTGTATGTGTATAGCCTTGTCTCCCTCCCCCAAAAGCTTCCTAATTAAGTTCCTTATATACCCTCTAAATACATACCTCTGTTTTCTAGCAAGCTCATTTTCTCTAAGTAGCTAAATAACTAACAATGTGAAATGAATGATGAGCAAAATATATTTTATTATATCTGGTTACATGAAGCCAAATTGATTCATTATTTGTTTTTTGATTATCTCACATGGATGTAATGTAAACTACAACAAATAACTACAACAAACACCTTCTGCAAAATTCAGTAGCAAGGATATTAACATAATAGAAAATGAAATCTTATTGGACCAGTTTTAAATCAGTCTACAGAATGCCTGTTTCCTTTAGAAATGACTATAAAATGCTTAGTACTTTATAAATCTTTTCAGCAGCATCATACATCATTGAATGTCTGACAGACATTGTTCCAGCTTGTGTTTTAATCATTTAATGCCAGTCTTCTCCATATTCCTCCTATAGAACTAAAACAGTGATGAAGCAGCCTTTTATTTTTATACAACAAATATCTGGAACACATTACCATTTATTTTAAAATAAGTAAATAAAAACAGTTAAATACATATTGCTTCACTATAGTATTATTTCCTCATCTTTTATTAGTCACTTCTATTTTACTTTTAGAGTACTTTATGTTAACTATTGTTCTATTATTCCATTGTAGGGCTAACATATTAAGGATTTATTACATAGTCCACTGCTCTCCTATAACCAAAGACGGAAGTAGGTGCAGCTGAAGGTTGAATGTTTGTTTTAATTTATGATTTAAATATCTGACTCTGTTTAATTATTTATCTGACTCCAAAAGATTATCTTCTAGTTAGTGGTGGAAGCATAATATCTCAGTGTCATGTTATGGAGTTCTGTATCTGCATGTGAGTGTTTATTTTAAATTGAGGCACAGTGCCTAGGGAATTGGTCATCAATTTCTTCTGAAGACATCTGTGGATGAAATAGCCTTAACATGAGCTTCATTTCTTAATTGAATTTGAACTTAATCATAGATATAATCTAAATAGGTGATGTGCTTTTATTTTCCTTACTCCGGCACTGCCTGACTTTTGAAGATTTAACATGTTTGACTTTCATTTCAACTAGGGTGCCAATGGAGCGCATGGTGAAATTCCATGTTCCTACATTCATACACTATGTTAGATGCCAGCCTCAACTAGGTTAAAGGTACTTCATAAAACATAATAAAATGAATATAAAAAAAACTGAATATGAAAATGAATAAAGACAGATCCAAATAAACAATAGTTCCACTGAACAATAAAGTTACATGTTCTCTTCCTCGAACTTGTTCAGTACTTGTAATACGGATTAAATACGTGTGGGCAGATGATGTAAACTATGGATCTGGTCCAATGTTATTTTAGAACAAAGAGCAAGCTGAATTTTCTCAACATAAATTTTGTGTGTAGTTTGTTATCAGATTGTCTAGATGTACATCATCTATCTGATGAACAAGATTTCCTCTCCTGTGCTGTAATGATGTCTGGAAACTAGGACTTAATGTCCTAGTAATGTCCTGTAGAAAGGTCATATAGAACATAGAGAAATCTCATTTAGCGCTTTAGGAATTAAATCACCTTTCACGTTGTCTTTTATTTTGATCACAACCAGACAGTTATATTGTTTCTGAGTTTAGTCGTTGCTTAGACTTTGTTGATGCTGAAGAAGCAAAAATCTGAGGAACCCTTAACCTTCAGACTAATGATTTGCAATTTCTGCACACAATGCTTGAAAAGAAACATGTATAACGAAGTTGAAAAGGTAGAAAGAGTTCGATGAATTAGTTAATGGTCTCTCTCTCTTTCTTTATATCGCTATTAAAGTAGTGCTTAAACAGATACATAGCAGACAAATATACATATAGACAGTTTTATTTTGTAAATGCATACCAAGTTAATGTTCACCTATCATCATTCCCTGTTAACGAAATCTGTCACCACCTAATAAAACAGTTTAAGTCACTAACCAAAGTAAGCATACAAACTGACGCTATGATAAAAGAATAAAAACAATTAACCTTTCTTAAAGAACTTCCTAAATCCTCTGATCAAGTATATAGCTGTGCCATCTGTCTATTAAATAAATGCCAATCCTTCAGGTTGAAAAATAAGGATGAAAATATTCTGCCAGTAGTTTGGCACTGTGACTCAAAAAGTTGTTTTTCATCTGTCATCTGAAAGCAAACTACTGTCCCAACTGCCGTACAATACTGATAATGCTCTTTTACTTAAGAGGGCTGAATGGCAGACCTTGTTAAATAATATTATGTGATTTCCTTATAATGTCTTATATTTTATAAAATATATTGTTATATATCTTATATTACTTTTTTTATTTTTGCCTTTTCTTATACATTGACATGGGAGAAGAGGGGCCAATGTGGCAATGCTGGTGCAAAGGTAAGACTGCACAAGAATATATCTTTGAAACTGTAAGTGACTAGTCAACTTAATCCTTCACATGGTATTCATAAGGTGCCATAAGTTTCTACTACTCTATGGATCACGCTGAAGTTTGAACAAAATGGTTTGACTTAATATCCAGAGCAGTAGTGTACAAGTCATTTCTTACAAATTTGTTTATTAACTTTTATTGTATGCTTAAATGCAATAAAAGTTTTTTTTTTTTGCCAGATTCAGATGCTCCTAAACAAATTATTATAAAGTGTGAGTTGTAACTTGTCAACAAAGACTGTACCATCATTTCTAATATAATGCATTTAATATGGAAAATATTTTCACTGAAATATTTCAGAGAAATTTTTCTTTACATTAGTTTACACGAAATGTCTAATATTCTGTTCTGTTGGAAATATTCCTTAACTGTTAAATTATTTTGGAACCTTTAAAAATAAGTTGCCTGCTTCTATACCTTTGGCTTATAGTGTATATGTCTGCTCACTGTCATAAACCAATACAAAGAAATAAAAAGTAATAATTTTGACTCCAGATAAGGAGTGGGTAAAGACAGACTGGTGTCTGATCTATGTTATATATACGTAGCTTAGATAATGCCTCTCTGCGGGCCATGGTGGACTGTTCCCAAGTTGAAGTACTGTAGAACTCCTAAGCATTAGATCTCCCCAATTACTCTTGTATAGATACGAGATATATATATAAAAAAATATGATATTTATATAAAAAAATTAATTATACAACAATATACTCTTTCCATGCCATCGTGCTCTTTGCCTGACAAAGCCATTCACAAAACATATTTGACAGTTGGTGTCTAATTCTAAAATCACCAGATACCAAATGTACAACAGTTTTGTCTTGCTGCCATCACAAATAAAAACGTTTAAACCTTAAATAATGTAGTTACGGAGGGTGTGTACATTTGTCACACTACATGAAGGGTGGGGATCCTTATAGACTGTGGAACAGAAATGTACTCAGTGTGTCTCCACCGATTTATTTCACATTGGAGTACAATTTTTTCTTTTTTACCATTATGGACGAAACAATCGTTTGTTTTAAAACATCATCTTTAAATGTTTTTCTACCTCCTAAAGGACCCTCTGACTTAAGAGACGATCTTTGGAGTTGTTGAGGCCCTGCTCAGGGTTAAACAACAACGTCTTTATAATATCTTCATGAGGAAATTGTCAAACTAACATCTTGTTTTTTTTCTTGGAGCAAAAGTCAGGTCTCATTTCAGCATGTCCTCTTGCACAGCATTCTTCCAGGGGTATTATGAATTTTCGGAGCAGCCATTGTAACAAATAGTTGCAGAGTTTCTTCTGTTTTAACTACATGGTTTTAAATAACCATTATTTAAGCACTGAGACGCACAACTCTCCCCTTAATACATTAACAAACACATTTGTAAGCATTCTGGTCAGCAAAACCCCAGAAATCACACGTCTCTGTCTCACACAGAAAGGCAACTGCCAGGAAAGATCATACATTCATGTCAAACAGTGTTCCTAGAGGTTATAAATGTACATGACTTGACTGTCATCCCTGGACATGGGATGTCAAAGCATATACAAAAGATTATGTATTTACCAACTGTTCTATGTAAGTATCCTCATTGCTGAACCATTTCCCGTAAACTTGTTTATAGTTGAAACAATAATGCACGATTCTTTTAAACAGCACTTTTAAATGTTTTACCTCCTAAAGGGTTATGTTTAGAAGGTATGTAAAAAAAATTTTTTTTTTTATTTCTTTGGACATATCAATGGTTTCTGTTTTAGGGGTTTTATTTCAGTAAATGTTTAATCAAAGTCACGCCGTTCTCCCAAAAACGTAATCACCATTTGTTTTCATTTATTTCACAAGCAAACATTCTAAAACATGATTCTTTTAGTCAACACTAACATTTTACCTCCTAAGAGTTATGTTTAGAAGTCATGTAATATGCGTAATTCTTTTAAACAGCACTTTTAAACATTTTTACCTCCTAAAGGGTTATGTTTGGAAGACATGTAATACACGCGATTCTTTTAAACAGCCTTTTTTTTTTTTTTTTTTTACATTTTACCTCTTAAAATTTATATTCAAAGTCAACCCATTCTCCCAAAAAAGTAATCAACAGTTGTTTTCATTTATTTCACAAACAAATATTCTGCTCATGTATGTACACATTCAACCATCATGCTTTTTCTAACAATGTAGTTACACAAATCGAAATCCCTCACACAGTAACACACATGAATACCCAATATTAACCATTTGATACACTTTTTCTTACATCAGACATAGGCTATTTCACCTAAATCATCCTTAAGCTTCAAATAAAACAATACCCCCAAAAACTAATCTCAGAAACAAACATTCTCTTATACCACAAAAAGGTATACATTTCACTCACTCACTCATCTTCATCCACTTTATCCTTTATCACCCATTCATACACTACGGACACTTATTTTCCAATATGCCAATCAGCCTACCATGCATGTCTTTGGACTGGGGGAGGAAACCGGCACGCAGCACGGGGAGAACATGCAAACTCCGCACACACATGGTCATCAGACCCCGACCCTGGCAGTGTGAGGCGAACGTGCTAACCACTAAGCCAACGTGTGCCCAAGGTATATATTTGGGTGTGATTAATACTGGGAGAAACACGTTTCACAACAGTCTCATTAACATAAACACATTTGTTGGGGGATATCCCCCACACCCCTGGAAAGGAAGGACACAACCAGACATAGAGGTGCCAGAATGACCCACTGTCACAGTCGATAAGGTTACCCTCACCCCTAGTCATAAATTAGGTGTACCTACAGAAATGTCGTTCAGGGAAGCACAAAGGGTGATAAATCAGCACACACTACTTTGACTGATAGTTTGACAGAAAGTGTATGATATAACTACTAAGGTCAAATTAGCATATACGAGGACAATTGTGAATGTTGAACGACATGGCCACCACTGGTCGAGCAATGTTCAGCAGCTATTAGACAAGCACAATGAAGGCCAATTTTTCCTAAAATTATATTGTTTTTCCTTTGATTTAGGTGCTTATAGGATTGCACAAAATTATGTAATATCTTTTAACGTCTTTAAGGGCCCGAAATGGCTCGAAACCCAATAACTGCTGCATGCAGCTATATTATTATTAGTTATTGCATTAACTAAACATATAACTATTATTATATGATTAGTAAATGCAAATAATCTTTTAGATGTTTAAGCTCAGAATAGACTTAATCTTGATTTTGCGTTTTAATTCAAATATCTGATATCACATTTATTTGATGAGGGAAACTCTAAACATTTAGAGTTTTAGAGTTTGAGTATTATAGAGTAATGTTTTACCTTTTACTACCAAAACATGGGATCCAGAGGCATCACGTCCGGTTACAGGATTGGAGGCCATGCAGGTGTAATTTCCAGTGTGCATAAAGGTAGTCGGCTCCACAGTAAATACGGATATATTCACTTCAGATAAAGTCCCATTAAACATCCATTTGTACGAGGCATTTGGTGTAGATTCAGTACGGCAAGACAGTGTCAATTTATTTCCTTCCTCCACTTCAACTGGCCCATCAATTATCACATTATCTGGTCCAACTGTAACACACAGTACAGAGTCACTGTCTGTTCAATTAAACTTAGATGTTTATTCAGTTTAAAACAAATCAGCACCAGGAATATATTTGTACTTACAGTTAACAATCATTCTGTATGTTGCAGTGTCAGAGCTGATGGGGTTGCTGAGAGTACACTGGTATTCACCACTGTCTCTTCTACTCACCGGACTGATCATCACTGATCTGTTATCATTCGAGAATGTGATGCTGTCGCTAGCTGACAGTTTCTGATTATCTTTCATCCATTCAGCACTGTAGATGATTCCACTTGCCTTACAGGTTAATGTAGCAGAGGAAACATCTTCTATTAGATCATCTGTTGGTCCAGTAAGTGCTGCTCCAGATATTTTTTCTGTAAAATTCACAGAGGAAACAAAAACAGTCAAATACATTCATATAACAATATGGTTTGAGATGGAATTTGAATTAGTTATAGGGCCTGGGACTGTTAAAGTTATAAGAACATTAAACATAATCCGATTATTGTATCACATTTGTCAAATCATTTATTTAAGAACTTACTTCCTATTTGTCACATAGCAAAGTCATTTTCATTGAACCAAATAGCATTTTGATTCTGTATATCTGTGACTTTTAGCTTTTGGGTTATAACAGCAGTTTAAACATTTCACTTACTGTTTAAGAAATCCCAATAACCTCTGTTTTCCCAGATATAGCTCGATATCCTAGCCAATTAGCTATTTTCAGACCTCTTGTAGATAAATTATATTTATACCATAGCACTGTTGAATTCTGAAATCTGATTTGTCATTAGGTGTTGATTAATTTTCTATAACAACAGCTCTGACAGTGGTGCCGAATACAAATCAAATAACAGGTTTACATCAATCCTCTCATTCTAAAACATTAGCGGTTTTATAGTAACATCTCATTTCATTATTTGATAATGAAAAATGTCTTGAAATCTGTGAAATCTTCTGAAAGATGACATTTACTTAAGATTGATGAAAGGATTCTCAGGTGTTAGTGCTTTGTGTAGCAGTCGCCACAGGACACTCTGCTTCACGCTGGAGTACATAATTTACTATTTCCCTATAACAGCATGCCCTGTTTTATTTATTTTGTATTCCTTACACAGTATATACACAAATTATACAACTGCTAGTTAAATACAACAATTCTGCAGATTCATGAGTCCAAAATATAGTAAGTATTAAACACAAACAATTAAAATGCTCAGTTTATCTGTCCGTTACTTAATTTTTTACTTGAATTAACATGTCTCAGTGTGCCATTGTCCACTTTTTTGTGGCCATCGTTTACAGTTGTCTAAGGTTTGTGAAAGGCAAAAAATCAAACATCAGTGAAAAATGTGTACATTTCTGGGAGAGCTGCTTTGGCTTAATTTAGTGCCTTGCTATTTTTGTATTTGTTGCACATGGTTTCAATAACTAAACTAACTAATCTGCTACAACAACAACATTTTCTGCAACATCTGCAATGGAACAGTCCATATTTAGTCAGCTTTAGCGCCATCATGGTCTTGTGTAGACCGGGTATTTCATGCAAGTTTGTTAGATAAATCTCATGACTGTCAACAAGTCACATGATATGAAATAACTCGCAGTAAATGGTGAGGTTCAATGGAGGACTCCTTTCTTTGTTGATATTGGATGCTTCACATTGGTATGGGCCTGTGTCATATCTGATCACACTAGTAATGGTCAGACTGCTGTTGTTGTCTGTTAACTGAACTCGCTCCCCTGCTGTTACCTCAGAGCTGCCATTCAGCCAAATAAATGAAAGAGAGGAGCCAGACGCAGAGCAGACGAGACTCACAGTGCTGCTGAATTCAACCAGCTCTATTTTACTTGGTACTATGATAACATTGGAGGGTGGCACTGGGGGGTTAAAAGGTAATACAGGGCTCAGGTGGACACCAGTATTTGATTTTGATACACAAGATTTGAATGTTCATTTATCATCAAAACATAAGCATAATCACTGTACCAACACTATTAGCTCTCATGATGTTAGATAATAATCACTGTTTCACTGTTTAAGCCGTACTGACCAAGATAACAAAATATAGAGAAAAAATTTGTAGAAATTAATAAAGTACTCTTTGCCAATTTATTTTTAGTCCAACAATTCTGCTATTATAGAACTACACATTTTTTATGTGGGCGCCAGTCACCGATATTCAGTCACCAGTTATGGAGCTTTCAATAGAGGAGATTTTACTGCAATATGACAGCAGAAGTCAAAATGGCAAAAGTGGAGTGGACAGTGACACAACTGTCCTACCCCAGTGGTAGTGTAGCATATTATTTATAGGATGATCATTACAGAAATCTGTTATCAAAAATGTTTCTAAACTCCACAGTTCCTGTATTTTTTACAGTTCAATATTGTACTATAAATTTAATGTTCTGAATTCGAGACATTAGAGTCAGACTTGACAATATTCTGTCTCTAATTCAAATACATGTTCTATTAAATGAAACAACTGAACTATTTTTGTGTTAGTTTTACATCAGCAGTAATATTCAATGCATGTTCATAGTCATCTAATGTAAGAATAATCTGATTAAGAAAATGTTCTACAATTTGAAAGGGGTGTATTCCAATTCAGCTGTGAAGATGTAATGCAGTACAAATCTGTGTACTTTTAATCCTTACACACCTGTATAAAAACTGATTATAGTTACTTATAAGCATTAAAGACTTTTCTTGCATTTGCAATCTGAGGACTGTACTAGATTAAAGAAAAAAATCTTCCTGCAGTTGTGTTAAAAAGAAAAGTTTTGTTTACTCACCATACACCTGCAGTGAGGTTTCACCTGTGAAAGGACTTGTAGGAGTGTCTACAATCAGAGAATATCGTCCAGTATCACTCTCAGTCAGGCTCCTGAGCTCCAGAGCATAAGTGGTGGGGTTCAGACTGACTCTGTCAGTGTACGGTGGCAGTATTGTAATTCCACCAGGAGGTCCAATAAGAATGCCGGTGTCATTACAGATCCATCTGATGAGGTGATGTGGGGGATCAGGAATACGGATTGGAGTAATCACCACATTCTCCCCAACTGCTTTATTTATTCTCTCAGGTAATAACAGCTCTTGGCCAAAACATACTCCTGTGTGAAGAAATAAATAAGACAAACACAAAAACAAAATAAAACAAAACACTCTATAATGAAAACACTCTTCAATAATAATAATAATAATAATAATAATAATAATAATAACTAGACCGGTACATTTCCTGAAGAAAATGTGAGTGGTGCTTGCCGTGGCGAAACCCGGGGCGGGGAGCCAATACTTTTGAGAGCCGCCCGCGTAGGGTGCCAATACTTTCGAGAGCCGGACATATAGGGCGCCAGCACTCTTAGAGCTGGCCATGTAGTGCGCCAATACTTTTGAGAGCCGGACAGATCGGGCGCCAATACTGTTTAGAGCCGTCCGTTTAGGGCGGAAATAGTTTTAGAGCCGGCCGTGTAACGCAAAGTTTCCAGAGATACAGGACGTTTCAGACCAAGTCCCTTTGTGGCTATAGGAAGGGAAACTGTGTAAACTGCACTGCGCTGTAATGTTTATTTCTTCTATTATGCTGCAGGAAGCCAGGCTGCAGTTACTCACTGTATTCATCTTCACAGATATACGAAGAATATAGTGTTCACCTGTACATGACAGCAGAAGCAGAGAGCAGCACACAGCGTGTAAATCCATCAGGAGAGATCCGGAGCTCCACCACTGCTTCTCAATAAGCGTCTCTACAGAAAGATCTGTGCTGATTAATCACCCGATGTGAAACCGAATAGTGCCGATTAGACTCGAGTTAGAAAGCAAACGACTGAAAAAGCAAAAGTTAACTAAGTAAGCAGACGAGACAGCAGGTCTGTAAACAGTGCCATTAAAGCACACATGCAGGAGTGAACAGCCTACAGGGAAAACTATCAGAGTAATCCTGCACCGGTTTATCTCAGATCGTCACATTCAAGTTCCGCCTTTAACCTTATAGTCAGGTGATGATTCAAGATATTTAAAAAATCGCTTATTCTAAATGTATTCAATATCAGATAAAATAGAACAATAACTGCAACAGCAATAATAATAATAATAATAATAATAATAATAATAATAATCTCCACAAGCAATACAATATGAAACTTCATGTTAGCGTCTTATTTGAGAAGACATTCGTTTATAGAGCAACAGTACCTGACTTTGAGCTGCTGTGCTATTATGAATAGGAGAAGTGTTATAGTATGTGAGCGTTTGGTTGAAGTGATGTATAAATCAAAATGTTTTCTCATGTTATATCAGCAAAAATCAAATAGTAGCCTCATATGCCTGTTCTTGCTAAGTAACACAGAACTAAAAAGACCATAGATAAATATACTAAAGATAAAGATAAATTCACCGACATGAACATATTCACCAAATACACCTTAAGGTTTTGTGACATAGCTCAGTGCTAAATTTTAAAGCTGATTGGTATGTGGTGGTCAGGCTGTTTACAGTCCATCCACCTCCTATAACACTTTAGCCTATCCCAGGGAGCATCAGGCACAAGGCAGGGTACACCCTGGAGAGGGTGCCAATCCATCAGAGGGTACAATCACATACACACTCACACACCCATTCATACACTACGGACACTTTAGACACGCCAGTCAGCCTACCATGCATGTCTTTGGACTGGGGGAGGAAACCGGAGCACCCAGAGGAAACCCCCACAGCACGGGGAGAACATGCAAACTCCGCACACACATGGCCCCGGCGGGAATCAAACCCCAGACCCTGGAGGTGTGAGGCGAACATGCGAACCACTAAGTCACTAATTATTTTTGATAATTACTTAGGATCAGACTCTGAGTGCTGAGTATTTTGACACCAATTTTATGTCCTAAATGAAAATCCAAGTAGTATGATTAATTTAATTTTTTTAATTAAGTTTAGTGTGTTATATGAACTTAAATTTGAGTGGTTTGAGTCAAATGTCCAAAAAGGGAACGCTTATTGCTTATATGTGAAGTTAGTCTACCAGAAGTTGCAGAGATGGACATGTCGTTCAAGTTTCATGAAAATAGTTCAATGCTAAAACATGTTCATGATCAGCTTTCAGCAGGTATGACAGGGTTAATAAATAATGATTAGACATACAATTACAGATTAGGTATACCACATTTCAAGCTTACAGTACGTACACTGCTTATGGACGTCCACACCACAATCTATCCTGACTTCCTCAGAACATTTCCTGAACAAGCCTGCATTAAAATCAAAACCAAAAAATAGGTTTCACATATTGCGCTCAAAATATTATGATAATATTGGATGGACCCAAGTGACAGTGCTGCCTCATTTTCTTTTTTCAAAAAGTCAATAGAAGTCGCTAGATGATGTTATAAACTAATTTGCATATAAATTATTCATCATGATCATTGGCATATCAAATTCTAAACTAGGATACATGAAGTAAGATTTCCGATTAGAATATATTGTATGGTGAATATAGAATACAACACTATAGCACCACCATCAGTCTGATCAGGCTCATATCTCTGCCTGAGCTAACAGTTGGGAGTACTGCTTACTGAACAAGTTTCATGTCTCTATGGCATACAGTCTTTTATCCCTATTGTGTTTTGACGCTGAAGAAGGTGTGAGCTAAACTTGTCACTAAAGACTTCATCTCAATATCTCATTATGTCACTGGCATTGGCAGATAAGGTAATTGCAAAGACAATTCATCACATATGATAATTTGCCCCTCAGATTAGCCATCCTCTTAAACGTGCATGAGGTAAGATTAGTCTTTTCCTCCCTCAAAATTAGCTCTCCATCACTTAAGTAGGTGAGATTTGATGATCAGGCCAACGCAGCCCACACTGGGCCACTGGTAATTTTGGTGATTGGTGTGACATTGACCCCATGACACTGGCGTGATGTGGGCTGCCCACAGTCGACCAATGTCACACCAATATTCAAAATCCTAACACCCAAGACAGTTGCACACATTTGGGCCTTAATGATCTGATGAGGGTAAAATTTGGCTGTCCATTTGGATGACCATGCATAACATTTAAGCAGTTGTTTGATATTCGGCATTTTCTTGTTATCACAAATGAGCGTGTAAATGAAGGAGAGATAATTATCAGAATTTAGCATATGAAGTTCGTGAACACATTTTGTTCACAATATGAAATAACTTTTTTAAAAAAAAAAGAATTATTTATTTTAAACATTTTTATTTAAACAAATATCTAATAAATAATTTTAACTGTAATAGACAGATAATATATAAATAGCTTTGCTAATTTCATAAATAATGTATTAATACCATATTATTTATATATATATATATATATATATATATATATATATATATATATATATATATATACACATACATACATATATACACACACACACATTATATATATATATATATATATATATATATATATATATATATATATATATATATATATATATATATATATACACATACACACACACACACACACACACACACACACACACAGGGTGCGGGCCAAATGTCTGAGACCACATTGAAAATCTATGGATTTTTTTTTTTCATTTAAAAATGGAAATAAATAGAAGGGTTTAGAATTTTGACATATTTAAAACAAAGAAAGTAAATGTTCAATATCTTGAATATTTAATATTCAAGATTCTGCACAATTTTTTACCTCCCTATTTAAATGGAAGCAAATTAGTGACACTGACCATGTTAACTGTACAAAAGGTCAGATTTTCCTCATGTCTGATCTCTTCTATTGAAGCATGCGTTCAGACGACATTACAATAGATTTTATCTAAAATGGATCATAAGATTTTGCACAAACTTGTGTAGTCCAGGACAGCTCAAGTACACTTGCAAAATCTAATATAGATTCTTCCTTCCTCCCTTCCAATCTGCTATATGTTATGGAACAGACGTTTCTTAATATTTAGGGGGAGAAAATAGATAATATAATAATTTTATAATAATTGTATTGCTGAGAATTGCTTCCTTAATCTGCCCTGTGTGCATGGAGTTCTCCCCATGCTTCAGTGGTTTCATCCCAGAGTCCCACAGCGTGAGTGAGCGTGAATGGATGTGTGTGTGTGTGTGTGTGTACCCTCCGATGACTTGGGATCCCATGCACGGTGTCCCTGGCCTTGTGCCCCATGGCCCCTAGGATAGGCACCAGGCTCCCCTCGATCCTGAGTAGGATAAGTCTGCAGACAAGTTGGTTGCTGAAAACAGCACAGAAATAATTTTAAACACGAAATGCACAATCCCCTCTGAAAGTATTGGAATGGCAAGGTCAATTCTTTTGTTTTTGCTATACACTGAAGACATCAAAAGATGAATATTAGAGATGCACTGATATATCGGCCAATAATCGGTATCGGCCGATAAAGGCAATTTTTAAAAACATCCGATGATCAGGGCGGATTATATCCTGTCAATGAAAAGAGGGTGGGAAAACACATGGAATTTGTGCTGTGTGTAAAGATGATGTCTCTTGTGTGGAATTACTTTGAATTGGGTGACAGTGATGACAAAACTGCAGTTTGTACGCTCTGCACTGATAAAATTTTACACCGCATGCTGCAGCAGAGCAGAAGCAGCGCATATATTTTTCACCACAAAGCTATTATGGTTTTGTGCCTACTTTTGTTTAAGGTCTCATACAATAGATTTACATGCATCCAAGCTCAAAAAAACACTTTAATGTGCTCATAATTTAAATTGCAGCAATACCACCCCCCCGCCCCCAGTGTCACAAACGACTCGTTAAATGATCCGTTCTAAAGGATTCATTCTAAACTCCTCCTTTCAGAGAGCATACTCTGCTCTGATTGGTCAGATGTCCCAGTCTGTGGTGATTGGTCCACCGTGGTCAACGTGTTTCAAAAAGGAAACGCACACTACCATGACGAGTTTCAGCTCTGTCTGTTCCTAGCAGCCAGTGAAGACCAGAGGCAGGGTTTTTTATTACAAACCTTCTGAGGTTCATACAGGAAGTAAGTCTGGGGTCACTAACGACTCGTTTCTGCTGTTCAGAATTGGTTCCTTCTATTGGGAGTCAATAACCCCGTTTGTCGTGCACTTAGATTTTTTAAACTTTGCAGACTTGTTACATACACAATACATGAAAGGTAATATTTGAAAAACCATAATAGGTGCACTTTAATGAATGAGTGCTTTTATATCGGACCGGCAGGGTTTCGGAGGGCACTTCAGTGGCTAGAGGTCTGGTGACAACAGGCTTAAGACGTGACACGTGGAAGGAGGGGGCGATGTGGCTGCGTCCTGGTAGTTCCAGACGGTAGGTAACCTCATTGATTTGTTTAAGGATCTTGAAGGGCCCAGTGTATCTTGGGGTGAGTTTCTTGCAGCCATGTGGTTGTCTTAGGTCGTTGGTGGATAACCATACTCTATCGCCGGGTTGGTAACAGGGATGCTCACTGCGGTGACGATCAGCTTTGCATTTGTATGTGTTTACGGTCCGTCTCAGGCGCTGGTGTGTGTCAGCCCAGACTTGCTCACTACGTTGGAACCACTGGTCTACTGCAGGTGCTTCCGTGGGAGTCGCATTCCAAGGAAACAGTGGAGGTTGGTATCCAAGTACGCACTGGAATGGGGTGAGATTTGTGGCAGAGTGTTGGAGAGAATTTTGGGCATATTCGGCCCATGGCAGAAATTTGCTCCAATCTTCGGGGTTAGAGGCACAGAAAGTTCGGAGGAATCGGCCTAATTCTTGGTTGACCCGTTCCACTTGGCCATTAGTTTGTGGATGGATGATAACCTGATGTGAGATTTACTGTGATTCCCATCTTTTCCGTAAAACTAGACCATAGCCTGGAGGTGAATTGAGGGCCCCTATCACAGACTACCTCCTCCGGAATGCCGAAGACATTTTGAAATAGTAGCTCGGCTGTCATAAAGGCGGTGGGCAGGGCGTGTAGTGGAATGAAGCGCACTGACTTTGAGAATCAGTCCACCGTGACCAGAATGGTTGTGTTTCCTTGGGACCTGGGTAGATCGGTTACAAAATCCACAGATATATGTGACCATGGGCATTCTGGTAAGGGTAAGGGCTTGAGCTTGCCAGCAGGAAGTGTCCGTGGTACCTTATTTTGTGCACACGATGAACAGGATGCCACCACTCTGTGTACTTCCCTTTCCATATTAGGCCACCAGTATTTCTCCCGTAGCAGATGGTATGTGCGTTGTGCCCCTGAGTGACCTGTACCAACTACCGTGTGGGCCCAGATAACGAGTTCCTGTCAGTAATGTTCAGGCACGAATAGTCTTCCTGATGGACATGTTTCTGGAACTTGGGACTGGGGAATGTTCTCCAATTCTTGATCAAGTTCCCACTCTAGGGCACTGATGATACATGAGGGGGGAATGATGTAATCCTCGTGGTCCTTCACAACTTCTGTGTGGTCCAGACGAGACAGGGCGTCAGCTTTAGTGTTCTTGGATCCTGGGTCGCTATGACAGGGTGGACTGGAACCTGGTAAAAAAAAACAGGGACCATCGGGCTTGACGGGGTGACAGCCTTTTTGCAGTGTGTAAATATACCAAGTTCTTGTGATCTGTGAATATGATGAAAGGGTGTGTAGCTCCTTCCAACCAGTGCCGCCATTCCTCCAGGGCTAACTTGACGGCCAAGAGTTCTCGATTGCCCACATCATAGTTTCTTTCGGCCGGTGAGAGTTTTCGTGAAAAGAAAGCCACTGGATGGAGCTTTGGCTTTTCTCCGAAACGTTTCGAGAGAACTGCTCCTACACCTGTCTCAGATGCATCGACCTCCACTACGAATGGTCTAGATGGGTCTGGGTGCTTGATAAGGGGGCGGTTGTAAAGGCCTTCTTGAGTTGCTCAAGTGCTGCTTGGGCAGCTGGGCTCCATGGCAGGCGTTTTGGCTTTACTTTTAACAAGGACATCAATGGATTAGCTATGGCACTGAAATTCCAGATGAATCGTCTGTAAAAATTAGCAAAACCCAGAAACCTCTGTAGCTCCTTCACCGTCGTGGGTGTAGGCCACTTCACCACTGCTTTGACTTTTTCGTGATCCATGGTAACCCCTTCAGGGCTAATGATGTATCCCAGAAATGAAATAGTGTCCTTATGGAATTCACACTTTTCAGCTTTTACGTACAACTGGTGTTGGAGTAATCATTGCGTGACATGACGGACGTGGTGAATGTGTTCCTCCTTGGAATTGGAGTAGATCAAGATATCATCAATGTACGTTATTACATTATGTCCCAGCATGTCCCTTAAGACGTCGTTGATGAGACACTGGAAGACAGAAGTGTTAGAAAGCCCATACGGCATGACCGGGTATTGGTAGTGCCCGGGTGTGGTGCTAAACCCCGTTTTCCACTCGTCCCCCTCTCTGATCCGGATTAAGTTGTAAGCACTGTGTAGATCCAACCTGGTGAAGATGGTAGCAGTGCGCAGCTGTTCTAGAGCGACGGGTACTAACAGCAGTGGATAGCGATACTTGACGCAGCATTGGTTTAAGCCCGGATAGTCTATGCATGGTCGTAACCCTCCTCCCTTTTTCTTCACAAAGAAAAATCCGGCAGATGCTGGGGATGTAGAGGGTCGTATGTAACCCTGGAGTAATGCCTCTTGAATGTATTCCTTCCATAGCTCTCTGCTCAGTCTGTGTTAGTGGGTAAACTCTTCCTCGGGGTGGTGTAGTGCCTGGAAGCAGATCGATGGCGCAGTCGTGGGGCCGATGAGGTGGTAATCCACTAGCCTTTTCTTTACTAAACGCTTCGCTGAGGTCCTGGTATTCAATGGGAATATGGACGGTGGTAGTATTGTTAGGGCTCTCTATGGACGTGGTTGCTAACATGATCACAGGTGTCTGAAGACAATGTCTGAAGCAATGAGGGGACCAGTGTATGATCTCCCTTTGAGTCCAAGAAATACTCGGGTTATAGTGTTCTAGCCAGGGCAGGCCTAGGACCACTGGATGTCGGGCAGACACAGTGACGTGGAAAATCATACTCTCCTGATGGAGTGCGCTGGTACGGAGGTTGACTGGTTCAGTGCACCGTGTAATGAACCCCCTCCCAATGGGGGCTCCATCGATAGCTTGAATCCGGCGTGGTGTGATTAGTGGGCGGATGGGGATGTTGTGCTACTGTATGGTGGTTTGGTCGATGAAATTCCCCGCCGCTCCTGAGTCAATCAGCGCTTCTAAAATACAAGACAACCCTGAGTACTCTAATGTGACCGGCATTAAAAATGCAGATTAAAACGAGCTCCGGGCTGCTGAACGCAAACTCACCCCTGGCTGATGCTGCTTAGCGGCTGCGTTATCTCCTGAGGTGCGGCGTCGCTTGAGAGGGCATTGTTGAACGAAGTGCCTTTCCTCACCGCAGTAAAAACAGCGATGTTCGTGGCGTCGTCGTTCTCTCTCCTCCCTGCTAACCCGTGTCCGACCCAGCTGCATGGGTTCAACGGGAGGACCTTGAACTGCCACATCCACCTCACTGCGTACGGGGCGGCGGCTTTGTAGCAGACGGTCAAGGCAAATCACAAGGCTAATAAGCGAGTCGAGTGTTAGTTGGTCATCTCGACATGCCAGTTCGGTCACGATGTCAGGATTTAATCTCTGGCGAAACATAGTTTTAAGGGCAGGTTGGTTCCATCCGCTCCTTGCTGCTACAATGCGAAACTCGAGAGCATAATCCGCCACGCAGCGTGATCCTTGTTTCAGGGTTAATAATTCCTCCCCAATCTCCCTGTTGTCTGGAGAGTGATCAAAGACGGTCCGGAATCGCTCTTTCAGTTGATCATACGTGGTTATGGTGCTATCTCCCTGCTCCCACTCCGCTGTGGCCCAGAACAGAGCTCTCCCAGTCAAAAGTTCCATAAAGTGGATGATCTTCCGACTCTCCGTCATGTCTGGGTAGGTAGAAAAGGACAGGGAGCATTGTAGGAGGAAACCCCGGCAGCGTGCCGGATCCCCGTTGTATTTCTCCGGCGCCGGTGTGGGAGGTAAATGTGTAGTCGCCGCTGTAGCAAACGGCGTGGCTTGATTTAGCCTAGCTACCTGCTCAGTCAGGTTGGTTAGCTGTTGGTCATGGTCGCTGACAAGCCGGCCGTGGCCGTCGATGGCTTGCCGCCAAGGCGGATCACCCGCTGCTTCCATAGGAAGGCAAAGTATTCTATCACATACCGTGGGGAGCACAGAAGCAGAAGCGGGCGGCAGGATCAGTACGTAAGTCCAAGGGTGTTCAAAGCTCATGGTCGTAAGGCGGGCAGAGGTCAGGCGATCGGGCGAACAAAACAATAGGGGACGTGAGCAAAGGTCAAGGAAACTAAGCGAACAAACACTAGAAACAACGGCTTGGAATATCGACAGAGAACAAGTCTACTGAACTTATATTTCGCAAAGTGAGATGCGTTCAAGGTCTCTAAATAGCTGTGGTGCGAGAGTGACGTGAGTGGCTGCAGTCGTGTGTGATTAGAACTCTGAGGAAGGTGAGCGCATGCGTGTGTGTTGCTTCTTGGGAAACTGAGTCGCGGCTGGACTGGGATATGACAATTAATCCTATTTATTTATTCATTTATACTTTTATTATTCTATGTTTGTTCCTTTGAATTTGTATTGTATATTTTTATATTTTGTATTTGTTGCATTTGTCTTATAAACATTGTTCCTATTGTGTCCTGTTGTATCCTGTTGTTTTTTACTTCACACTGTACAGCGCTTTGAGCTACAATTTAAGTGTATGAAATGTGCTACATAAATAGTTTCTAAAGATCAAGGCATCTACAATGAATGTTAATTAAAATGATCTCATGCAAGGATCAATCTTGTTTTTGCATTTTGATTCAAATATCTGATTTACTTGAGAGAAACCATAATTAAATTTTCCTAAGTCCAGAGTAATGCTTTACCTTTAACTATCAAAATTTAGCCATCAATTTCTTAATCCCGCTCCCGCTCAATTTCTGACCGTGACCACCCGTTCCTGCAATGTGTGTGTTCCACTCCCGTCCGTTCCCGCAATGTGTGTGTTCCACTCCCGCCCTCACCCACAAACATTCTGTCACAGCTTGTAGATATTGTGAAAATTTTTACACAAACGTTAGGTCTATGCTAAACGTTCAGAATAACAGACATAAAACATTGCATTTAATTAAACTGACCATAAGTAAAAAGCACAAGTAAAGCACCACACAGGACAAACACATTGGGCCAATTTTTTTATTAGCCTTATAAAACTCTATCAACTTTTAAATCATCACAACTAGCGGAGCCTAAAAACTTATTTAAACGTATGCATAACAACACACACACACACACACACACACACACACACGTAACAATAGCCTAATAGTTAAACTCTGGTAACCCAACAAGACACAAAATTTAATTTAATTAATTGTAAAATAGTCTAAATAAATATGAAACAAATGAAATATTTAAAAAAAATAAAAAGAAATAGGAAATAAAAATCTCAGAAATATCAGGTGTTTATGTAGCTAATTAACATATAGCAAAAATACTATAAAACATTCAACGTAGGCTAATTAATAAATGAATGAAATGATGAATGACTTGGTCTAACCTACTCCAGATTGCTATGGAGGAAGAGAATGTTACTATTCGACTGCAGTCCCAGCCACCCCCCCCCCACACCACAAACACACACACACACACTAAATGCCCTCTCAGATGGCGTACTAGTTGCAGGAATACTCAAAGAAAAAGCGTGTGAAAGCATTCTCTGTTGAACTTCTACCATTCAAGCACACTGTCTGGATCTGGGTTGTCCGAGAGTCAGGTGCTGAGATGTTCCGCTATTGCAGCATCGACAGGCTTTGGCGCTGAAACGCAGGATGCACCCTGGAGAACGGAGCAGGTCGACGCAGAGGTGCCAGATTTGTGCCCGTTGTAAACAAATACTTTTGCACATTTATCGCAACTTACAAAGTTCAATTCTTTTCCATTTCTTTCAGTAACAACTGAAAATTGTTTCTAAATGTCAGACTTGCTGTGCTTTGTTTGTGTGAAGTAAATAGCCGCTTTAATTTTCTTCTCAACTTCATTTGTTGACTCCATTTTTGTTACACGCCAAATCCCGGGACCCGCGCTATATTTCTGACCGCCCACCCCCACTCCCACTCCCACCCGCAGCAAAGATGAAACCGCCCGCTCCCGCGAGATTTGCGTTGTTAATCCCAATCCCAATGCAGTTCTCTAGCCTGCACCACAGTATATACGGCTGTATTCACTTCAGTTAAAGTCCCAGTAATCGTCCATTTGTATGAGGCATTTGGTGAAGATTCAGTATGGCAGGACAATGTCACAGGCTGTACTTCCTTCTGTGGCAGCGTAAGTGATTTAACTATCCTATTGGCTCTCGGGGAATGGCTTCAGCAGACCAATAGGGTGGGAGTTTCCTGATTATTTAAGGACCCTTATTTTGGTAGGCGCATAGGTGTCTTGGTGATTCTGAGTTCCTCGCGCCCCTGGCATTTCCGTTTCCCATTCCCATTTCCGTTTCCCATTTCCGTTTCCCATTTCCATTTCCCCATTTCCGTTTTCCATTTCCGTTTCCCATTTCCGTTCAGTCTTAGAGCGGCGCTGGTGGCGCCGGGGATCGCGTTCAGTGATCACAACATTTATCCGGTGGCTGAATGATATGTATATGTATATGTATATGTATATGTATGTCGAGCCGCGGTACCCATAAGTAATCATACAACTTTGCCTCTGGTGTTTGTTCAATCTAATGGTAAGAGTGGGGAGTTGAACATCTAAATCTACTCTAAGGCTAATCCCTAGCCGAAGACGCTACATGTGACGCTGCTGCTGTTTTGTTTCACCCAATTTGTTTTGCTTGATCTGTTTCTTGTTTTGCTTCACCTGATTTGTGTTTTCTCATTGTTTTGCCTCATGGTTTTATTTATTGTCTTGCTTTATCTAGTATTGTTCGTTGTGTTAGTGTCTGTTTTTGTTGACTTTAGTTTTGGATGTATGTTTGGCTTATGTTCTGCAACCACATGTAGTCTGGGAGGCTAAGTGGTAAATTAGTGTTTTCCAGCCTCAAGCCTGTTTCAGGTTTGTTGTTCCACACAACCACCTTACTACTGAGAGGGTGTATGTTAAGCCTTACTGTCTCCATGCTATAGTTGCCATATTTTTCATTTTATTTACTGTTTACCAAAATTTTTATCCTGCTTAGGTCCTGTTAACTGCCTCTATTTCATATGGTGGTGTTAATGGTCCTGGGTGATCTAGCCACCACACCAGGGTGGCGTAGTTGGATTTACTAAATTTGGGATAAGAATGCCACGCTTCACTTCACTCGGTCCATTAATTATCACATTATCTGGTCCAACTGTAACACAGTTATTACAGTACAGAGTCATTACCTGTCAAATTAAACTTCTGT
This sequence comes from Ictalurus furcatus, assembly GCF_023375685.1. Classification (NCBI taxonomy): domain Eukaryota; kingdom Metazoa; phylum Chordata; class Actinopteri; order Siluriformes; family Ictaluridae; genus Ictalurus; species Ictalurus furcatus. Next base: position 11,273,676 of record NC_071255.1, on the reverse strand, counting down.
CTTAATTAAACCTGACTGTTGGTGTATTATACCTACATGTTACCACTATGCAATACGTTTGATGTTTTAACATCAATATTTACATTTTCAGCGTACATTATTTAGTATTAATTGCACTAATCAAGTTCAAGTGTTTTTTATTTTTCATTTCAACCATATACAGCTGGTACAGTACACAGTGAAACGAAACAACCTTCCTCTAGGACCATGGTGCTACATTAAACAACGCACTAACCACATGTGATGACGCAGAACTAAATATGACCTACAAACATTCTACATAAAGTGCACGTGCAGACGTGTGCTAACAACACAGGAGAGTACAATACTACTAAAACAGGACAATAGGCACAGTAAGAGAGAGTATAGTGCCGAACGGTACACAGTTTTAATGTGGAAGTGTCTGATATAATAATGCTGAAGATAGGTGCCAAGGAGTAACTATATAATAAAAAAATGGTATAAATGTAAACATGCTATGACTGAGTATTCAGCAGATTAGCTTATCAATATAGACATAGCAGTTATTTTGATAGCAGCCAGGTAAAATGTATAATAGTGACAATAAATTAATAATACTATATTTTTATAATACAGCAGCAGCAAAAATGCAACAGTCAATGCCGGAATGTGCAAATATTGCAATGGGAGTGCAGTTTGGGTTTTTGCAGTTTGCAAATGGGAGTGTAGGAGTCAATGCATGAATGTAAATATTGCAGTGGGAGGGTGTTCAGCTCAGAGACTGTGTGTGTATGTGTGTGTGTCAGTCCAGTCCAGAGTGTTGAGGAGTCTGTTGAGGAGGCTGTTACACAGTCTGGCCGTGAGGGCCCGATTGCTTTGGGACCTTTTGTACTTCTACACAGCAGGAATACAATACTACTACTGGGATAATTATATATATATATGTGTGTGTGTGTGTGTGTGTGTGTGTGTGTGTATATAGCTGCAAGCAGCAATGGCAGATTCCTCCTCAAGATTGCAGACCATTTCAAAATTGACATGGTGGAGAAATGTATCCCACAGATGCAACATTTCAACACATTTGGATCAATGGCAGATTTTAAGTTCATTTTTGTAGTTTTCCACAAATGATCATAGGAGAATTAGTTCATGCTGATACAACACTACTTTAATATTTTGAATTTATTCCTGCAGCTATAACAAATCTAAATGAAGTGTGCTTTGGCTGGATCCAAGACAAACAGTGTCATCTAGTGGACGATAAAGATAGTTAAACATAATGTCGCTATCAAAGATACCATAGTGTCCTCTTTGTGTGTGCTACAGATCAAGTCCAAAGGTTAAATGTTCCATTGATTTATGAAATATGTGCAGCAGATGTCGATTCACCAATATGTAAATAGTTCGGGAAATTTTCATTTGATTCCTTATTGCTTATCACACTATATTAAGACATGTATCCCACACATGTACCACAGTTCAAGTCAATCGAACCTACAGTTCATAAGGAGAAAATTTTTGTAGTTTTGGACAAAGTGTACAGGAAAATCTATCATGGTGGACGTTATGGATCCCAATGGATTTTTTTTGATCCCGATGAGAAATAATGCATGTATACCAATTTTCCAACATTTTGGACTTATGGGGCAGATGGAAAATCATGTAGATTTGGGTGTGGCCTGCAGCACCACCTATGGGCTCATGTGTGCCATTTGTTTTGTGGCAGTTAGTTGTGGCCCGTAGTATGAATGTGGCAAATTTCAAAACTTACCATTCAGATCTTGTGTTATTGGGCACTTTAATAATAATAATAATAATAATAATAATAATAATAATAATAATAATAATAATAATAATGTTTCCTCCTGACAGAGGAAACCTAAAAACAACATGAATATTTACCATCATACCGCAAATTAAAAAAAAAAAAAAAATTGCTTGGATTCTCCCTCATGAAATAAGCTAGGCCCTGAAGAACTCCTTCCCTCTTCTTCTGATTAGAGCTCTGCCAATAGATTACATCACTGTTATTTAAAAACAAAATGATTAAACAGTATAAAGCACCAACAGAAGACCCAGAAGCACAAAAGCACAAAGACAAGTAAGGATAATTACAGAAACAAAGTTACAAAGTTGTGTAAAATGTACCCGAGAGTACTAGACATGGTTGCTAAAAGCAATACAAAGGCATTATTCACACTGCATTGATTTTATTTTGTGTGTTTACATTTTTTCTTTTAGATAGACTGTTCACCTGCAAATTTGTTTGGGTGAATGACAGGCATTCAAAATCTTTCTGCAGAACTCAGTTGAAGATTCTGTAAATCAGTGTTGTCATCTGAATTTCAACAAAAGATTTTACATTTACAGAGTTTTGTCTACAGTCATCAAGTAATCACATTCATAAGTTTATTATTTATTAATCACAACAGCTCTACTGTACATGTCTATTACACAACTATCAGTGCTGTTATACTGGATACATTTCTGGAGCAGAACGAACTGTGAAGTTAATTAGACTTATCTCTTTATCAAGGCACATCATCACATTTTGGATTTCTGGTATTTCACTGCCTCTCTTGGTGTTGTACAACTGCAGGAGCCATGGGAGGTGCTGATCAAGCTCGTCAAAGGATGCCTTCTTTAAGTCAAGTGATACAAGCCTGCAGGACTCAAACACAACCTGTTGAAGATGAATCAAACGATTCAAGAAGAGGATTTTGAATCGGTTAACTTAAAGAATCATTACCAAAGCCGCCGATCCTATTTCGATGGATTGAATGAATGAACTGAATCAGTTGAACTGACTCTTCATTTAACCAAATCGCTTAGTAAGCCAAGGCCAACAAGAATTTCAGGTTTATTTTAAAACTTAATTTTTTTTTTTAAAGTATTCCAATACACATATTTTAAAACACACACCTACATTATGCACCGCATGTCAAACACGTTCACAAAAATCCTGCTGCAGCTGCAACCAATCGGTCTGATTAGCAAGCATAAAATGCTCAGAGAAGAAAATGAGGCACGAATTTGCTTGAGAGAAACTTAACGGCTTGAGAAGTGACGTAGGCAGCATGTAACTGGATTATTTTATTGACAAAATCACACACACACACAAAAAAAAAACACAATACTCGCTAAAAAAAAAAGTTACCTCAAAAACATGACAAAAAATACCATCTGTAAATCAGTTTACTGCCTACAAATGCCTCTATGGTCGCAACGCAAATCATCCTTCAGCAAAGTGTCAAAAAAAATCTTAAAAAGCGACAGTTTGAGAGTAATATCAAATACATATTAATATTGAGTTCTATTTAATTTCTGGATATCCATCACGTGTATGTACAGGTCGCGTGTTTATATCTACAAAGTCACCTGTGACCTGGATGACGTGTGCTTTTTGCCCTGGTACTAAAGGCACGTTCACCCTGGAAACGACCTCTTGTTATCTTCTCGCGTTGGTAAGCAGGTTTCAGGAATGCAGGAACCGCTGGTAGTCTTGTGATCCGAAGTAGAGTTGGAGCTACAAACTTTCGAACAACTCCCCTGATTGGGGTTGATTGAAACAGGTGATTGCTTTCGTCCCCGTGATTTAGTTCCTGAATTTATTTAATTATTGGCTACACTGTGAACAGGTTTGCTCTTAACTGCACCATATTGCATGGCAGTGCATAGTTATCATAGAGGGATCATTTCCCAATATTGCTAATGTTTAATTCTCATAATTGACTCGTTGTGGTAGGAAAGGCTACACAACGTACCCTGAAGGGCGATGATCAAAACGGATGGTTGTTTTTCATCCCAGTGATTTAGTTTGTGGATTTCTTTAATTATTTGCAGAGATACGGTAAAGTGTATATATTTTTCTCTTCATGCTCAGTTACCACCTGGCAAAGTGGTCACACACAGAAAACCACGTGGAAAGTAATTACTGTTGGTACCCATGTTTAGGACAAGTATTGATTGCCTGGCCCCTCTGGAACTAGAGGATGGCCATGAGAGATGTCCCTCTTGCCTGGGTGTTGACCACTTGAGAGAGGGATTGACTGAGCTGGCATGCATGAACTGCAGCTCCATGAGCTTAGCAACACGGGAAGCCAGGCTGGCCCAGCTAGAGGGCAAGTTGGACACTCAACCGCATCCTACACAAGCCAGAAGGCTGAAAAAAGTCCATCTCTCACCTCCCATCCTCACCACATTCTACAGAGGAATTATTGAGAGCATCCTGACCAGCTGCATCACTGTCTGGTTCGGAAAATGCACCTCATTGAATCGCAAGACGCTGCAGCAGATAGTGAAGACAGCTGAGATCATCGGGGTCTCTCTCCCCCCATCACGGACATTTACAGCACACGTTGCATCCGCAAAGCCACCAGCATTGTGGATGACCACACACACCCCTCACACACACTCTTCACCCTCCTGCCATCTGGAAAAAGGTACCAAAGCATTTGGGCCCTCACAACCAGACTGTGTAAAAACTTTATATACACTTTACCTGGCTGCTCCCACAATAACTGCTATGTTCATATTTGGTATAAGCTGATTTGCTGAATTGCTAACAAGGTGCTAAATTGTACTACATACGTTATCGGAGACATTAAATGTCATCACGTTTAATACAGACCATAGAATATATTGATAAATCCTACGGAAGCCCTAAGCAGTCATTTATTATTATTATTTTTCTTAGCCTTCATCCTTCCTGCAGTGAGTGTCCCTCAACTTGCAATTCCCTAATTTCTCCATCTGAGGATTAATAAAGTATTATCTTATCTAATCTTATATTATACATGGTATAATGTTTGGGTATAAAAAGAGTATCTTAGAGAGTCAGAGTCTCTCAGAAATAACGATCAGCAGAGGTTCACCAAACTTTTGAGATGTGTTGCTGCAATCAAACTGGTACATTTGCTCAGTTTAAACATGTCATATGTTTTCTATGTTCTATTGTGAAAAAAATGTGGGGTTTATGAGATTTGCAAACTGCATTCTGTTTATATTTACATTTTACACCTCTTTTATATGTTGATGCTAACAGTTGTTGTCTTTCTCATTTTTTTTTTCTTAGCTGGAAACCCCCACAGATGCCTTCTCTTTCAGCGGAGGGATAGTTTGAAATTATGGCCCTCCACACTTGGCCTCCACACTTTGGGTTTGTGTGGGCCTAGGGTTATGGGTCATTTTCACCAATACTTGGGGTTTGGTGTGGATCATTTCTGCTATACTTTTGGCCAAGATGTTTCACACCTTCCTTTTCACACCTCCAACACGTAGGTCGGCTAGTCAGGTAGAGCTGAACCCTCATAGCGATATCAGCCTATACCGATAACCAGTACAGATCATTCTGAAAGAAATACAAATAAAAACTTTATTCTCTCCATTTCAGCAAGTTGTTTCACAGTAACTGGTCTCATAAACAGAAAACACATTACTCAAATTAACTAAATTCTGAAGATTAAAGTTAGATTTATTAACTTAGTGAACGTTATTAATTCATATTAACAGACTTAATTGACTGAATTCTAAAAAAAAATCTCTTGTTAGGCTCCGTCAGGTTAAGCACATAATGGAGGTTAAGACAGATGCAAATGCAAGTAAGATGTTTATTAGAGTAGAGACAGGCAGACAAATCCAAAACCTGAGGCAATAGCGTGGCCAAAAACAGCGATCGGCAAACGGGCATAAACAAGGCAAAACAGAATCGAAGAACAAAGGCCGGGAACAAGATCAAAACTATAATGTATGAAACAAGGAACAAACGCTTGGTATACTGAAAACTCACGTAATACTTCGAAGTACAAAGAGACACGCGGGATTTAAATGACAAATGTAATCAAGGGTGAACACAAAACAGCTTAGACTAATGACACATACGGGGAAACAACCAATGACAATACAGGGGCGGAGACAGGTCAGAAATCACGAAACACACTTGTCAGAAGTAAACAAAGTCAGAGTCACTAAGACCCGTAAGCACGTGCTTACTCTGCGTGTTCCAGCGTGAGGGGGAATCATGACAGGCTCATATTCACTCATTACAAACAAAGCATTTCTACCTCATCACTGAACATCAAAGTGGTAATACATCATATAAACTTTTTTATATTATATATTAACAGTAACTGGATATGAAATATACCATTCTACAAGTATATTTTTCAGCACAAGCAGCGCCGCAAAAAAAAAAAATTAGATTCGATGCCAAAACTTCCACTTCACCACTGCTCTCTTCCTGTGTAAAATTTTAACAGTGCAGAGATTACAGAGTTTATGAACTGCAGTTTTATCGTCATTCCACACGAGACATCTTCTTTACATACAGCATGAAATTTATGTGTTTTCCCGACCTCTTTTGATTGACAGGATATAATTGGCCCTGATCATCGGATGTTTTTAACGTATCGGCCAATAGCCGATGGTGTGAAAAATTGCCTTTCATCAAATACATCGATGTTTAAACCCATCAAAAAGCCTGTGGATGGATTAATTCATTTGAATTAGCCCTAACCCTAGAGCCCTAGGCCCAACAATGAACAATGCCTATCCGGTCTGAAGATGCCCACTGATTGGGAAATGCCTATTCATGTTCCGCAGAGACCTATAGTGTGTCCCAAATGACATACAGTATCTCACAAAAGTGAGTACACCCCTCACATGTTTGTAAATATTTGATTATATCTTTTCAAGTGACAACACTGAAGAAATGACACTTTGCTACAATGTAAAGTAGTGAGTGTACAGCTTGTATAACAGTGTTAATTTGCTGTCCCGTCAAAATAACTCACACACAGACATTAATGTCTAAACCGCTGGCAACAAAAGTGAGTACACCCTTAAGTGAAAATGTCCAAATTGGGCCCAAAGTGTCAATATTTTGTGTGGCCACCATTATTTTCCAGCACTGCCTTAACCTTCTTGGGTATGGAGTTCACCAGAGCTTCACAGGTTGCCACTGGAGTCCTCTTCCACTCCTCCATGACAACATCACGGAGCTGGTGGATGTTCGAGACCTTGTGCTCCTCCACCTTCCATTTGAGGATGCCCCACAGATGCTCAATAGGGTTTAGGTCTGGAGACATGCTTGGCCAATCCATCAATGCTGAGATGTGCTAGCTTGGCAACAAGGGATATGGAACTCTGAGTTGTGGCCATATTGTAGTTAAACATTCAGAACTTGTTATGGCAGTTTGTCTTTAGAATTAAGAGAAGAAAACTCCAGTACCCTTTACATAGCTAACGTTTCAGGTTACCACTATATATTGTTGTACACTTTGTACACTTCTTACATAGCAAGCTAAACAGCATGATGACATTAACATAATAAATGACACCAGTTACACAACAGAACATTCAGTTTAACAAATTAAAATGATAATCTAAGTCAGTCATTGCTCTTCTGGGAAAATAATGGTACCTGGTCACGATGCAGGCAGCACAGCATTGCTTGGAAGCATCCGTGGGGAAATTGTGTTTACAACATGGATAGTGTTGAATTTAGTTTCATAGGTAGCCATCCTTTCTGAGTTTGTTTAAAAGTTATGAGTGCGTGTTTAAATCTTAGTGTGTGTATTTTGCCTGCACACATCTTAGCTCGCCTCTACTTGGTGTGGTAGGTTTCATGGTAGGTTATGGAGCAGAGAATACATCTGCCCACAGGACATCCACAGCACCCTACAATTTCCCCATGCTGTGGGAGCTTCTATCACTCAGAAATCACGTGAATTCAAACGGTAACTGTAATCCTAAAACTATTTTCTAAATATGCGAATTTTCAGTATCAAACATTGGATGGGGGGAGGGGCGCTTGGACCCCCCCCCCCCCCCCAGTGTCCATACCATGGATACGCCCTTGAGGACAGTACTGGTGATATTTGTGAATGTCGCTAAGGTTTGTCCAAAAAGATGCTAGGTGCTTTTTTTATTTTTTTATTTTTTTGGTTAAAAAGTCGCTAAAGGGGTCTGAAAAGTCGCTAAGTTGGCAACACTGGTCTGCACTGACAGCTAGATTAAAGTCAGACTAAGCTCCGCCTCTCCCCAGTGAAAAGAAAATACAGAGGGAGAGAGAACACAGGTTTTTTCCCCCATTTATGCTCATTCTATTTGAAAAGCAACAAAATACACTGAGCTCACAAATGATGTACTTTCTGTGTTTTTCTTGAAAAATTTTTTTACTCCACTTCCGAGCTCTCCACGCCTCACCAGGGGTGCATGCCCCCGGTTGAGAACCACTGGGATAGAGTAAGCTTACCTGTAATTGTCAGTAGCAGATTTATATACATATCCATCTGTTTCAAAATGCAAGTTAATATATCTTCAGAATTATAACTTTACAAAATAACTGGAAATTAGTATATTCCCAGATTGCACAAGTTTATCTAGCCCTAAATTCATCAAGCATCACTCAGCTTAAACCTTCATCACACTTTATTCAATCCTTTACAGAAGGCCCATCCACCCATCCGTCCATCCATCCATCCATCCAAATTCCAGAGTCACTGTTTGACCCGCTTAATCCTCAGCTGCTCAGCTACTTTATATTACTGCCTCACTTGTAAATTACTTTGGATAATTGGGTCTGCATTATAAATACAAAGTCGTCATTGATTAAGTCTAAAAAGTTTTTTAAATCATACCTTAGCTACGGTAAGTACTGTAAGCTACTCACAGCTGTAGCTGTGAGTTGCAAAGACTTTCTCCACGGAGACAGGTTTCCTTTTGCACAAGGGATTACAAAACCAACACTTAAGCAACAGGTCCTTGCAAGTTAAAACAGTACACAGTGTTTTCTTGTGAAATCTTTATGTTGCAATGACATTGTAAATCTCACTGCAAGTGTGGAACTTTTCTGGTAGCTAATACATTACAACTAATACAGTAGCCCCAAAGTTTGCATACCCCTTGCAGAATCTGCTAAATCTTAATACTGTTAACATAATAAGAGGTTGAAAAAAGTTGAAATCTTTTACTTTAGTTTCTTGAGTGCGATTGTGCAATTACTCTTAATCTCCTTATATTTTTTGTAAAACTAAAATGAAAGTATAACAAAAGTAGATTAAATTATTACAGAAGGCAGAACTGATCTCCGAGACTACGTATATGCTGCTTAAGAAACTTAAAAATAGCAAAATTCAATAAATACATGCACATAGCATTTAAAATTACAAAGATGAACAATAAAACTTACAATCAAAGCTTCTCCAAGAATTTACACAACAGATGGAGAAATATTTTAGGGCAAGATCAAATAATACATTGTGCTCTTCACTCTGCAGGACTGAAAATGGCACACACATGAATAATAGACCAACAAATAAAATTTCCTTGAAAATTGGAGAGAGGCACCCTGTGACAGAAAAGGTGAACACTAAAAAACATAATATGCGAGTATGACTGCCAAAAGACAATTATGAATGACAAAAATGTTAGATTCTTGAACTTAAAATTATCTTTATTGATTGTTTAGTGTCGTGGAAATTAGACAACACTCGCAGACTCGTCCTCTGAAGGTAAAAAGGTTTATTACAGAAAGATGGTTAATACAGGATAGAATAAAGCAGGATAGAATAATGAGAGAGCTCTGAAGCGCTTGTTCTAAACCACTACTATATATGTGAAACGCAGAGCATGACATAATTCTGTGTACCGATAAGAAGCAGTTTGAGGCAGTTCAAACAGGCTTTGTTTTAGGATCTTGGAAGTTGTTTAGATGAACCTTGAACAGAAGAACATGTTTGTGTCTCTGTAAGCAGATAAACATTCTGCACTGATCTCACTGACATGACATGGCCTTCTTAGGCATTATCCTCACATGAGAATGAAACAGAACAAGAACAAACTTATTACAAAGTAAAAATTAGTCATTTCCCTCACATTACCCCCATTTTATCATTACAAAATATGTTAACTAAAATTAACAGAGAAATTACATTGCTGTGAATACATCAGAACTTCAGAATCCTTTCACGGTTCAACTGAATTCAACATGATACAGATATAATGAAGGTGCTAATGCTGTTTTTGTGGATATAAAGTATCCTGTCGTCAAACAAGCTCATTAAGGGTGAAATGAGAATAATCATAGTCAAAGGAATATTTACAATAGGTGTGAAATGGATGTCAATGGGTAGTCATCGTCAGTGTCACTGGGAGAATCTGATACCCAGTCAGGTTTAGGATACAAGTCAGGTTGGTCATCATAGGGATCGTAATCAGTCTTTGTCAACATCAGCGTTTGGTCTTTAGTGATTTCAACGAGCATGAGAGACTGCTCTGAACGAGAGAAACAATACAAGGCAAAATGAGCAAGACAAGAAGAATTATTGCACCTACTGGTAGACAGACGGTTAATATCCATGAGCCCCATCCCCCGAGTTCAGCCAATCAAACCCAATTTCGCTAGTCTGTGAAGTGTTGCATATCACAGACCGCGTATGTTCAATGATAGAATAACCATTATGTGTCTGCATGACAAGGGGACGTGTGACGTTGTGTGGGTAGCACTGTTGGCAATGATTCTGCTGACGAAAGGCAATATAGAATGGTTTACAGAGGCGGCCAATATCTTGCCATACAGGCTTTTAACTACTAATTGTCATCCAATCTGCAGCAATAGTCTACTAAAGAACTTTGTGGGCTTATGTGGGACCTATAGAAATCACGTCGCCTTAGGCACTTAGTCCCGTCACCTCGATCAGCTAAATACCAAGTTTGGGTAAAGGTGTGTGCGTCATGCACTCTTTCTGCTGCGATGATGTGATTGGCGTGATTGATCATTAAGTCTTCCACCCAATAAACTTCAATATCACGCTTTGGTTTATCTTTTCAGCTTAAGGGTCTACCCCCGGACCCCCAGTGTTGTCCCAGTGATTTGTGAGTTTATTTCTATGACAGGGCTTACTAACAGATACTACCTATACCAGGAGAAGGGTGCATGATTAGGAATAGGTTTGTATTTAAGGTCGACATCTAATGATTTGTGTCTAGTCTGCAACAGTAGTCTGTGGTCAGGGAGCTTTGGGGTGTAAGAAGTGTGGTAGCAAATTCACGTCGTCTAACCTCTGTTCTGGTCATGTGGCTATATAGTACGCACTAATGAAGTTCAGTCCTCCTAAGAGTACAGTTTCTGTCGTCAACATTTTCTCCAAAAACTACATGTCCATGATTTCGCAGGCTACTAGATACCACTTAAGACCGTCTATTGTGGAGTCGCGTGGGAGTGGTGTGTTGATGTGTCAGGGTGTAGTGTGTCATGTGTGTGGGTGTGTATATGCAGATCGTTGCTCGTGAGCGTAGGTCCTCCTAGAGGCCTCTTGGTAGAGAATTTCCTATTGTAGTCCCGTCTACTCCAGCTCAATGCTTGGCTCTGGCACCCTCCTGGAGTGGCTTGCATGCACTCATGTGGCTCTCTGGTTGACTTTCACTGCTGAATGAGTGACAAAGAGAACCTGGAATGGCTCAGACCACCTTGGCTTGTTCCACCTGGTCCTGCGGAAGTCCTTGATCACAATCCACTCTCCGGGCTTCAGATCATGCAGCGGTCCCGTGGCTGGAGCTGGAAGTGCTGCCATAACCTGCTTGTGGATGGAGTGCAGAGCAGAGGACAACGTTGCACAGTAATTTAACATTGCATTATCACATGCTGCAGGTCAGGAAGAGGAGCTGTCACAGGTCCAATTCCTGTGTGTGGAGGTCTCCCAAACAGTATCCCAAAGGGGCTAAGCCCATCCTAAGCCTGTTTCAGAACATCATTTGCTCAGTCTGTTTTTTAATGTGACATTTTCTCTCTCTACCACCCCACCACTAGCTGGATGATATGCACAGTGCTGCTTTAAGTCAATACCCAAATATTCACCCAACTACTAAAGGGCATGGCTCACAAAAGGTGTGCCATTTTCACTGGAGATTATCATTATCACTACCGTGTCCTGTTTGGATGTAGGGATGAGTCCTTTTTGGATGTAGGGATGTGGCCTTCTCTACCTTCAAACCTTAACCCACGTTATGAGTTGCGCAAACAGTGTAAACAAAATTATTATTATTATTTTTGTTTTTAGAGTAATTAGAGAAGCCAATGCTTTATCACAGCTATCCTTCCCCCTTTTTGACACATGGTCCCTGCCATGCATCAACTTTGAAGACAAGGACAGCCCTGGGGGCACCGCCAATCTCCGTCAACAACCGAGCAGCCTGCTTTGCGCCAGAGTCTTTTCCTCGTCCGCATAGCCCGTCCTTGGAGGTCTGAAAGCTGTAAAGAAGGAGTGATTATTTTCTTTTGAGTTTTGGGACCATAGATGCAGCTGCTTGCTTTGCTGCACTGTCTACTGGAGCATTTCCTAGGAAAACATGGTCTAATTTGGGAGTGTGTGCATCACATTTGCATACTGCAATAGTTTTGGGGAGTAGGACTGTGTCCAGCAGTTCTGAGACTAGTTTGTGGTGGGCTATGTGTGTTCCAGAACTCGTCAGGAAGTTTCTGTATTTCCAAATTGTCCCCAAATCATGTACTACCTCAAAGGCATATCTACTGTCAGTGTAGATATTTACTGACTGTCCCTCAGCATGTCTTCATGCCTCTATGAGGGCATACAGGTCAGCTGCTTGTGCTGAAAGGTTTGAGGGGAGACTTCCTGACAGACCGTCTCGTGTGCGGTCACTACTGCATAGCCCACTCGATTTTTACATGTCTCTGGGTCACGTGACACTGACCCGTCCACAAAGAGGATCAGATCTGAGTTTTTCAATAGAACATCTTTCAGGTCGACTCTAGGAGAGCAGAGTTCGTTAGTACAACACAATCATGTGGTTCCTGGCTCCCTCTGTTGGAAGAAGAGTAGCAGGGTTAAGGACAGTACATCGTTTTATAGTGACATTCGGCATGCCTAGTGGTATAGTGTTATGGTGCAGCCCCATTGGGTGGACAGGTGTGAGGTTTTCTGTTCAAGTAGCAGTAACACCACCTCATGTGGAACCAAGAGGATCAATTCTGAGTACCAGGTACTCTCTACCAGGTCTCTGTATGACACTAAATCTTTCTCAGCCGCTGCAACTGCTCTCATACACTGAGGAAAACATGCTGCTACAGGGTCTAACTTACCAGAGAAGTATGCTGTCCAACCTGTCGCATATGCCATCTCTCTGAGCAATGCTTCTAGAATGGTATAGTTTAGAATAAAAGATCTTCGATACGAACACATACCTAGGATATATAGAACCCGTTTCTTTGTCCGAGGCTTGGGAATCTTCTGGATTGCAGATATTCTTTCAGCTGAGAGTTTCTTTCCCTTTGCAGAAATGTCAAGACCCAAGAAATCTCACTTGTTGTTGTACATACTGTAATTTGGAGAGACTGGCTTTGTGTCCCTCTTTGGCAAGATGCTGCAACAATTTAATGGTGTCAGTTTCACACTGTGCCTGGAGAAAGTGGTAGAGGTGCTAAGCTGTCCTTTAGCATTTGGTTGTATATCGTTAGTGATTCTCAATACCCTTAATATAAGCAAGTGAAAGTAATATGAATGCATATGAATCCAAACTGAAACTGATTGCCTTTATCAAGAGGTATACTGAAAAAACGCATTAGCTAAATCTACAACTGAAAATCATTCACCATTTGCTGGGACCTGGCTTAATATAGTGCAAGAATTTGGCACATCTGGAGCTCTCTGTTTGACTGCTGCATTAACCCCTTGCAAATCTTGTACAAATCACCATTCATCAGGTTGCAGGGTTTTTTTTGCTTCTCTCACTGGAAATATTGTAGTGTACAGTGACGAATCAGGACAGGGAACAATGACCCCTGCCTTCAATAATGAATTAAAATCTGGTCTAATGCCCTCAATAGCTTCTGATTTAAGAGGGTATTGAGATTGTCTGGGCCTAAAGTCTTGGGCGTGATCATGACTGGTGGTGCACTTCTAATCAGGCCTACGTCATCTTTCCCTTGGGCCCACAGGCTGAGAGGCACCTTCTTCAATTGTGGGTGTATCTCTAGGGGTGTAGGGCTTGTCCCAAGGTTCAGAAACATGCCCTTGTCAGGACATTACATCCTGGTTAACCTTGTTCTTTTCCTGAAAGAATTTTTATAAACTCCCAGCGTCAGGCTGTACCACTTGGAGGTGGGTTTCTGTTCCAAATCTGTAATTTTCCCACTCTCACATAATCTGACCCACAGTCCCACGTCTTTCTACTGTTTGTTCTTTGTTTTGGCTAATGAGACGTGAGGTGCTGATTCTGGGACGAAAAATGCACGCAACTGCTTGTTACTCAATTTGAATGAACACGCACAAAATTTGTCACACCAATATGGTTTGCTTGTATTTTCTCATTTGTAAGACGCTTTGGATAAAAGCTTCTGCTAAATGAATAAATGTAAATGTACATACAGCTCTTCACTTTCTGGGATATCCATAAACCATTAATTCTCAAAATTAAAGTCTCTTCCTTCATGCACTTGCAGTGTGCAATGAAGGGCAGAGGACAGCATAAAATTCATCTTATGTGCCTTCATCTTATGTGCCAATGTCAACAAATGAGCACAGGCTCTAGGCTTGTTATGCATGGACCATTGATAAACACAGCTCTATTTCTCTAACAAATGGAGTTCCCAAAGATGAGTCATAAGTTATTGTTACTCCCTGAGGTGAGGACATAACATTTAAGTGTAAAACACACATTAAGTCCTTGCCCAGTAGATTGACTGGACATGAAGACGAAATTAGGAATTTGTGGGTTACTCTTTTCCCATTTTCACATTCACAAACTAGTGGTTCAGAGAAACATTCTAATACTGAATATATATAATTTTTTTTTCCTCAGTAAAATTTACTTGTGTGTTAAATTTGCCAAATGTATCATGTACCGCTGATATGATGGAATGAGTCAATGGGGCATGCCACTTGATAATAATCTGCCATAAAAATACTGCGCCTCTTAATAAGTACTCTCTTTACTTATTTATTGCTCAAACCGGACTCTTTCCGTTAGCAAATATATTTACCGTTATTATCTCTCTCTCTCTCTATATATATATATATACCCGTCGGTATATTATCTTAGTTTTGAAGCTGTGACCTAAGAAACACCAATATCTCTGGTTTTTTTGATGATTTCTACTGGTCAGTGGTAAGGCTGCGCCTGTCTTTCGCTCTGCACAATAAAGGGCAAACCGCCTGTATCAACATGGAGTTCAGGGTGGAACTTTTCCACGAGCGTCCACCGGTTTGCTTGTTATCCAGAAAAGCTGAAAAGACTCGCGCAGCCTTGGTATTTCCTACCAAGCATTGTCAAAATTTAAATAAAAAATGTATACAGACATTTTGGATAAAATTACATAGGCCTAGATGAAACACAGAAATAGGTTAACAAAAATATTGGCATTTATTATTAGTAAGGAAAGTTGCAGTACAGTATTTGAGATTAATGGGTTTTATTGTTATATGCTGGGAACCACTGCACTTATTTTATTTGTGTCACGTATCGTGACGGAGCGGAGATAGGACGGATGCAAGTGCAGTATGAACAGTTGTTTATTTTAAAGGAGAGACAGGCAGACAAATCCAAAACGTGATCCATAAACGTAATCCAAAACAGGCGACAGTCAGGCGATCGGCAAACAGGCATACACAGGGTTAAACATGAATCAAGGTCGTGGTCACGGAAAACAGGGTCGATAAACAAAACGAGAACCATGAACTATGACGAGGAACTGGGAGCGGATAATCCAGCGTGAACTAACTCTAAACAAGGACCGCGACTATGACTACTAAACGAACTAATCTAACTCTACAATAATCTTCCACGTTGTGTGGTGGGAGTCGCGCGGTATATATGTGGACATGATCAGCGTCTAAACTGCTAGCAGCTGAGGGCAATACAGACACACGTGAAATCCCAGCCAATGACAGAACAGGGAGGAGACATGACAGAAACATAAACAAAACACACGTGTCCAGATGTCACTACTGTCAACAATGGAAAAGCAGGTACTCGCGCATTCCCGCTTAGAGCACGCTGCTTCAAGGGGGAATCATGACAATTTAAACATGCAGTAAATTTCTAACTTTAATTACTTCCTCATTTCGGTTCCCTGAGTAACAGAGTTAAGCAGGTCCAAAGGTGAAAAACTGTTGTGGGCTATATCTATTAGATTACAAGACAGCTAAACAGAAAGCATTTTTATGGCACTTTTAAAACATGCCCTTTGTTATATTTAACAGATATATTTCTAATCAAAAGTTGTCTGGAGGCCACCATGCCATTTCGATTCATGTATTACATTTAATTTATTACAGCCTGGAGAATTTGATTTCTCAACAAAATGTGAACAGAATGTATATTATTGCATCTAATATATTTGCACTACTACTATTACATTTGTACTGTATATATTTATACAATTTTCTTTATACCTTGTTGCTTGATGGGGAATTGCATGCTGAATCTCATTGTACTTTGTTGTAATTTGTATTCGTAAGTAATATTGTACATTTTAATACATTTGTATCTAATATTAAAAGCAAGAAAATCTAAGGACTAAATTCAGACTCAACACTGAGGGTTCCATTGAAATAGCCAACAATACCCACTTCTATTTAAGCAGAATTTGCAGAGAAACCATTCAGTTACTTCAAGAGCTTGGACTCATGATTTTTCCTTCCACAACAGTCAGTGCGTTTACATGGACAACAATAATCCACTATTAACGCGATTAAGACAATACTGTGATTAAGAATCTACCATGTAAACAGCAATTTTTAATTACCTTAATCTGATTAAGGTCATACACGAAGTAAACACTAATCGAATTAAGACCTGTGGAGTATTCCTTTTTTAGTCGTGTTATCGACGTGTATTACAGACATGTAAACACCTTAATCACATTATTAACGTCATGTGAGAGTTTTCACCGCATTTTGCGACAGGACACAATGACACACGGCAGTGCTCAACATTTTACGGTGAACAAGAGAGTATGGCTGCGTCCCAAACTGCGCACTTACCTACTATAGGCCTGTAGTGGGGAAAAATACATGTATCTCGGCTACTATATAGACAGTAAGTACGCGGTTTGGGACGCAACCCCCTGTGTCCCAAATAGTTGTCTATTTGCACTTACAGCATGACAAATAATTAACTGCACTTAAAGTGTTCGTAAAAAAATTAAATAAAAACACAAAACTGTATACGGTACCATAACGAAGACGAACTGTATGTTGATACGTGAAATTCTGGAAGGACGTCGGCCGGTGTGGCGCAGTGACATAATGACGTGTACCGTTAATCTAATTATGTTCTATAACGTGTAAAATGGGTATGTGAAAGGAGTATTCTAAAAGCGACTCATGTAAATACCTTAATCACATTATTATCTTACTCAGAGTAAGGTCAATAATTAGATTACTGCTGTCCATGTAAACGTAGTCAATGGCAGGTCGATCAAATCCACAAATGTCTCTTGCAGAATTGCTGAATTGTGTGCTTACTTTTTAGCAGTCGACTGGCAGGCTTGATCCGGTTGGTCCACATCTAATGCTGTTGCTTCACTCACATCAGAATAAATGATTTGTGTGGCAGGATTAGATGTTGCTGTCTGGAAAAGATGAAGGGACAGTTATGCTGCAGGGATAATCTTCATACAAATCATTTGTTTGTCCCTTAATATGGTTTCCAAAAGATATCTTTTCCAGTATATACCATCCTTACTTTCGTCATTATGTTCCTTTAAAGGTCATTCCTAATATGTTAGTGATCTAGCTGAAGACAAACTGCTATTCGGTATTCCCAATGCTAAAAGTGAAAAGTGCATGGACTCTTGTTTTAGGCATGTATTAATATGACTGGATTTAGCAGCAATGGCAGCTACAAATTACACAAATCGCAATATGCGAAGAACATACTGTAAGTTCAATTATTCAATAACTTCCAAATGCTTTCATTCTTTTATCTAATGTGAAAGACTAAGCAAGCTAAATGTGTTTCACAGCTGTCCTGATGTTTAGGCTACATTTGACAATGACTATCTAATAATATTTAATTTCCATTTCCATTTCCATAATAATATTACAAACTTTTTGTGTTTGTTACATTCCAGAAAGACCAGAAAAGTTTGCTGCACCAGAATCTACGTTAAACCTGAGATGCACTCTGCAAGTCAAAATGGTATGAATTCCTGAGAGCATTTTCTTTTAACAACAATGGAGAACAAACATTTTAGAACATGTACAATGAATGAATAAGTTTTACAATTTATATATATTTTAAATTAATTCAGCTAATACTTTCTTAGCATAGCCCTGCAGAGATATGCTGCGCTGTCCACAGTGTGTTGTCTGTGTGAGATAAGTGGAGCAGCTGTTCAAAAAGCACATTTATAATGTTTGTACAGTAATATAGTAAAAAGCTCCGTAAGGCATTGTCTTGCTTGGGCTAAAACCAAATAGTGCATCTCCTATTAATATCATGTTAATGATTTTTTTTTTTAAGTTCCATAAGTGGGGTTGGCAGGAAACCCAGGAAAATCCCCCCGAAAACAGAGAGAAAAAGTAGAAAAAAAATATTTTCCTATGCCTGAACATTTTGGGCTTGTATCAAGTCTTTTTGTGCCGTTTTTGACTTGTAGTTAGGCTGGAAATTTTCCTGAAACCTGGAAACCCTCCCCATGAGCTAGGACAAGCTATTCTTTAAAAAGCCACATTAAAGTAAAAACCTTGAGCTTTTGAATTTGTTCATTTTGTATTGTCTTGGATTCCAGGTTACTAAGCCCCTAAAGGGTCACAATGAAAATTCTTTTTTTAAATGTATTTATTTACTTTTGTGTAATTAAGCAATAATCTTTGCATTCTCTTGCAATATATTTGTAAAGCTTATAAAAAAAGAATACTCCAACTATTGTTCATATATGTATTTGTTTAGGATGCTTTATCTGTTCAAGCCAAATAATGTATTTCTATTTGGTTACATCCCTAATTTGCAAGCTTTGGGAGGAATTCAGAATTTTCCAGAAGCTGTTGCTGAAAGTCTGAGATTTGATAAGAGTTATATCTGTTAATTTATCAATATATGATTATATGAGCTGAACCATATTGCTACTGCATGACCAAGTACATAATTAAACTGCTAGTTACGCATGTATTTGTAGTTCTGTGAATTCCGGATGACTGCCAGAGGCAGTGTAACACTACTGGATTATCGCAGTGCCAGCCAGATAGGTTGAGAGAATATACCAACAAAGTCACATATTTATTTATGCTGAGCCCTGGGGGTTATAAGCCACAGTAGCCCAGCAATCTGCCTCGGTATGCCTTTCTTGCGCATTCCAAGTGACTAAGAACTCTGGCGGTCATCCGGAACTCATAGAACCAGAGTTACATGCATAAGTAGCATTCTGTTTCAATCCTACTGACTGCCAGCGGCAGTGTAACACTACTGGATGACATATACCGACATAGTCATGAGGAATGCCACCCACCCGATGAAAATTAAGGCCGCTCCTGAAGAACCGCAGAACAAACAGCATGATGAGCAGCAACGTTGACCTTATAAAACCAAGCAAATGTTCATGGAGAAGCCCAGGTTGCTGCAGTAGAGCTATCCGCCAAGGAAACGCCTCTAAAAACAGCCCATGAAGATGAGATGGCCCTAGTGGAATGGCAAGTTAGTCTCCAGGGCAATGGTCTCCCTGCCGCCTTGTAAGCCAGTATGCAGTACTGTCCTTTTCTTACAGTCCTCATATAGCCAGTCTTGGGCAAGCCACATTTAGTGGCAAGCTGCCAGAAGCATGACTATACGACTACCCAGCTTGCAGGTCACATAGCCCATTGCCAACAGGGCAGTTTGTAGAAACTGCGAAACAGAAGGATCAATATTAACTGGTTCCAGCATACTGGTGGCAGCAAGAAGTAACTGATAGATTGTGTTTTCTGTACGAGTAATGCAGGCAGCAGACTCATATGCCGTTTTTTAGCAAGGAGTCTGTACGACCACATTGCACAGTGGGACATCGCACATTCCCTCATAGAGCCTCGTCAGGAGACACCACCAAGGCTGCTCTATTTCTGGAGCATCACTAACCCCAATGGAATCTGCTTCAGCCATAGATGCTTACGTCCGAGCCTGGAGCGGCTAGCAGGACCAGAACCAGTGAGGGCATTTGAATATTTAGCCACAAAATCTTTACATGGTGGCATGGCAAAAGAAGT
Source organism: Ictalurus furcatus (assembly GCF_023375685.1). Lineage (NCBI taxonomy): Eukaryota > Metazoa > Chordata > Actinopteri > Siluriformes > Ictaluridae > Ictalurus > Ictalurus furcatus. The sequence continues at coordinate 11,253,517 of NC_071255.1, read as the reverse complement.
CTCAGCTGTTCCTGTCTGAAAAAAAAACATTTGTTTGGGCAGATTGGACAGGTGACTCGTCAAGTCCTAGATGAGCAATAGCCATTCAAATCACAGCCAAAGTATCAGCGGGAGTGGCCTGGGCCTGACCAGACGACTGTACTGATCCCCTACTAGACCCCTCCGCTGCTGGATAACCAGTGAAAACATTCTGAGGTGATGGTTGTGTAGCAACATCCACCGCATTCCCATGATCGTGAAAAAAAAAAATCTGAAGCACTCATAGAAAGCACATCTCACTAATAACACCCTCGGATAGCACCGTAAAGTTTAAAGTTAAGTGGGAAAAACAATAAAAAATAATACGACTCCCTCAGATGGACCAATAGATAAAGTACTCCAAATCTGTTGAAGTAGCGTAGATGCACACTAAGACAGCTTGTGAGGACGATATTTTGCTGCCAACCAGGCGATAAAGTGAAAGAGGCAGAGTGTTGGGCTACTGTGGCTTATAACCCCCAGGGCTCAGCATATATCACTACGTGACTTTGTTGGTATATTTGCTCAACCTATCTGGCTGGCACTGTGATAATCCAATAGTGTTACACTGCCGCCGGTGGTCAGTAGGAATGAAGAACTTGATTTTAAGGTGTACTTTAAGCAACTAACCAAAGCCATATCTCCCTGCCATTCTCGCCTGCTATCCCACTGAAGCTAAGCAGGGTGGAGCCTGGCCAGTACCTGAGTGGGAGATCTCCTGGGGAAAACTAAGGTTGCTGCTGGAAGTGGTACTAGAGAGGCCAGCAGGGGGTGTTAACACTGTGGTCTGTGTGTGGCCTGATGCCCCGATATAGTGACAGGGACACTATACTGTAAAAACTGCACTGTCTTTTGGATGAGATGTTAAACCAAAAGACTGTAACTGAAAGAGGCCACTACCATTAGGGAATACTTTTGCCATGACAGGGTGTACTTTGTCTGCAACAGTGTTTTGGTAGGTGGTACGTGTCAAATTAACTTCCACATGAAAGCCAGGACCCAAAGTTTCCCAGCAGAACAGTGCCCACACTGCCTCCGCCGGCTTGCCTTCTTCCCATAGTACATCCCGGTGCCATCACTTCCCAGGTGAGCGGCGCAATCGGCCTTCCACATGATGTAAAAGCAAATGTGATTCATCAGTCCAGGCCACCTTCCATTACTCCATGGTCCAGTTCTGATGCTCACATGCCCATTGTAGGCTTTTTCAGTGGTGAACAGGGGTCAGCAAGGGCACTCTGACTGGTCTGCAGCTACACAGTCCCATAAGTGGCAATCTGTGATGCACTGTGTGTTCTGACACCTTTCTATCAAAGCCAGCATTAACTTTTTCAGCAATTTGTGCTACAGTAGCTTTTCTGAGGGATCGGAGCAGACGGGCTAGCTTTCACTCCCCACATGCATCTGGGAGCCTTGGGCTTCCATAGCCCTGTCGCCGGTTCACCGGTTGTCCTTCCTTGGACCGCTTTTGGTAGGTACTAACCACTGAATACCAGGAACACCCCACAAGACTTGTTGTTTTGGAGGTGCTCTGACCCAGACGTCTAGACCTCACAATTTGACCCTTGTCAAAGACATTGAGATCCTTACGCTTGCACATTTTTCCTGCTTCCAACACATCAACTTCCAACATGACACAACATTGACATTGTAACAATAATCAATGTTATTCATGTCACCTGTCACTGGTTTTAATGTTATGGCTGATCGGTGTCTATACAGTACAAAAAATGTGCCATATATAGATCTGATATTACTTTAATTTGCGATCATATATAAGTCAGTTAACCCAGAACATATTTATAAATGACTGAAGTGCTTTACACATACCTCGATTTTGCTTATTTCCTCTGGAGGTTCTTTCTATCCTGCACAGAAAATGTATTACAATAAATCAAATTTAATAGTAATTGTTTATAAAGTAGTTAGCAGTCACATGAGACAAGTGTTTAAAATATCATTGAAACAATTATGATTTAAAATAAATAAATAACAACTAAATAAATAATTACAACTGCTACTACTACTACTACTACGACAACGAAGAAGAAGGAGAAGAAGAAGAAGAAGAAGAAGAATCAACTTACTCCAATCCTGACATGAAATTTGGTTATAGATACTATTGATACTAAAACCTGTCTATGTAAAACCTCTGGCAGAATATTTGTGACATTTTTGTGAATTATTATATGATGATTTCCCAATTAAGAGGGCTGCTGGTAATATTTGATAGAATAAAATAAACAATAAAATCAAAAAAGTTATGTTAAAATGTGTTGGCATCCTTACAATTTCTGGTCACACTTTCAGAAGCATGTATTACAACTTATGAAAGCAAAGTAAAACATTTTTTTAACAAAAGTCTAACATTTTGTTAAGAAAATAACTCTGTGCACTGCTTTATTAAGCTGTAAATCAAACCAGAAAATGCTGGAGGATTAAAATATCCAGACAACAAATGCAACCTGCATCTGCTCCAGATTTACTTAGTAGATTTACATACTTTTTGCAAGGCCCAAGAACTGATCCATTTACAGTTCTGCACTGTTACGACACCGGTCTAGGGTCAAGGTGTAACATAAAAGGAAGTATAAACAAAAATAAAAATGAGGTAACACACGTCTTTCAAAATCTTTGAAATCTTACAAATTTAATGATTACAAGGAAGAAGAAAGAAACAATCCAAAACAAACAATCACAAAGAAAGCAAATGTCTTCAGGGCTGGGCAAGGCCAAAATAATAAACAGAACAGTCACTACCTTGTCCCGTATCAATTTAAATTACCTAACAAAAAAAAGGTAGTTCAAAAGAAAATACACAGTCTAACCTGACTCCCTAACAGAAGCAAAAACAGCGAACATAAGATACACCCAAAAATAAATGGCACCCAGTCCCTACCACTTTCATGATTATTAGAAAAGAAATATTTACAATGGAAGATATTTACAATAGAGCCACAACACAAAACAAAATGGGGGAATGGGACAACACGATTCTACCACTCACTTCTTTCACTCACACACGATACAACAAGCAAGTGATTTCACTTAAACACCGGAAAATATTCGCTACTCAATAGCATGCCCACAATCACAGATAAACCACCCATCTGCACTCCTCTCGACATATCGTTCTTCCGCCTTTTTAAACGACGCCCAATCTTCTCCTCTCCAATCCCGGTGCAGCACGTCAGCACGTTGAAATGGGGCGGAGTGACCTGTGAGAGCGAAACAGGGGGAGGGAGAGAGAGAGAGTGAGAGAGAGAGCACACACACACACACACAATACGTCTCCTGACGTAACAGTACCAAAACAGCTCAGGTCAGGTTAGACAGCTCAGGTTAACAAAGAATTTTGTTACATCTGGCCCTAAATTTAAGTTATTTCGGGCCCAAATGTGAACCAGATTCTTTTCAGAAGTGATGAAAATGTTAATTACAAGGAATAATACAAAGTTATGGTCTAATGTACTTACCTTTCTATGCATTTAATAAAGTAGAAAATCAAACCAGCAATTCCAGCAACACCCAATAAAACTCCAGAACCAATCCCAGTTATAGCTTGTGCAGACAGTGAATCTCTACCTCCACCCATAGAGCCTTTTTCTATGAGAATACAAAGAAATAATTTAGAGAAAAATTTAGAGAACGTCTAGGTTAAAAGTATATCTTGATATAGTCATATATACATTTTACATAGGGTCACTATACATTCTTACACATGCACCGCCATTTACTTATGACTACTGTACATTTTTCTACACACACTACCACATCTGCGCATCACACATGTCTAATGTGCAGTTTTAAGATTGCCACTCTAATATATTTCATACAAGTAATCTGTACAGGAATAGACTGCAAATATCATGAAGAGCTATTTCTGCATACTTTTATTCCTTCTTATTTGTTGTATATTGTGAGTTTATTGTGCAGTCTTAAATATTGTGAACTGTTGTCTCAGTCCTCCCTGTTTCTCTTGTGTTGTGGCTGATGTGACACCAAATTAAGAGTAAGAGTAATACAGCTGGTCTGTTTAAGTATGCTGATGATATGGTTCTGGTGCAACTTTGTTCTAAAAATCAAGTAATGAGCGAGCAAACTTATCTTAAAAATGTGGTTGCTCTTGAAGACTGGTGTAAACTGAGTGCCTTGCATACAGATGTAAGGAAAACAAAAGAGATGATTTTCATTGTTAAATCTGGTGAACAATATGTGTTAGGGAAACTAAAGTTAAATGATCAGGTTGTTGAGATTGTGGAAAGTTTTAAATATTTGGGACCATATTTGGATACAAGTTTTAGTTTTTATGAGAATGTAGACAATATTTTAAGGAAAGCAAATCAAAGGTTATTTTTTATGCATAAACTTAAGAGTTTTGATGTTAGTCAATCCGTTTTGGAAATGATATACAAAAGTCATGTTGAGAGTATTTTAATGTTTAATATTATAGCCTGGTATGGTGACTTAGGAGTGAGGAATAAAAATAAGATGCAGCGGATACTGAGAACTGCAGGAAAAATAATAGGACACCAGCAAACACAGCTTGATAAACTGTATTTGCTGGCAATGCACAAAAGAGCAACAAGGGTTGTATTTGACTCTACACACCCACTTAACTCAGAATTTGTAATGCTTCCATCTGGAAGGAGGTATAAGGTCCCAAAATAACTTAGAAATGTGTATAAACATTCCTTTATACCAGTGGCAATTATAATATAAAATGAAAGGTAAGCAACTCATTTTAGAATAATTTTTATATTGATGTATTGTGTATGTGTATAACTTGTGTATTGTGTATGTGTATAATTGTGTGTGTGGAGGGGGGGGGGGGGGGTTGTGTTTGAGAAGCCAAAGAACATTTCCACATTGGTGGACCATAAAGTTAAGTTAAATCAATCAATTTTCCCTTGATAATCAATAAAGTACTCTTTATAATTACATTATACAGCATTTGGCAGATCCCCTTATCCAGAGCGACTTACAGAGTGAAAGGACATGACTTTTTTCTACATTTATACAACTGAGCAGCTATGAGTTAAGGGCCTTGGCAAGACTGGGATTTGAATGCACAACCTCACATTCAGTAGGCCAATGCCTTAACCACTGACTGAAAATTAAAACAAGCTCAGCACACTAGATTTGATTTTAAACACCTCTACACTCAAAAAAATGTTGGGTTATCTTTTCTACCCTAATACTGGGTTGAGCCTTTTGGGTCATTTAATTGGGGTATTTTCTCAATCGTGGGTAGTTTTGTGCAACCCAACAGCAGGGTTAGTGGCTGGGTCATTTTCACTGACAGTTGAATCAATGGTCAAATCAACTCAAAGCGGACTGTTTGAATTCGCCTCAGGTGGAGCTAGCGGGTTTTGAGGCAAGGAAACTAAATGAACACAGGTAAGTTAGCGTTCATCACTATTTAGTGTTAAAGCTGCTGAAAATGCCTGGCCAAGTTTGTGATATTTATGGAGGGAGATCTCGAAAATGTATTCATTGGAAAACAGTAACTCAGCGAGTGATAATTAACTTTACATATCGGGACGGCTTCAAAAGTGAATATCATGTACTTGTCTTATATATAGAGTGGGACTTGTCTTCCCAGATGGCAGGGAGAAGATGTATCAACTCAATCTTACATCTGTGAAATGTTTTAATGATTTTAATAACGTCACTTGAATTTCATGGAATTGTTTGTGTATTTTCGGAGCTTTTTAGTAGAATTTTAGCATACAAACAAATAGCATTTTAGGATAATTGTAGGGTTGAAAAAAGTATAAATAACACATCTCTGTGTTATTAGTGTTATATTTAACCCATATTTTTGTGGAAATGTTTAACATACCGCATGTGTTAAATGTACTAACACACTGATTGTGTTGAAAGCATCACAAAATGTGTTGTCCTTAACTAGACATACAGGTGTGTTAAAATTAACAAATGATTGAGTGAAGGATTTTATCAATATATTTCTCCATAAAACCATTACTATACACTAGAAAAAGCAAAAATGTGCGATAACAGTCCAGTTTACATTAAATTAAATGCACCGCTATCTTCCTTAGCTTTGGCTCACTTGTTTTTAATGCACACTGGTTCATCAGTTGGTTTTTTGGCTGTTTTAAATTTCTCCTTTTATCAAAATCTGACTCTTTCTTCTTCAAAGTCTACATATATAAACTCCATTTTAGCAGCTCTAGCAATACACTTCTAAAGAGCTTCTTGTGTATGAATAAAGGAGATACCATGTTGACATATTTGTTTATAATGTGGTGTATTTTACATTTTCATAGGGAAAAATAAACCTGAAAATATCAACCCATTTATGAAATAAAATTAACCCAGCATTTTTGTAAACATGAAACCATCCTTTGGGTTGGAAAAACAACCCATTTACTGGGTTAAAATTAACAACCCAACTTGATGGATTAGTTTAGCCCAAAATGTGTTCTGTCCTATATTTACCCAGCCGTTGGGTTAAAAATAACCCAATTTGGGTTGTTTTTAACCCAGTGTTTTTTTTAGAGTGTATTCTGCACCTCACATCACAACACCACAACTATCACTAAATGGCAGAGGGACTCCTCGATTATTTTCAGTAAGAAATGACTGATATTAGGTTTGTGGGTAACAAATCAAATCATACCTAAGGGTGTTTTCACAATTAGCAATTTTTCCACAGAAACAGTGCTGACCTGAGTGTCTTATGCAACATGTACAATATAACTATAACAACGCACTTAACAGTCCTAACTAGAATCATCTAACTGCCCATTGTTATATAACAGAGATGTATAATTATTAATAAATATTAAGATATTATATATATATATATATATATATATATATATATATATATATATATATATATATATATAGCATCTCACAAACGTGAGTACACCCCTCACATTTTTGTAAATATTTGATTATATCTTTTAATGTAATATCACTGAAGAAATGACACTTTGCTACAATTTAAAGTAGTGAGTGTACAGCTTGTATAACAGTGTAAATTTACTGTTCCCTCAAAATAACTCAACACACAGCCATTAATGTCTAAACCGCTGGCAACAAAAGTGAGTACACCCCTAAGTGAAAGTGTTCAAATTTGGCCCAATTTTCCCTCCCCGGTGTCATGTGACTTGTTAGTGTTACAAGGTCTCAGGTGTGAATGGGGAGCGGGTGTGTTAAATTTGGTGTCATCGCTCTCACACTCCCTTATACTGGTAACTGGAAGTTCAACATGGCACCTCATGGCAAAGAACTCTCTGAGGATCTGAAAAAAAGAATTGTTGCTCTACATAAAGATGGCCTAGGCTATAAGAAAATTGCCAAGACCCTGACACTGAGCTGCAGCACGGTGGCCAAGACCATACAGTGGTTTAACAGGACAGGTTCCACTCAGGATAGGCCTCGCCATGGTCGACCAAAGAAGTTGAGTGCACGTGCTCAGCGTCATATCCAGAGGTTGTGTTTGGGAAATAGATGTATGAGTGCTGCCAGCATTGCTGCAGAGGTTGAAGGGGTGGGGGTCAGCCTGTCAGTGCTCATACCATATACGGCACACTGCATCAAATTGGTCTGCATGGCTGTTGTCCCAGAAGGAACCCTCTTCTAAAGATGACGCGCAAGAAAGCCCGCAAACAATTTCCTGAAGACAAGCAGACTAAGGACATGGATTACTGGAACCATGTCCTGTGGCCTGATGAGACCAAGATAAACTTATTTGGTTCAGATGGTGTTACGAACCGGTCTAGGTCGGGCCGCAACATACAAAAAGAAAAAAAAGAAAAGGGTTGGCGAGAACAAGATTGCGTTTGTTTTGTTTTTATTCTCGGAGCACCTTTTATATACACAGTTGTCTTAAACTTCAGAAGCTGGCCAGGCCAAAATAATAAACAAAAATACCCTCTAACTTACCAAAGAAAACTAACTACACTACAAGAAAAGAAAACAAAAATACACCATCTTCCCTCACTCCCTAGCTAGCCAAAACCAGGAGAAAAGATGAATCAACACAAATGGTGCTGACTTCCTACTAACCACTCCTAACTGTGACTATTTACAAAGGTGACTATTAGTGTGTTAATTAACAAAAGTAATATGTACATATATACACAAGGGTATCACATGAATCATAACGGGGCAGAGCATAAACAAAGTCAAAACAGGCATAAAGTCATACACCGACGAAAAGAACTTGTCTCTATACACAACGCAACGGCACTGATCTACCCTGGGATGGAGACTGACGAGGCTTAAGTACACTTCCGGAAGCATGCAGGCAACCAATCCTATCGCACAAGGCTGGAGCAGGCGGGAACAAGATGTGATCGTCCAGTAGCAAGCCGGAACGTGACGCATGCAGTAGGCGGGGTCTAAAGAAGGGGGAGGAGACAAAAGATAACCCAGCCCACCACCGACAGACACACAAATGGCACATAGAGCAAACAGAAATATATTGGATAACGTAACAGATGGTGTCAAGTGTGTGTGGTGGTAATCAGGTGAGGAGTACAAAGACAAGAGTGTCTTGCCTACAGTCAAGCATGGTGGTGGGAGTGTCATGGTCTGGGGCTGCATGAGTGCTGCCGGCACTGGGGAGCTACAGTTCATTGAGGGCACCATGAATGCCAACATGTACTGTGACATACTGAAGCATAGCATGATCCCCTCCCTTCGGAGACTGGGCTGCAGGGCAGATTTCCAGCATGATAACGACCACTGCCTTGCTAAAGAAGCTAAAGGTGAAGGTGTTGGACTGGCCAAGCATGTTTCCAGACCTAGACCTTATTGAGCATCTGTGAGGCATCCTCAAATGGAAGGTAGAGGAGCACAAGGTCTCTAACATCTACCAGCTCCGTGATGTCGTCATGGAGGAGTGGAAGAGGACTCCAGTGGCAACGTGTGAAGCTCTGGTGAACTCCATGCTCAAGAGGGTTAAGGCACTGCTGGAAAATAGTGGTGGCCACACAAAATATTGACACTTTGGGCCCAATTTGGACATTTTCACTTAGGGGTGTACTCACTTTTGTTGCCAGCGGTTTAGACATTAATGGCTGTGTGTTGAGTTATTTTGAGGGGACAGCAAATTCACACTGTTTCACAAGCTGTACACTCACTACTGTACATTGTAGCAAAGTATCATTTCTTCAGTGTTGTCACATGAAAAGATATAATCAAATATTTACAAACATGTGAGGGATGTACTCACTTTTGTGAGATACTGTGTATATATACAGTCAAACCTTGGCTTGCAAGCATAATTCGTTCCGGAAACGTGCTCGTAATCCAAAGCACTCGTATATCAAAGCAAATTTCCCCATAAGAAATAATGGAAACTCAGATGATTAGTTCCAAAACTCAAAAATAATCATATACATAATAATGATTAACACAAAATACCATTTTATATATATATATATATATATATATATATATATATATATATATATATATATATATATATATATATATATATATTCAATATTTTAAAATAAAGATTGTTTATTGACTGGTTGTTTGTCTTCACTGAGGCTTTGGAGGCAGAAAATCAAGAGAAGAGGAGCTTTTTGTGTGAGTAGACTTTATGCAGTCACAATTCTAGTATCCCATAATAGACACATTGATAATTTTTAGTTATATTGCAGCATTCGAATATTGGCAGTGAACGTTGTATATCTCCTTAGATTTATCTTAGACTATCATGACTTTTCACTTGTATTCCATTTTTGTTTTTCTTGCTTGCCCCCAACCTGAGACCTGATTGGTCTGGAAGTACAAAAAAAGCTTGATGTCACTTGGTGTATGTCACTTTTAAACATCACTCAGATTCTGCCATAATCTTACATCCATTTCCCTTAAGATTACATGTACAAAGTTCACTGGTTACTGTATCATCTTATGTTTTTTACTCGTTTGTATGTGCACTTTATGTCGAAATGTGTAGGTCTTATTTAGTTCTGTGCCGTCTCATGTGGTTAGTGTGTTGTTTTATGTAACACCATGATCCTGGAGGAACATTGTTTCGTTTCACTGTGTACTCTACCTGCTGTATATGGTTGAAATGACAATAAAGCCACTTGACTTGACTTCACTTATGTATTTTAAGTAAAGAAAATGCCATGACTGGATTCTTAAGTACACACGATTCCTAAGTTTTTTTTTAGCCCACCACTGTCAGAAAAAAGGTCGAAATAAATATTTATATGCAGGGAATATATGAAGTGAATAGAAAGGGAGACATCATTGCTGTGTTTTTTTTGTTTGTATGTTTTTGTTTTCGTTAGATGAGTTGGTGATTGAAGATGTAAAGATGAAAAGAAGATAAATATCAAGATAAATATGAATAATCTAAAATGCTGTAAATAAATATTCAGAATGCAACAGCACGCCTTGTTTTCAACCAGCCCAAAAGAACCCATGTCACATCCCTCTTCATCTTCCTCCACTGGCTTCCTGTAGCTGCCCGCCTCAAATTCAAGGCCTTGATGCTACCTCAACACTCTCCGGCGATCAGTTAACCCCCCACTCCCCTACATAAAAAATTGAAATAAAAAACTTTTGCATTTACACACGCACTTTGCTTCTCAACTCAGTTAAAAATCCTGTTTGGTATCACTCAGGGGCGTAACCTGGCCTGAGCACTGTGGGCTGCAACCCCAAAGATTTTTTCTTTAGCCTCAAATAATTATCCACTTGGAGTGGTTTGTCACTACGTAACTGAACATCAGTAAAAGAAGACAGTGGTGTTGTAATTTTATATCTTCAGTGAACAGAGGCGAGACCAATCAGACAGGGTTTACAGGAAAATACATGGAAACACTTGTGTCTTATTGGCTGACAGTCTCTCAATTTCTGCCAAATGCTAGCTCACAGTCAGTGTGAGGGAAAGTGGATATATGCTGTTTATTTTTTTTAAACCAGTAAAGGGGTTGAAACTGAAACAGGAACATCCTCTGATGCTGAGCAGGAAAACAAGGTGTGTTAATGTCTATATGAGTTCCAGTTTACGTGAACATGATATGAGCAGAGCAGAAGGAAAGATAATGTACTTTGCATGGCACTGTAGCAGCTAAATCCATAGCTTAGTTGTGCTTCCCTTTGACTAGTGACACCAAACTAGCTTAGATGAATAAAAATTATTTTATTGGCCTGGTAGTCCTACAAACAGTGACAACACCTGAGGCAAGTTTTATGATAAATCCAACTTGTTCTGTTCATGTCAGAAACTTTTTTCTGATCACGTCATTGACAGCTAGGTTACCTTTGCTTCCATAATACAAAACTTAGGCTACTAGCTGAGCTGAAAAAAAAGCATGGAGAAGAATTGGGCTCAGCCTCAGGTGATTAACAGTCCAGCTAACACCCCTGGTAGCACTACTTCTCTGCTCGCTTTGCATGTATTTCCTCAATTGTAAGTCATTTTGGATGAAAGTGTCTGCCAAATGAATAAATGTAAATATAAATATCATATGAAATAGCAATTTCTCATTACACAACTTCTATTTTACTTTGTACTTTACATTAAACATCCATACTGCAAAAATCATGTGATTAATACAGGTTACGAGCCAGCACGATTTTGTACAGATAACATCTTTGTGACTCAACATATTAAAATCCTCAATAGATCTTTAGCGTGACAATCTTCCAGCTGAAGAAATATTTTTTATAATGATATTTTTGTGTAAATTAGAGTGATGTAGGAATTATTAAGATATAATTATTTTCTAGGTCTATTTACATGTTACTTCAAAACATCTTATATTTTATGTCTGATTTATTTCAAACAGAAGAAAAGCCTATTTTATTTCTTTTATACAGTGTAAAATCTCACCTTTTACTTCCAAAACATGGGATGCAGAGGCATTACGTCCGGTTACAGGATTGGAGGCCATGCAGGTGTAATTTCCAGTGTGCATAAAGGTGACCTGTTCCACAGTAAATACAGCTGTATTCACTTCAGGTAAAGTCCCATTAAACATCCATTTGTACGAGGCATTTGGTGTAGATTCAGTACGGCAAGACAGTGTCAATTTATTTCCTTCCTCCACTGCAAAAGGTCCATCAATTTTCACATTATCTGGTCCAACTGTAACACACAGTACAAAGTCATTGCCTGTCAAATTAAACTTAGATGTTTCTTCAGTTTAAACAAATCAGCACCAGGAATATATTTGTACTTACAATTAACAGTCATTCTGTATGTTGCAGTGTCAGAGCTGATGGGGTTGCTGAATGTACACTTATATTCACCACTGTCTCTTCTCCTCACCGGACTGATCATCACTGATCTGCTATCATTCGAGAATGTGATGTTGCCGCTAGCTGACAGTTTCCTATTATCTTTCATCCATTCAGCACTGTAGATGGTTCCACTCACATTACAGGTTAATGTAGCAGAGGAAACATCTTCTATTAGATCATCTGTTGGTCCAGTAAGTGCTGCTCCAGATATTGTTTCTGTAAAATCCACAGAGGAAACAAATAAACAGTTAAAAACATTAATTTAACAATGTGGATTGAGATGGAATTTGAATTAATTATAATTCTGTTAAAGTTATAACAACATTAAACACAATATGCTTGTTGTATCATATTTGGCAAATAAATCATTTAAGAACTTACTTCCAATTTGTCACATACCAAATTAATTTTTAATCGAACCAAATAGCATTTTGATTCTGTCTATCTGTGACTTTTAGCATTTGGGCTATAACAGCACTTTAAACATTTCACTTACTGTTTTAGAAATCCCAAGAACCTTTTCAGTTTTGAATTTCCCAGATATAGCTTGATTTAATAACCAATTACCTATTTTCAGACCTCTTGTAGATAAATTATATTTATACCACAGCACTGTTGAATTCTGAAATCTGATTTGTCATTAGGTGTTGATTAATTTTTTATAACAACAGCTCTGACAGTGGTGCCGACTACAAATCAAATAACAGGTTTACATCAGTGCTCTCATTCTAAAATGATAGCGTTTCTATAGTAACATCTCATTCACAGGGACGTGCATGGTGGACACTCAACATAATCTAAGCCTAATAATAAACAAAAGATGATATTTGATGAAAAATGTCTTGAAGTCTGTGAAAACTTCTGAAATGTGACATTTACTTAACATTGATGAAAGGATTCTCAGGTGTTAGTGCTTTGTGTAGCAATCACCACAGGACACTCTGCTTCAAGCTGGAGTACATAATTGACTATTTCCCTATAACAGCAGGCCCTGTTTTATTTGTGTTGTTTTCCGTACACAGTATGTACACAAATTATTCAACTACTAGTTAAATACAGCAGTTCTGCTATTTTATGAGTCCAAAATGTAGCATATTTATAAACAGCAACAAATGATTTCCTCAATTTATCTGTCAGTTATATAATTTTACTTCACTGTAAGATATTTCAGGTGGTTAAAAATGTAAGTAAACTCAGCTTGAAGATAAACTTCATTTCAACTCAAACGTTTTGCAAGTTTTTTTTTTTTTTTAAATTATAAACTTGAATTCAATATCCAAAACTTGTTATGACAATTGGAGTTAAAGAGAAGAAATAAGTTCACATAACTTAATGGGGTTATCATGTTTTACAGTGTTGAATTAAAATGTCTCAGTATGCCATTGTCCACTCTTTTGCAGTTGGCAAAGGTTTGCGAAAGGCAAAAAATCAAACAGTGAAAAATCTGTACATTTCTGGGAGAGGTGCTTTGGCTTAATTTAGTGGCTTTCTATTTTTTCTTTGTTGCTGTTGCACATGAATTCAATAACTAAACTAGAACTCACCTAGTACAGTGACGCTGATGGGTTCAGACTTGGAGTAGTTCAGGCTCTGATTGTTATGGGCCATGCAGGTGTAATTGCCACTCTGACTGCTCTGAATGTTGCTCAGTCTGAGCTCTTGGCCCATTTCACCAAGCTCTGTTCCATTCACAGCCCACTGAAACTCAGCAGCAGGGTTGGACTCAGCCGAGCAGGTCAGTATGAGGTTAGACCCAGAGCTGTAGAAGGGTTCCACTGGATCTGCTTCAACAGCAACATTTTCTGGAACATCTGCAATGTAACAGTCCATATTTAGTCAGCTTTACAGCCATCATGGTCTTGTGTAGACCAGGTATATCATGCATGTTTGTTGGATAAATCTCATGATTGTCAACAAGTTGCATAATATGAAATAACTCACAGTAAATGGTGAGCTTCAATGGAGGACTCATTGCTTTGTTGATGATGTTGGATGCTTCACATTGGTATGGGCCTGTGTCATATCTGATCACACTAGTAATGGTCAGACTGCTGTTGTTGTCTGTTAGCTGAACTCGCTCCCCTGCTGTTACCTCAGAGCTGCCATTCAGCCAAATAAATGTAAGAGAGGAGCCAGATGCAGAGCAGACGAGACTCACAGTGCTTCTGAATTCAACCAGCTCTGTTTTACTTGGTACTATGATAACATTGGAGGGTGGCCCTGGGGGTTTAAAAGGTAATACAGGGCTCAGGTGGACACCAGTATACAGAAGATTTGAAATTTCATTTATCGTCAAATCATAAGCATAATCACTGTACCAACACTATTAGCTCTCATGATCTTACATAGTAATCACTGTTTCACTGTTTTAGCCATACTGACCAACATAACAAAATGCAGAGTAAAAATGATCTATGAGTAAAAATGAGTAAAGTACTCCTTGCCAACTTATTTTTAGTCTAATAAAACTGCTATTAAACAACTACAGATTTTTTATGTGGGCACCAGTCACCGATCTTCAGTCACCAGTTATGGAGCTTTCAAAAGAGGATATTTTACTCTAATTCAAATACACGTTCTATTAACTGAAACAAATGAACTATTTTTGTATTAGTGTTGCATCAGCAATAACATCCAATGCATGTTCATAGTCATCGAACGCAAGAATAATATGATAAAGAAAATGTTCTACAATTTGAAAGGTGTGTATTCCAATTTAGCTGTGAAGATGTAATGCAGTACAAATCTGTGTACTTTTAATCCTTACACACCTGTATAAAAACTGATTATAGTTACTTATAAGTATTACAGACTCTTCCTTGCATTTACAAACTGAGGACTGCACTAGATTAAAGAAGAAAAATCTCCCTGCAGTTGTGTTAAAAAGGAAAGTTTTGTTTACTCACCAAACACCTGCAGTGAGGTTTCACCTTTGAATGGAGTTGTAAGAGTGGCTACAATCAGAGAATATCGTCCAGTATCACTCTCAGTCAGGCTCCTGAGCTCCAGAGCTAAAGTGGTGGGGTCCAGAATGACTCTGTGAGTGTAAGGTGGCTGTATTATAATTCCACTTGCAGATCCAATAACAATGAAAGTCTCATTACACCTCCATATGATGAAGGCATGTGGGGGATCAGGAATACGGATTGGAGTAATCACCACATTCTCCCCAACTGCTGTATTTATTATCTCAGGTAATAACAGCTCTTGGCCAAAACATACTCCTGTGTGAAGAAATAAGTAAGCCAAACACAAAAACAAAATAAAACAAAACACTCTGTAATAAAAACACTCTTCAATAATAATAATAATAATAATAATAATAATAATAATAATAATAATAAG
Organism: Ictalurus furcatus; assembly: GCF_023375685.1. Classification (NCBI taxonomy): domain Eukaryota; kingdom Metazoa; phylum Chordata; class Actinopteri; order Siluriformes; family Ictaluridae; genus Ictalurus; species Ictalurus furcatus. Next base: position 11,237,908 of record NC_071255.1, on the reverse strand, counting down.
TAAGAAAGCATGTAATATACGAGAGAGAGAGAGAGAGAGAGAGAGAGAGAGAGAGAGAGAGCATAAAAAACGCAAAGTTTCCAGAGATACAGGACGTTTCAGACCAAGTCCCTTTGTGGCTATAGGAAGGGAAACTGTGTAAACTGCACTGCGCTGTAATGTTTATTTCTTCTATTATGCTGCAGGAAGCCACGCTGCAGTTACTCACTGTATTCATCTTCACAGATATACGAAGAATATAGTGGTCACCTGTACATGACAGCAGAAGCAGAGAGCAGCACACAGCGTGTAAATCCATCAGGAGAGATCCGGAGCTCCACCACTGCTTCTCAATAAGCGTCTCTACAGAAAGATCTGTGCTGATTAATCACCCGATGTGAAACCGAATAGTGCCGATTAGACTCGAGTTAGAAAGCAAACGACTGAAAAAGCAAAAGTTAACTAAGTAAGCAGACGAGACAGCAGGTCTGTAAACAGTGCCATTAAAGCACACATGCAGGAGTGAACAGCCTACAGGGAAAACTATCAGAGTAATCCTGCACCGGTTTAACACTGGAATAAAGTTGGTTTGACGTTGGACGTTCGATATTCGCAGAAATGCAGAAATTAAGGGACCGTCTCTAAAGTTACACACGACATTGTTTTACACGTTTCTAACTTCAGTAGCATTTGAAGGGAATGATGTACAGTCGCACAACCACCTGTAAAGTGTTCATCTAGGTGTCAGGTATGATGCACACCTTTTAGATTTTTTTTATATTTATCAAAATAAGCTATTAAATCATATATAAATATTGCCATGTATTTCACTACCGAATCGGCCCATACACAAAATATACCATAATTTAAAGATCAATAGCATTTGAAAGGAATGATGTATAGTCACACAGCCAACTGTAAAGTGTTCATCTAGGTGTCAGGTATGACGCACACCTTTAGATTTTTGATATTTAACCCTACAATGCATGAACCAAAAAACCATAAGTCCTTAAACCTTAAGTTTAAAAAACCTAAACCTTAAGTGCTACTCTCTCTCTCTCTCTCTCTCTCTCTCTCTCTCTCTCTCCCTCTCTCTCTCTCTGTGTGTGTGTGTGTGTGTGTGTGTGTGTGTATGTGTGTAAATTCAGGAAAATGGCTGAGGCCCGTATTTCAGTAGATCAGAACCAGTTCAGGTGTCCAGTGTGTCTGGATCTCCTGAAGGATCCGGTGGCTATCCCCTGTGGTCACAGTTTCTGTAAGGTGTGTATTAATGGCTGCTGGGATCAGGAGGGTCAGAAGGGCATCTACAGCTGTCCTCAGTGCAGAGACACTTTCACGCCAAGGCCTGTTCTACGCAACATGAAACAACATGCTGGCTGAAGTGGTGGAAAAACTAAAGAAAGAGACTGAAGTCCAAGCTGCTTCTCCTGCTCACTGTTACGCTGGACCTGGAGATGTGGAGAGTGATTTCTGCACCGGGAGAAAACACAAAGCCATCAAGTCCTGTCTGGAGTGTCTGGCTTCTTACTGTGAAATTCATCTGAAAACTCACTATGAAGTTCTTGCTCTGAAAAAAAACAACAACACAATATTCAAATCCTCTGCAAAACTACAAGAGAAGATCTGCTCTCAGCACAATAAAGTGCTAAAGATCTACTGCCGTACTGACCAAAGATGTATTTGCTCTTTGTGCATGTTGGATAAACATAAAGGACACGACACCATCACTGCCGCAGCAGAAATCGCTGACAAACAGGTGAGAACTAGAAATCTTTCCAGAATGAATACTTGCTCATTTTAATTATTTTCTATAATCAATTGCTTTAGTCAGCTGTGTGATTTAAACCATAATTTGTGATTAATGTGAGATTGTGTATCAGTCAGAAAGATTTTTCAAAAGCTACTTAAAATGTTATTTTAGGAAGAGTGTGGTAGTCGTAATCTGGTCAGCAAAGTAACTGAAAATTTGAGCCAATGCTTGAATCTTGAACTTTGTCTCACACTCCTCTAGACATCAGACGCTCTCTGGCAGGCATCCAAGATGTCACAGCATAATCCAAACTTCAAGAACAATTATTTACTTTTATGCCCCACTTTTATTCACACAAACATGATCACATCCATTTCCTCCAGGTAACACTCACAGTCTGCTCTACAGAGCCAGCTGTTAGTCACACACACTCTAACACACCTCTCGTGAAAGCAACAATAAATGTCTGACATCACATGTGTGTCTGGTGTTATCCTGAGATCAGACGACTTCACAGTTTATTACTGTTTGTTATTATTTAGTGCTGTTTAGCTTCTCTTTAACTTGACTTCAGTTCTTAATTAAGTTCGGTAATATTAGATTGTGGATTTGTGATCGAGTCGCTGTGACTTCATTTGTCTGGTGTGTTTATCGTGACAGTTGAGCAATGAAGGATCACAGGAGCCCCAAGACTGACTAATGTATCAACTGTTTCCTATATCTATGGCTACAACATTAAAAACTGGTGGCTCATAAGGAGGATTCATAATGATTATATGATGTGTTTGTGTAATGCATGCTGGGTAATGTAGTGACAGAACACTGATGGATGTAAATATGGAAAAAACACTTTTTTAAAAAAAAAATCATGAACCATGAATTTTGCAAAATGACAAAATGAGAGATGCTACATTGTGCTAATAAATCCTTATTCCTTTATTTTATTTTCCAAAGTAGTAAATTGTTTACACATGGCATTTATCTTTGTTTGAAGTTTAATTTGCTTTCGGAAGGCTTTAGCTTCTGGATGTCAGTCTCCTCCATTAGAAAGCCCAACGTTTCACACATCCAGCATCACGGTCCATCAACATCTCTCATTTGATGGAGTGAGGAATTCTGTCTCAGATCTCAAGAAGAGACTCGAGGAATTCTGTGAGGAGGAATTCAACCAAATCGCTCCACATGGTAAGAGGAGCTGTTCCTGCTGGAGAAACACCATGATGGACGTCTTTACTCGCTCTCTGAACTGTTATTTCTTAGCAACGCTCCTGCTTTCTTTTCTGTAGACAACTGTAAATGGAGGGACAGAAATTTGTAAACAGAGGGACCAAAATCTCCCAGTTTTCATTAAAAATGTCTTCATTTGTGTTCCAAAGACGAATGAAAGTCATGGGTTTGGAATGACATGGGGGGAGTAAGTGATATGTTTGAGTAAAATATTTAAATCGGAGTCAAGCTTCTATTGTGTATTCAATATGACCTGAGGGATTCCTTTAACAAAGTTTGATAATGTTCTGCAACTTGTATTGGTAAAGAAAACAATTAAAGAACCATACAAATAGATGTGACCATTATATTTATACAATTCTAGTAATAACAGGATGATAACACAAGCAAATTTATATTTATAATAGAGATATTTCAATGCCTGGACCAGTCTTACTACATTTGAATTGATTGTATCAGCTAACATTAAAATTGATTAAACTCTGCTCCTTTGTTTAATTTACTCTATTTTTGCATCACCTTGCTGCTTTGTTTTTGTGCTGTAACACTCTTAAATGTCTGCATAAAATGTGATCAATGTTGTGTTGGTGGCAAAGTTAATCCTAAACATACCTTGAGATCATAAGTCCCAAAGATCTCCTGCAGCACCTCTGCTGTCCTGCCTGTACAAGGCGGTCAGTCGTGCTGTGTGTCGGTCAAGCTCTCTGTAGAACTGGTTGCGTAGGTTCACATTTGTAATCCAGTGGAACTCAGCAAACACCTGTAGACACACAAATACATATCAATTTCTTCAGAATTAATGACTACTTGTTTCAATCATCTTGCTGGCTTGCTAAATGACAGTGTTTAATTTAGCTATAGTGATAGTGGCACAGTGCCTGCATTCTATAACTTATCCAATCTTATCCGTAAAGGGCCGGTGTGGGTGCAGGTTTTCATTGCATCCAAGCAGCAGCCACACCTGAATGATCAAACAGATGGAATCAGTTGTGGCTCCTGCTTGATTGGAATGAAAACCTGCACCCACGCTGGCCCTTTGTGGATAAGATTTACCCTGATTTACACTGATATAAATAGTATCACACATTAAAACACAGACATTAATGCATATGAGGGTGGGATTTTGTGACAAATGTTTGAGAAAAACATTTTTTATGTGTTGCTGTATAAGAAAGAATATATATTAAAAACCACCTTGTAATAAAATATGTTGTATGAATTCCATATTCTGAAAATACCGTATAGCCTAAACAAACACAAAATATTACAGAAATGGACATTTAATTACAGACTGTAATATTTAATATTATGAAAGTTTATGATACTTTATTATTTTAAACTAGTCAATATCATAACAATGCCATCAGTATCATCAACCAATACCTGCACAGGAAGAGAACCAAAACGAAACAAAGGCACGTGTCCATAGGAAACAGTCCTCCTTACGTAATGTCGTGCACGCGTGCGCTCTTTGAGACCGAGACTGAAGATCTTCACACATACCTCCATTCTGATTATTTCCTCTGGAGTTTGTTCTTGGCCTGCACAACAGTAAAATGTAGACCAGATAATACCATCACACAGATTTCAGAGTTATTTACTTTTTGATTGTTAGTCACATGATTTCTTAAAGAGATTAAGGCAGAACATTTTGAGAACGCATTGATTTTATTTCAGATTTAGTGAATTCTCATAAAAATCAGCATTTTGAGTGTTAATATTTATAATACATACTCTAGAGCTCCCTTTCTATGTAAAGGAGAAATAGCTGACTGGTCCTTTGTGGCAGTAATTTTGATATTCGGAACAATCATGCAATTATTTTTTTTAATCTGAAGTTTCACTTCAATAACTCATTTTTAGAAAATACATGTTTAGATTTTCATTATTCCTGTTAAGACAAAAAATGCTGCTATTAAATACTACTTACACTAAATACATCACAATGCTGATTACAAACTGAAGGTCTAATTTACTTACATTTCTTTTGCTTTTGTAAAGTAGAAAATCAAACCAGCAACTCCGAAGATACAGATTGAAACCCCAATAACAATCTCAGTCGTCATTTTTGCAGACAGTAGGTCTTCTTCTAAACACCTTTTTTTTCTTTTTTTTTTTACAAACATAGAGAGAAACCATGCAAATCATCATTTAATAAAATATAATCACATTGTATTAAAGAACATCGAGATTTTGTACAACTGTTTGACATGAAAACCTCAGCGAGGCAGAAATTCATAATAAAGAAATATGAAATGTATATTAAATGTAAATATTAAATCCTCTTTTTATACCACCTTTAATTTTTGATTCATGTTGTACTTATGAGTAAAGACTCCTATACGCTATGTTTATACAATGTCCCTCCATCAGAAGAGCTTCTTGTGTGGACATCTGGCCATCAGATTCATATCTGCATGCTGAACATCCTATTCTGGGCCCACATATGGGTGTGATGGTCAGGTGTCCACATAATTTTGGCCATAAAGTTCCCCAAAGTAGCTAAATAGTTGCCAAGAAGCCAAATTATATACAAATATTTGGTGAACCATCAATACAAATGCAAAGGCTAAGGAGATCACATTAGTGAAATAAAAAAGGTGTAGTCATGGTTGGAGTTAATAGCTACAGCTGAAGGGCAGACAATATTATCTGCAAAAGCTGTGTGACTTCAGATTTCATTGAAACTAATTAAGTGTATTTTGTCATGTTGCTGCTCAGGTGGAATGAAGACCTGAAGATGCATCAGGCCTTAGTACCCATGATGCAGGTAATAGACCGAGTTGTGTTTTAGGCTCATTTTTCTTTGAAAAAGAATCTGCCAAATGAATAAATTTAAACCAAGTATAAGAGCTGAGCTGTATTAGGGTAAACAACTGTAGGGTAAAAAACAAAATAACTCCAGCAAGCTCATACTGCTAGATTAAAGAAGATAATGCCATAATAACCAGCAATATAGGCACAAAGATTTAGTAATACAACACATTAAAGTTCTCTTGATCTGAGCAGTTTCTAGTGAGGTTCCCTGTGACAGTCCAGAAAGTTCAGACAGACATTTTCTTTCTCATTAAATCTTGTTTGAAGGCAATTACAGACTATTGAGGCTTAATCTTGGTCATACAGTGGATTTAGTCACGTCACAAGGTTAATTTATCAATATAAATGGAAATTGTGGCTGTTGCTGTGGCCATCTCACTACTGCTTGTTTTAGAATGTCAGATTTGATGTCATGAAAGAAAAAAAAAATATTTTAACATATCAACAGCTGCCCTTTTTCTCTATAAACTTCTACTGCATGTAAACTCATGTAACTCATGTAAACAGTGCATGATATGGTTGGTAATTTTAACTTCAAATTAAGATCTGTTTTAGATAGTGTTACACCCCCAAAACATGTTTAATACAAAATGTATTAATATTCAGTCACATTAATATTCAGTCATGAAAACAGTAATGAATAGGCTTAAAAATAATCATAAAGAGAAAGAACTTTGGAGCAGATTATAAAGAAGCATAAGAGTTGGATTTGTATATTTTAAGAGTTAATTTTCATTGTTATATACTGGTATACTGGTATATATATGCTGGTAATGGTCAGATTTTTGTTCTTGTTACTTAGCTGAAATCGTCCCCCAGCTGTAACCTCAGATCTGCCATGCAGCCAAACAAATGAAAGAGAGGAGCCAGACGCAGAGCAGACAAGACTGACAGTGCTGAATTCAAGCAGCCATGTATTCTTTGCTACTATGGTACCATTGGAGGCTGGCACTGGGGGTTAAAAAGTAATACAGGGCTCAGATACACATACGCATAAGACCTGAACATGAATTATATATAATCAAAACATAACTTTAATGATTGTACCAGCACTATTAGCTCTCCTGAAGTTAGACAATAATCATTCACATCTGTTAAAGCCATACTGCAAAAAAATAAATAAATGCAGATTAAAAATTACCTAGTAAAACTGTACAAATATTAGTCCACTATCACCTTAACAATTATGAGGTACAAAACAAAAAGACAGAAAAAAAAAGAAAGTACTCTTTATAGATTTTTTATGACAGTAAACGACGGTAATAAACATCAAACATTATATCATTATAAACCTTTGATAATGTGTGCCAATCACCAATCTTCAGCCATCAGTTACTGCAATATGGCAGCAGATGAAAAATTGGCACAAGTGAAGTGGACAATGACACGGCAGTTTTGACAAAACAGTAATGTTGTCTTTATTTTTAAGTGATGATCATGACAGAAATCTGTTACCAAAAATGGCTCTAAAGTCTACATTTTCTGTATTTTCAAGAGTAATTTGCTATTCAGAATTTGACACCATAGATTTGAGAGTGAGACTTGAAAATATTAATATGATATGAAGATTAATATGAATGTGATTTTACATATTTTAGAGGTGCATGTTCATATTCTTTTGTGGAGAGGAAAATATTATAGTAAACAATAAATATGCAGTAAAAAAAAAAAAAAAAAAAGAAAGAAATTATTGTATTTGCAAAATAAGCACTGTAAGATATCCCTTGATGAAGCAGCCGATGGTTTGGTTTACTCAGTAAACAGCTGCAGTGAGGTTAAATTTGTGAAATGATCTGTAACAGTGTCTACAGACAGAGAATATGGTCTAGTATCACTCTTAGTCAGGCGTCTGACCTCCAGAGCTAAAATGGTGTTGTCCAGATTGACTTTGTCAGTGTACTCTGGGTATATTGTAATTCTTCAAGGAAGTGCATTAAGAATGATTTATGTTCCCATTAAACATCCATCTTGCAAAGATGTGTGATGACCAGGAATATGGATTGGGATAATCCCTATGTTCTCCCCACCTGCTTTATTTAGTCTGTCAGGTCAGCTTTTGTGCTGAAAGAATGCAGTAATCTGTTTTATAAAACTCAATACTTTTTTCTGTTCTGAAAGTTCCCAGATATACAGTAGTCTGCTTTTACAACCACTGACTTATTCCCCCTCCCCTGTATATAAACTATATTCATACCACAACACATTCTTGTATTCAAATTCAACTCTTTTGAAGTTCTTTATACTAGTATAGCATACGTAGCCACAAAAAATAAGTCAATAACACTAATTATTATTTACAGACCCCCACGGCCATATTCTGAATTCTTTGGTGAATTTACAGATTTCATGTCAAACCTGTTTTTTTCTCTAGACAAAGCTTTAATTGTTGGCGATTTTAATATTAATTTTGATAACCCAAAAGGCCCTCTGAGAATAGCAGTTGTATCTATACTAGATTCAGTAGGGGTCAATCAGAACGTAATAGAACCCACTTATAATGGTGGTCACACTCTTGACCTGATACTAACCTACAGATTAAATATAGAAAATATAGTAACACTTCCTCAGTCTGAAGCGTTCCTCAGACCATTATCTTATCTCGTTTAAATTGCATATAGATCATAATAGTTGCACCTTGCCACGCTACTGAGTCAAACGTACATTCACGTCAGTTACTACACAGAGCTTTATCAATAACCTCCCAGAGATATCACCCATGATCACCAAGCTTCCTGAACTATAGAAAATCTCTTAGTGCTGCTAGATCTCTAAACCCTAATAGAAGAAAACCAAAACAATCTTAGATTTCTATTCAATGTTGTAGCAAAATTAACAAGGAATAAATCTACCACAGAAATAGGCACACAATCATAATATAGTAGCAATGATTTCATTAATTTTTTCATGGAAAATATTAGACATGAAATTCAGACTATTCAATTAAAAGCAGTCAGTTTTATAACTAACCCTGTAGGTGAAAATATAGCAATATCAGATCAACATTTAGAATGTTTCACTCCCCTTAGAGAGACCGAACTAATTTCATTTATCTCTTCATCAAAATCATCAGTGTATATACTCGATCACTTACCTACATGTTTCTTCAAACAGATTATTCCTGGAGTAATCAAACCCCTTCTAAAAATAATCAATTCTTCCATTAGCACTGGCTATGTACCTACATTATTTAAAGAAGCAGTTATTAAACCACTGATTAAAAAACCTGACCTCGACCCCTGTCAGTTGTCCAGCTATATTAAATCTGCCCTTTATCTCCAAGATCTTTGAGACGGTTGCAGCACAGCAGCTATGCTCATACCTACATAGGAATAATATACATGAAATCTATCAGTCAGGATTTAATAAAGTAATAAAGCTTAATAAATTGAGGAATGTGTAAAGGACATTAGACATTGGATGTTTATAAACTTCCTTCTACTTAATTCTGACAAAACATTTTGACAAAAAATTTTTCTACTAGGACAACATGTACCTAGAAGTAAGCTTTCTGATCACATAGTAACTAGGGACCGCCTTTCTGTTTCGTCATGTGCAACCGTAGAAGACCTTGGTGTGTTTATTGATCCCAGTCTTTCATTTGACGCTCATGTAGATAATATTACTAGGATAACCTTCTTTCACTTCAGAGATATTGCTAAGATAAGAAATATAATGTCACTACACAATGCAGAAAAATTAGTTAATTCATTTGTCACCTCTATGCTGGATTACTGTAATGCCTTACTGTCTGGATGTTCCAGTAGGTGTATAAACAAACTCCAGTTAGTCCAGAATGCAGCTGCGACAGACCTTACCAGAACCAGACAATATGACCACATCACCGCTATCTTATCCACACTGCATTGGTTTCAAATAAAATTTTGCATTGATTATAAAATACTATTATTGACCTATAAAGCACTGAATGGTCTCATGCCACAGTACCTAAGTGAGGTCTTTTATGATCTGCCATGCCAACTTCGATCAAAAGGTGTAGGCTATTTGTTGGTACCTCGAATAGTGAAGGCTACAGCAGAGGGTAGAGCTTTCTCTTACAATGCCCCACAGTTATGGAATAGCCTTCCAATTAGTGTTCAAGACTCAGACACAGTCTCAGTGTTTAAGGCCAGGCTGAAAACATATTTGTTTATTCAAGCTTACCATGAATAGACTTTTTTTTTTTTTACACAAAGTACACAGTCCTGTCCATTACAGAATAAAAAGCATACCTAACAATCTCTTCCTCTCTTTACCTCCCTCTCCCTCTCTCCTTCAGTCGAGCTACACTGGATATTCCAGACATGCCAGTGATCCTGACCCTTTCTGCTCTAAGGACGTAGCTGATCCATCCTGATGCCCTACTTCTGGTTGGAGTTCTCATCAACTGGAGGCTACATTATTCTACTGATGAGGATGGTGCAGCTTGAAGTACCATGGAAATGGTTTTGGACCTCAATTTCACATGAACAGTTGCACTGTGGTGCTGGAACTACGGCTGCTGCTATGGACTTAGGACTGCAGTTGCCACATACTATTTTGCACTCAAGTCTCCTTTAGTGAACAGTGGATCGGTTCAACAAAACAGACTTCAGATAAAAACTATAATGAGCTTCCCTTTACTTTCACACTATCCGTTGTTACCCAGATGAGGATGGGTTCCCTTTTGAGTCTGGTTCCTCTCAAGGTTTCTTCCTCATATCATCTTAGAGAGTTTTTCCTTGCCACCATCGCCACCGGCACACATTTAAAATCTGTACCCTATGGTTATATGTTTCTGTAAATCTGCTTTGAGGGCATTGTAAAAAACAAAAAAAAAAAAAAAAAAAAAAAAAACTGCTATACAAATAAAATTTCCTTGAATTGAATTGAATTGAATTGAATCTGACTGGTCAGAGGGTGTTGAATCATATTCTATAATAGTAGCTCTGACAGTACTCCTGGTTATAAGATATAACACAAGGCTATATTAATTCACTATATCTAAATCTGTGTTTTAATAACAGCTTATACAGAGACTTGTATGATCTAGGCCTAAAAATCCTAATAAACTTTGCAAAAGAGAAAAAAATTCCAACAGCAATGAAATATATCTGGGAGAGCTGCGTTGCTTTAAATTAATGCTTAATAACTGAATAACTAAACTATAACCCACCTAGTACAGTGACGCTGATGGGTTTAGACATGGAGTATCACAGGCTCTGCTTGTTATAGGTGATACAGGTGTAATTGCCACTCTGACTGCTCTGAATGTTGCTCAGTCTAAGCTCTTGGCCCATTTCACCAAGCTCTGTTCCATTCACAGCCCACTGAAACTCAGCAGCAGGGTTGGACTCAGCTGAGTAGGTCAATATGAGGTTTGACCCAGAGCTGTAGAAGGGTTCCACTGGATCTGCTTCAACAGCAACATTTTCTGGAACATCTGCAATGGAACAGTCCATATTTAGTCAGCTGTAGAGCCATCATGGTTTTGTGGAGACCAGGTATATCATGCATGTTTGTTGGATAAATCTCATGACTGTCAACAAGAGTTAACTCACAGTAAATGGTGAGGATCAATGGAGGACTAATTTCTTTGCTGAAGATGCTGGATGCGTCACATTGGTATGGGCCTGTGTCACCTCTGATCACACTAGTAATGGTCAGACTGCTGTTGTTGTCTGTTAGCTGAACTTAGTCCCCTGCTGTTACCTCAGAGATGCCGTTCAGCCAAATAAATGAAAGTGAGGAGCCAGACGCAGAGCAGACGAGACTCACAGTGCTGCTGAATTCAACCAGCTCTGTTTTACCCGGTACTACGGTAACATTGGAGGCTGGCCCTGGTGATTAAAAAGTAAAACAGGGCTCAAATACGTGACACTACACATAAGACCTCAACACTAATGGTCTATAAACAAGACAGTGTAATTACTGTACTAACACTATTAGCTCTCCTTTTTTTAGATAAAAAAAAAAAAAAATCACTCTGTTCTGTTTCAGTCAGTGGCAGCTGGTGGTTTTTAAAATAGGGTCAAAATCAGGGTGACAACAGTAGCAGTGTATGACATGTCACACTAAAAAGCAGTTAAGCTGCTAACTAGCTAACTAGATTTCACTGAAGAAAGTAATGACAACTAGACCCATAAAGAAAGAAAAAGAAAATCGTAAAACAAACCCAAATTATCAAACAACTTTATACTTACAATGTATTTGCAATACTTACCAATTACTCACATTAATCCTTTGTAATAGGATCCCATTAAAGTTCAATAGTTCACAGCAATGTCAATGATCAGCATAATATTGCAGTGAGATATTTGATTATTAAATTTATTTAAATCTTTAATTTCACAGAGTGTGATTAATAATATAGGCCTAGATATATTTCTACATTTAATAAAAAACATTTCATAGTAAAAATTTTCTTGAAAAGTCAGTCTCCCTATATTACCTTCACAATCAAGGACTTACTAAAATGGCTCTAAACACTACAGTTTCTGTATTTTTATATACTTTATATAGGAATTTATTATTAAAAAAAAGAGAATATCCTAAATTTGACAGCAATTTTAAGACTCCATAACTGCCAATATCAATATATTTTTAAGATTACTATAAATATGGTTTTGTTTATTTTAGACCTGTCTATTTGGATTCAGCTGTACAGAAAAATAACTGATTATAGGAAATTTTACAAAGCAAAGACTTTCCATTATATTCACAAAATGAGGACTGTAATAAGTTAAAGAACAAACTATTGCTGCAGTTTTGTTAAAAAGTTTTGTTTACTCACCAAACACCTGCAGTGAGGTTACGGCTGTGAAAGAATTTGTAGTGTCCACAGTCAGAGAATATAGTCCAGTATCATTCTCAGTCAGGCTGCTGAGCTCCAGAGCAAAGTGATCAGATTCAGGCTGAAGAGTAGGTCAGTGTACTGAGGCACTGGTTTAGCTGCACCAGAATTTACACTAATAAGGATGTTTTCATTAAATCTCCATCTGACAAGAACGTAAGGGTGATCAGGAATATGGATTGGGGTAATCACCACATTCTCCCCAACTGATTTATTTATTCTCTCGGGTAATAACAGCTTTTGGCCAAAACATATTCCTGTGTGAAAAAATATTTGTTTAGACACCAGAGACTTTTGCATAAAAACAGCATTGTTCCTCTCAACTCAACTCAACTCAAAAACCACAATTGGTACCAAAGTGCTGCACATGGAGTTACAGAAATGATCACATACATACAGCCAAGAATAGAACAAGCATTTAAAACAGACAAAGACAAAATAAAATAAATTGACAGTACATTTTATAATGCATTAATTAAAAGCTTGAGAAAGTAAATACGTTTTCAAGGCCCTCTGAAAAGACACTAGAGATGTAGATGATTTTATGACCAACAGGAACTCATTCCAAAGTCTAGGTGCTGCCTAGACTTCACCTTGAGATTTAAGGCGAGATCAAGGAACCGACAGACACAGCTGATCTCCAGAGTGAAGAGACCTTGAAGGTTAATACAGACTTATTAAGTCTGAGATATACTCTGGTGTTAGACCATGAACAGCTTTAAATATATATTGCAACACTCTGTACTGGATTCAATATGGAATCGGAAAACAATGTAATGAAATCAATACTGGGGTAATATGGACTCTTTTCCTGGTGCCAGTTAAAAGCGTAGCAGCAGAATTTTGGACCAGTTGCAGGCAAAAGAGAGAGGCCTGACTCACACCCAGATACAGAGCTTTACAGTTGTCCAAACAAGGAGACACAAAGGCATGCACAACCTTCTCCAGATCATCAAAAGAATGAATGGACTTCAACTTTGCTATAGGTCTAAGATGGAAAAAAATGTTTTTAACAACAGCATTTATTTGGCGATTATTTTTGGTGTCAAAAATAACACCCAGGTTTTTGATACAGGAGAGTTTTTTTTTTGTCATTTAAAGTTTAAATTTCACTTAAATCATTTAAATGCACCCCACATCCCCTTTGACCAAAAACAATCAACAAACTTATCCTCATTTAATTCGGGAAAGTTGTTTGCCAACCAACACTTCACACCGGCCAAAGTAAAGTGTGGAACCCCACACATTAATGGAACAACTGATGAAGAACAGATCTCTAAACCAGTGGTTTTCAAAGTGGGGGTCGCCAAGGGGCGCCGGAGGGGCCTCAAAAATTTGGTGTCAAAAATAAATTCTCACTCTCAGACAACCACACACACACACACACACACACACACACACACTCAATTCCTAATGTAATGTAAAGATGTAAGATGTAATTATTAATAATAAAAAAGGGGGATATCTTCAGAAGTCTGTATTTTTAATGTGTTAAAAAGGGGGAAAAGGGGGGCCTCAGTCAAATGTTAATGTAATTTGGGGGGAGCCTTGCCCTGGAAAAGTTTGGGAACCCCTGCTCTAAACAAACTGAAATGGTTGTACACTTAAGATATGAGTTGACCCAATCCAAGGCTAATCTGTGAATACCAACCTGGTCTCTTAGGTGATGGAACTAAGTGGAACTAAGATCAAGCAGCAGAAGAGCAGCAGAACTACCAGAATCCACACCTAATAAGATACCATTTAAAACCCTCAACAGAGCCGACTCAGTACTATGACCGGCTCTGAAACCTGACTGAAATGTTGTTTCTAGCTAAAAAGTCATTAGTTGTGCACGCACAGTCTTCTCTATTAACTATTAAATGAAAGATCATTTCGACATTGGAGGAAAGTTGTTCATATCAGACGAATCAAGATCTACCTTCTTAAAAAGCAGCTGAATGATAGCATGTTTGAAGCCGCTGGGATCAATACAAGTGATCAGACAGGCTACTGTTGACAATCGATAACACACTTGGACAAATTGAGTCCACCACATGAAGAACCAGTAAGCTTCATATGCGCAATTGTGTGTTTGAGTTGAGACAGGGACACAGGTGCAAAACAGGTTAACAGCTTTAGAGGAACAGAAAAGGTAACAGGATAATTACTAACAGATAAGATCCATGAGCGTATACCAGGAATCTTACCAGTGAAGAATTTTAAAAACTGTTCACATATTCACCGAAGGGAAGAGATGGAGGTAAGGGCAACGGGATGAAGAACTGATGTAATGGTAATAAAAAATACTTTTGAATTATGACAGTTCTTTGAAATAATATCAGAGAGATAGTTTGATCTGGCTAATTTAACTTCTCTTTATTTAATTTATCTGATATTTAGTCTCTCAAAACCTCATAGGAAACTTGTAATTTATCTTTAAGCCTAGAGCTGAGCCTTGACTTTTTTCTTCCTAATTTTTAAAGGAGCCGCAAAGTTTAAGATATCAGAACATGAAGAGTTAAACTGGGAGACCAACTCCTCAGGTCCCATACCAGAAAATGGAGACTCCAGCAACGATTTCAGTGGAGAAACATTAAAAGTAGCTGAAAAACTACTAGAGGTAGAAAGAGAGAGAAAATGAGATGTGACAGCAACAGGGCCATCATTAGCCTGATCATTGCATGAAAAAATAGGATTGAAAAAAAAAAAGTCTTAAGGTCTGAGAACACAGTGTCAGCACTTTGCACACTGCCAATGTAAAAACCACGAGATAAAACCAGATCATAGGTATGACCACATACATGTGTAGGACCAGCAATACACTGAGATAAACCAAATGAATCTAGGGTGTTTTCATACCTGTCATATCACAGCAAACCAGTGACTACATTTCCCATCCTGCACTGTGGCCTACAAACATGGCCACCATGGACCATGAACACTCACATGGGCACCAATTCCCAAAACACTCACTTTCATTCTAATCACGCACACCTGCATCCAATCTCACACACAATCACACCACACATAAAAGAGACTGTTTGAACACTAAGTCTTTGTGAAGCATTATGTGTGTTTTCCATACACCAAGCCGTTGGTCATCGGGTTTTATGTCCTAGTTTTGCTTCTGTTCTTGTCCACGTTTCTCGATTCCTGTTTTGCCTAGTTTGTGCCTGTTTGTCTATCGCCTGACCCATTGCCTGTTTTTTGACCACACTATTGTCTCATGATTTGGATTTGTCTGCCTGCCTCTCTTTAATAAAAGCTCTTATCTGCACTTGCATCCATCCTAACCTCCATTACAACAACTAGTTCATTTGAGCCCTCCAAACGCTCTATGTGGACATCGCTCCATTTTCCCATGCAACTGAGGACGTCGCTCTGCCTTCCTGCTCCACTGTGGATGTCGCTCCGCCTCCGTGCTCCGCTGACTAAGTTGCTCCACACTCAAGAAAAGCCGACAAGACAGCCCACCACATCAAGCCCCCATCTAAAGCTGACGACAACTTCCCAAGCCTGGATCTTGCCTAATGACCCTGGCGAATCAGCCCCAGCCTCATGTCTGCTCCCCAGCTTCTTGAGAAACTTGCTACTTGTTGGTCAATGCCTGCATGGGAACCTGAGGGGCTGTGTGAACATTTTGCCTAGAGGGCTGGGACTGCCAGGGGAGGGAGTGTATTTTGGCACCCTTGGGCATGGGGGCTTCTGTCATATCACAGCAAATCAGTGACTACATTTCCCATACTGCACTGAGGCCTACAAAAATGGCCGCCATGGACCACAATTCCCAGAACACTCACCCTCATTCTAATCATGCACTACTGCATCCAATTCACAGCACTCACAACCACACTATATAAGAGACTTTTTGAACACTATGAAATTGCAAAGTATTACGCTCAGTTGTTTAGTCTCTATCATATTTCCAAGCCTTATCTTGTGTTTGCTTTTCGGGTTATTGACTTTGTTTACCCTGTTGACCTCGATTCTCTGCCATCCCTCGTTTAGCCAATTTGCCTGATCGTTTGACCCTAGTCTGTCTTGGACGGTTTTCTGACTGATCCTTTGTACTTTGAATTGTTTGATTAAACTGCCATACCTGCACTTGCTTGTCCTGTGCCTACATTACTTGACAGTTAACTGATTTGTTACACAGGCTTTTTAAGTTATATAATATATATATATATACACACATCACTATCCTCTTAGTGTTCTGGGACCTGCAGATTTACAAATTAAGCACTGATGGGTGTTGTGATATTTACTGATGCACTGGCACACTTGTTTGGTGGAAACACTTTTCTCGGAATCTCTGACACATCTGTTATGTGATTCTGATATCCTAGACAATTTAGTATTTGATCTAATTCATCAATATTGTAATTTAGAGTTTCAAAGCCCCTCTCTGTGCATACAAAATGCAATTTTTATATTATTTAACTATTAGTGAATTATTTTTTTTTAAATAACAAGACAAGGAGATCGACCAAAAAATAACAAGGCTGGGATGGGCTTTATATAAATTGAAATATGCAAGAGGATTTAAATATATGCATTACTTAATGCTATATTTGTAAATCTATAGTCTTAAAACAAAGATGAAGCTTGTTAGTCAATTGAAAAATTATGGTAAAAATGTGGCACCAGAGGTTTTCTGGATAACTGAGGATTATGTGTCAGAATCCCATTCACAACAAGAACGATAACTGTAAAGATTACTATAACGATAACTATATTAGTGTCCACACCAACACACAATATTGTTCTGTTTATTGTAAGCATGCACTGCAGTTATGTTGTCTGCTGCTTTAAATGCTCAAACTATTCTGGTTGGCAGAAAAAAAAATAATTCTGAAAGTGATTCCAACGATATCGTTTCTCTGTGCCATTATGGTTATAGGTGTGGTGTGGACTCTGCTGTTCTTTAATATTTAGAATGATTTTTAGAAGTAGATCTTTATCGTTATATTTATCAGCCTTGGTGTGAACAGGCCTTAACACAGTGGTTTGACAAAATCCAACATTATGAGGACATTTCTGAAATTATGAGGACATCTGGTGGTCAGCCAATCAAAAGCCGCGATACCACACACACACCCGAATATTCATGAGCAGGTGCAGTATCACAGACCCAACTACAGGGGCACTGTCTCATACACACGCTTAACACAAATTCAGGTCATTGTTAATTATGGGGACTTCTATAGAAATTTTGGATTTCAGTTCCCACTACATATACAAGCACTGCTACGTTGCCCGAATTATGAGGAGGCTCTGTCCTCATAATACAAAATGTCCCCGTAGTGTGGCGTGTATTCATATGAAATGTCCTCATAAATCACAAAAACCAACACACACACACACACACACCACACACACACACACACACACACACACACAGTTTTCACTGTAATACGATATGTAATAACGAACGTTTGAGTCCACTCTCGGCATGGTAATTTAAAAAAAACACATCTGAGTAATTATCCAACCAGTTCTTTGTATTGTGTCAGTTATATAGAGTAACTCATTTACTCAGGGAAACAAAAGACAATGGAGCAAGACTACAGAGAGAAAGAGGCAGAGCAAGTTACGGAGGACGAGAAAGACACATATATTATAAATAAGCCATCCTTTCTGAGTTTGTTTAAAAGTTGTGAGTGCATGTTTAAATCTTAGTGTGTGTGGTTTGCCTGCACACATCTATGCCTCTACTTGGTGTAGTAGGTTTCATGGTAGGGTATGGAGCAGAGAATACATCTGCCCACAGGCGCTTTTTTGGGGTTTTTTTTTTTTTTTTGGTTAAAAAGTCACTAAAGGGGTCTGAAAAGTCGCTAAGTTGGCAACACTGGTCTGCACTGACAGCTAGATAAAAGGCAGACTAAGCGCCGCCTCTCACCAGTGAAAAGAAAATACAGAGGGAGCGAGAACACAGGTTTTTTCCATTTATCTTTAATTTATTTATTCATTTTCATTTGATTCATTTACATGTGATTCATTTATGTATGATTCATTTACATGTGATACATTTTCATGTGATTCATATTCAAGTGATTCATTTTCATGTGATTCATTTACGTATGATTCATTTACATGTGATTCATTTACTAATTTGCTTCTCTTTAAATCCAGTTTTAGACTGTGATATTACAAAGGTCTTTCCAGATTATTACTTGCTACACTGTATGAGATAACCCCAGTAAAATTGTCTGAATTCTATAATATAATTTGTTCACCATATTAGGTTTAAATCCTCTAAAACCAGATTCGCAATTAAATAACATTACTCTGTTCCAATTCACATCCTTCAAAGCATTGGCATGTTCTGCTTACTCTCACAATCCACCAAATTCCCACAACCAAAGTCTCCATAAACAAATGAGACAGCAGTGTATCCTACAAAAACCGAACGTTGTCCACAATGTGAAAACAACTCGGAGAGTAAGCTGAACTAACCAACAAAATTACCAAGACAAAAAGTTCCAGTAAGAGAAAAAGCCCCTACCGACTTCAAGTCTGATAAACAGTCTGCACACAATAACAAATATAATGTCCTTAACTTTTAAAGACTTGTAACAAATAATATAACAGTGTAGCAAGTAAAGCCGAGGAGATAACACTAATAAAATTAAATAAACAGAAACTCTAACCCAGGTTTTTTCCATTTATGCTCAATCTATTTGAAAAGCAATAAAATACACCGAGTACCCAAATGATGTCCTTTCTGTGTTTTTCTTGAAAAAATTCACACCCCCCTTCCGAGCTCTCCACATCCCACCAGGGGTGCGCGCCCCCGGTTGAGAACCACTGGGATAGAGTAAGCTTACCTGTAATTGTCAGCAGCAGATTTATATACATATCCATCTGTCTCAAAATGCAAGTTAATATCTTGCATTTCTTCAGAATTATGAGTATAAAAAATAACAGGAAATTAGTAGATTCCCAGATTGCACAATGTATTCTGATATAATATATTATTAGTAAAATATTTTTTATACACACACACATTATATATATATATACAGTATCTCACAAAAGTGAGTAGACCCCTCACATTTTTATAAATATTTGATTATACCTTTTCATGTGACAATACTGAAGAAATGATACTTTGCTACAATGTAAAGTAGTGAGTGTACAGCTTGTGTAACAGTGTAAATTTGCTGTCCCCTCAAAATAACTCAACACACAGCCATTAATGTCTAAACTGCTGGCAACAAAAGTGAGTACACCCCTAAGTGAAAATGTCCAAATTGGGCCCAAAGTGTCAATATTTTGTGCGGCCACCATTATTTTCCAGCACTGCCTTAACCCTCTTGGGCATGGAGTTCACCAGAGCTTCACAGGTTGCCAGTGGAGTCCTCTTCCACTCATCCATGACGACATCACAGAGCTGGTGGATGTTAGAGACCTTGTGTTCCTCCACCTTCCATTTGAGGATGACCCACAGATTCTCAATAGGGTCCAGTCCTTCACCTTCACCCTCAGCTTCTTCAGCAAGGCAGTGGTCGTCTTGGAGGTGTGTTTGGGGTCGTTATCATACTGGAATACTGCCCTGCGGCCCAGTCTTCAAAGGGATGGGATCATGCTCTGCTTCAGTATGTCACAGTACATGTTGGCATTCATGGTTCCCTCAATGAACTGTAGCTCCCCAGTGCTGGCAGAACTCATGCAGCCCCAGACCATGACACTCCCACCACCATGCTTGACTGTAGGCAAGACACACTTGTCTTTGTACTCCTCACCTGGTTGCCGCCACACACGCTTGACACCATCTGAACCAAATAAGTTTATCTTGGTCTCATCAGACCACAGGACATGGTTCCAGTAATCCATGTCCTTAGTCTGCTTGTCTTCAGCAAACTGTTTGTGCGCTTTCTTGTGCATCATCTTTAAAAGAGGCTTCCTTCTGGGACGACAGCCATGCAGACCAATTTGAGGCAGCGTGCAGCGTTTGATCTGAGCACCGACAGGCTGACCCCACACCCCTTCAACCTCTGCAGCAATTCTGGCATCACTCATATGTCTATTTCCCAAACACAACCTCTGGATATGACGCTGAGCACGTGCACTCAACTTCTTTGGTCGTCCATGGCGAGGCCTGTTCTGAGTGGAACCTGCCCTGTTAAACCGCTGTATGGTCTTGGCCACCGTGCTGCAGCTCAGTGTCAGGGTCTTGGCAATCTTCTTATAGCCTAGGCCATCTTTATGTAGAGCAACAATTCTTTTTTCAGATCCTCAGAGAGTTCTTTGCCATGAGGTGCCATGTTGAACTTCCAGTGACCAGTATGAGGGAGTGTGAGAGCGATGACACCAAATTTAACACACCTGCTCCCCATTCACACCTGAGACCTTGTAACACTAATAAGTCACATGACACCAGGGAGGGAAAATGGCTAATTGGGCCCAATTTGGACATTTTCACTTAGGGGTGTACTCACTTTTGTTGCCAGCGGTTTAGACATTAATGGCTGTGTGTTGAGTTATTTTGAGGGGACAGAAAATTTACACTGTTACACAAGCTGTAGACTCACTACTTTACATTGTAGCAAAGTGTCATATCTTCAGTGTTGTCACATGAAAATATATAATCAAATATTTACAAAAATGTGAGGGGTGTACTCACTTTTGTGAGATACTGTATATTGATAAGATTTTATACATGACTATGTTCTCATATAGGTAACTATGCAGGAACTAAGCAAGAACAAATATGCGGTTCTTAAGCCTTATTCAGGAGATTCATTTATTCATCTTCACTTTATCCTGGACAGGGGTCTTGGTGGATCTGGAACCTATACCAGAAAACATTGAACGTGCGCGCACGCGCACACAGGCATGCAGGCACGCACACATTCACACCTAGGGGCAATTTAGAATTGGCAATGTACCTAAAAGCATTTCTTCTGGAATATTTGGGGAAGTTTGCTTCTGTTGAAAAAAAAAATACTATGACAGATTATAAAATACTAAATGTAATTTTATGCATTTCTAAAATCATAAGGAAATGTGATCAGTCATCAGTACCATATCCTGCCATTCCAACATGATAATACCATAAAAAAGCATGAACTGCAATTAGAACAGCACCTTGTCAAGTTACTTAAATATATTTTCAAATAAGTGTAATTTTGAATTCATATGAAATATTTTCAAAAATGTATGCATTCTGTCCTCTGCCTACGTGTCTTTGAGTGTGCATGGACAGATAGCTAAACACATTTTAGTTAATCAAAAAGGTTTGGATGAACACTCAGGCAAAGAATTAAAGTTGACATCTGTGTTAGATTCTAGAATGTTAGATTCTTGAACTTAAAATGAACTTTATTGATTATTTAGTCATAGACATCAAGCAGAAATATCTAAATAATTCATCAAAAAATGTAAATTGTATGCACTTGTCATTCTAGAGGTCATAGATGAAGATGAGTTTATTTTTTATTTTTTTAATTATAATGAGATTCTGTGGATTTCAAACAAATGTTGAAAGAAGGCTGCGATCCTAAACTTTGCCATTCATACAAACTGATTTGTGTGATTTCCTACCAAGGATTGTCAAAATTTAAATAAAAAATTTATACAGACATTTTGGATAAAATTACATAGGCCTAGATGAAACACAAAAATATGTTAACAAAAATATTAGCATTTTTTATTAGTAAGGAAAGTTACAGTACAGTATTTGAGATCAATGGGTTTTTATTGTTATATGCTGGGAACCACTGCACTTATTTTATTTGAACATGCAGTAAATGTCTAACTTTCATTGCTATTACATTCGTACTATATATATTTATACAATTTTCTTTATACTTTGCTGCTTGATGGAGAATTGCATGCTGAATCTCATTGTACTTTGTTGTAATTTGTATTCGTAAGTAATATTGTACATTTTAATACATTTGTATATAATATTAAAAGCAAGAAAATCTAAGGACTAAATTCAGACTCAACACTGAGGGTTCCATTGAAATAGCCAACAATACCCACTTCTATTCAAGCAGAATCTGCAGTGAAACCATTCAGTTACTTCAAGAGCTTGGACTCATGATTTTTCCTTTCACAACAATGGCAGGTCGATCAAATCCACAAATGTCTCTTGCAGAATTGCTGAACTGTGTGCTTACTTTTTAGCAGTCGACTGGCAGCCTTGGTCAGTGTGGTCCACATCTAATGCTGTTGCTTCACTCACATCAGCATAAATGATTTGTGTGACAGGATTAGATGTTGCTGTCTGGAAAAGATGAAGGGACAGTTATGCTGCAGGGATAATCTTCATACAAATCATTTGTTTGTCCCTTAATATGGTTTCCAAAAGATATATTTTCCAGTATATACCATCCTTACTTTCGTTATTATGTTCCTTTAACGGTCATTCCTAATATGTTAGTGATCTAGCTGAAGACAAACTGCTATTCAGTATTCCCAATGCTAAAAGTGAAAAGTGCATGGACTCTTGTTTTAGGCATGTATTAATATGACTGGATTTTGCAACAATAGCAGCTACCAGCTGCCATTGCTGCTAGCTGGTTAATTATTTTCCAGCTTCATTATTACTTGACTAAGCTGATCAATAAATGTTTATGATTCTCTTATTGCCTTACTGTTGTGTTATTTTCTTAATAATTCAGTAATTCAGAACATATTTCCTTTCGACCAACACTTGCAACGATGGTCTACCAGTTTGTTGCAGCTGGTGGCTGGTCAGGACAAGCTGGAGTTACTTTACTAATTCTATAATTTTTTTAATTATATAAAACAAAAGACAATTCACTCGCAGTAAATAGATCAAGATATATCAAGTTTCTACCTACATTTATATCTACATATCTATCTACCTATCGGTCTGTCTGTCTGTCCATCTGTCTGTCTATCTATCTATCTATCCATCCATCTGTCTATCTATCTATCTATCTGTATCTGAAACATCTAAAATATAAGTTCTGATTTAATGTGCCATCAGTGCAGCTGATCTCTCCCCACTTTTGTGTGGTTAGACAATGTGTGTTAAAGTGTTATTCCTAAGTGGCAGTGTTTTGCTATCTTTTGGCTTCAGGCCAATTCCGTTTTGGAAGCAGTTTCTACAATTTCTACAATTTCTAATTTCATTTTTTACAATTTAATTTTTCGATTCTGTTACGTCACGGCAAACTCGCGGCTGCAGTTCCCAGCGTGTAGTGCCACCCAGGGACATGGCGGAAGAGGACTACACTTCCCAGCCATGCTCGCGCTCGAGTTCGCCGGAGTTCTGATTACGAACGCCTGCACTACATCAAAAGTTATAAAAGCGCCTCGTTAACGTCAGCCGCTTGCGAAGTAAATGCTCAGCAGCCTCGTCTCTGTTCATGCACCAAGCCTTAATTTCATATACGTTTACCGGGTTTCAAGATTCGCTTGTCTTTAGATTACGCTTCTGTCTACGCCCCGTTTAACCCAATTGCCAGTCCGCGTTTGTCTCCGCCATGGAATTGTAACAGACTCACACTAGCCACATAAAGCACAAGCTGTTGCAAATGGGTGGAAAATACTTGAGTAATTCTACATAATATTTACTTATAGAAAATAATGTTGGCGTATTTATTCTTGAGTATTATTTAATTAAATACTTGTACACTTACTTAATTATATTTCCAAGAAAAAAAAACCTTATTTTTACTCCTCGGATTTTTATTTAAGCATTTAAAGTACTATCAAGTTTCAAAGGTCTCTTCTTTTCTCATTCAGCCAGTGTCTGTATGTTGTACAGTATATTAGTGGAATGGGCTCAGTTTAGCATCCCGTCAAGTGAAAAAAAAAGAAAAAACTATCAATAGTCATGACAACTCATCACTGGTCATGAGCTTCTCATGCTATACATTGCTGTTAGCGCTATATTTATCTGTTTGCATTTGAATACGGATAAGCCACTGGACTACAGTGTGGAAGTTGAGGGTGAGTGCTCCTGGACCTACCTTAGTCAAATGACTCAATATGCTAGACCAGTGGTTCCCAAACTTTTCCAGGGCAAGGCCCCCCAAATGGCATTAACATTTGACCGAAGCCCCCCTTTAGCAAGATGTCTTTAAAACACATTAAAAATACAGACTTCTGAACATATATCCCTTTTTATTAATAATTACATCTTACATCTTTACATTACATTACATTAGGAATTGATTGTGTCTGTGTGTGGTTGTCTGAGAGTGAGAATTTATTTTTCACACCAAATTGTTGAGGGCGCCCCCTGGCGGCCCCCACTTTGAAAACCACAGTGCTAGACTAAGCAAAGCTAGCTGATGTTAGCTAACTTGCTAACATTAACTAGCTATATTTAATTAAACTAGCCTGTTTTCTTTGCTAATGCCAGATTAGATTAGCATTGATTCCAGTAAGAAACATAATTGGCTAGTCAATGGTAAATACTGCACTAACAGAAAAACGGTGTATCTTCTAATAATTTTGGATAAGTAAAAGTTACTTTTCACAGGAAATTGACATTAGCTGAATTTCATTAGTTCAAACCATTTACTTTTTAATACTTGTGTACATTTTAAAAGTAGCAACTTTTTACATTTACGTGAGTACTTTTTTTGTTTGTTTTGATATGTCCACTTTTAATTGAGTACATATCTATACTGTCATGCAAGTATAACTTCTCAGTACTTTGGGCACCCCTACATGTGCATGCTCTTAAGAATGTCATGTAGTTACATATGTGTATGTGAAGCATAACCACTATACAAACCCATACAATAACACTATGTGCATACTTTGAACTAAACTTGCTCCACTTTTATATCATGTAGTGAAAATGTACTGTAATTAATTCTGTTGCTAGGCATTGGCACTACCAGAAGATTATGGAAAAAGAAAAACACAAATGCAGGTACTGCATACCACTTCAAGCACTGAAATATAAGCTTTTTGAATGTTAATATAACTTTTTGAATAAAATATAAATTATATAGTTGTTAATCAAATGTAATTGATGTTTACCCTTATTATGCTGAGACACATGAGCAGGTGCGTGAGCCATTGGCATGGCTGCTATTCCTTGCTGCCTTTGATTGTACCGAAGATGGCTGACGTCTGGATAGTACCACTCCTATAACAAAAAGAGGGACTGTGTAAAACAGCTAGTGGTACTAAATACATTCATTATGCTATACTATCAGTCAGCATTTTGGTTAACTAATTTTGTGGACTGTGCAATATAAACTAATGCATGACAACTCATTTATCTATTTACATTAGACGTGTAATGCAATGCCAGTATCTGTATATGTTTAGTGCTCAAAATATTCATATCTGTTTTCATATTTTTGTATCAGCAAAACAGGGCTGTTGGAAAAATAAGTCATTTTTCATTTACAAATTATAACAAATCACAATATGCGAAGAACATACTGTAAGTTCAATTCTTCAATAACTATTCAAGTCTCCAAACAAATGTCCTGGGGAAGTTTCTAACAAGCTTTCTTTCTTTTATCTAACGTGAAAGACTAAGCATGTAAATGTATTTCACAGCTGTCCTGATGTTTAGGCTACATTTGAGAATAACCATCTAATAATATTTAATTTACATTTTCATTTACATAATAATATTACAAACTTTTTGTGTTTGTTACATTCCAGAAAGACCAGAAAAGTTTGCTGCACCAGAATCTACTTTAAACCTGAGATGCACTCTGCAAGTCAAAATGGTATGAATTCCTGAGAGCATTTTCTTTTAACAACAATGGAGAACAAACATTTTAGAACATATACAATGAATGAATAAGTTTTACAATTTATATATATTTTAAATTAATTCAGCTAATATTTTCTTAGCAGAGCCCTGCAGAGATATGCTGCCCTGTCCACAGTGTGTTGTCTGTGTGAGATAAGTGGAGCAGCTGTTCAAAAAGCACATTTATAATGTTTGTACAGTGATATAGTAAAAAGCTGAGTAAGGCATTGTCTTGCTTGGGCTAAAACCAAATAGTGCATCTCCTATTAGTATCATGTTAATTTTTTTATTTTTTTTTTTTAAGTACCATAAGTGGGGTTGGCAGGAAACCCAGGAAAATCCTCCTGAAAAGAGAGTGAAAAAGTAGGAAAAAAATATTTTCCTATGCCTGAACATTTTGGGCTTGTATCAAGTCTTTGTGCCGTTTTTGACTTGTAGTTAGGCTGGAAATTTTCCTGAAACCTGGAAACCCTCCCCATGAGCTAGGCCAAGCTATATTTTAAAAGGCCACAATAAAGTAAAAACCTTGAGCTTTTGAATTTGTTCATTTTGTATTGTCTTGGATTCCAGGTTACTAAGCCCCTAAAGGTTCACAATGAAAATTCTTTTTTTAAATGTATTTATTTACTTTTGTGTAATTAAGCAATAATCTTTGCATTCTCTTGCAATATATTTGTAAAGCTTATAAAAAAGAATACTCTAATTATTGTTCATTCTGTATTTGTTTAGGATGCTTTATCTGTTCAAGCCAAATTATGTATTTCTATTTGGTTACATCCCTAATTTGCAAGCTTTGGGAGGAATTCAGAATTTTCCAGAAGCTGTTGCTGAAAGTCTGAGATTTGATGAGTTATATCTGTTAATTTATCAATATATGATTATATGAGCTGAATCGTATTGCTACTGCATGACCAAGGACATAATTTAAACTGCTAGTTACGCATGTATTTGTAGTTCTGTGAATTCCGGATGACTGCCAGAGGCAGTGTAACACTATTGGATTATCGCAGCGCCAGCCAGATAGGTTGAGAGGATATATCAAACAAAGTCACATATTTATTTATGCTGAGCCCTGGGGGTTATAAGCCACAGTAGCTCAGCACTCTGCCTCAGTATGCCTTTCTCGCGCATTCCGAGTGACTAAGAACTCTGGCGGTCATCCGGAATTCACAGAACCAGAGTTACATGCATAACTAGCATTCTGTTTCATTCCTACTAACTGCCAGAGGCAGAGTAACACTATTGGATGACATATACCAACATAGTCATGAGGAATACCACCCACCCGATGAAAATTAAGTCCGCTCCTGAAGAACCGCAGAACAAACGGCATGATGAGCAGCAACGTTGACCTTATAAAACCGAGGAAATGTTCATGGAGAAGCCCAGGTAGCGGCAGTGCAGCTATCCGCCAAGGAAACGCCTCTAAAAACAGCCCATGAAGATGAGATGGCCCTGGTGGAATGGCAAGTTAGTCTCCAGGGCAATAGCCTCCCTGCCGCCTCGTAAGCCAGCACAATGGTCTCTATTATCCAGTATGACAACCTCTGCTTTGAGACTGGAGCACCTTTCTTCACACCACCATAGCAGACAAATAACTGGTCTGACTGTCTAAATTGAGCAGTAGAGTTCACATAGCATTTCAAGACACAAACAGGACACAAAATTTGGGCACTTGGGTCAGGCCCTGAAGAAGTATGAAAAGAGGCCAGTTCAATGTGCTGGTTTATGAACTGAGGAAGGACTTTTGGAAGAAAAGAAGGTTTGGGCCGTAGGACCACCCCGGGGTCATCCGGTAACTAAGCAAGACAGCACGTGGAACTCACTGACTCATTTTGCAGAAGCAATAACCAACAAAAAAGCAGTCTTCAAGGACATCCATTTAATATCAATGTTTTGCAAGCTCAAACTGGTAGGAATGCAAGCACGAGTGGCAAATCCCACACAGGAAAGTGAGGATCCCGAGCAGAGTTCAGATTGTATGCACCCTGCAGAAAACTGCAGACAAGACTGTGAGATCCCAGAGAAGATCCACCACCTGGAACATGATATGCAGAAATTGCAGTGACGTGGAAGCCGCCTTGCCCGCCTCCATTTAATGATGAAGAAAGCTTAAGATGCTTGGAATGTCATATGATGCAGGATCAAGCCCTTGCTCCTCACACCATGCATAAAAAAGCTTCCAATGGGAAGCATAAGTCTGTCATGTGGAAGAACTGCACTGTCTTTTGGATGAGATGTTAAACTGATGTTCTAACTCTCTGTGGTCATTAAAAAAAATCCCAGGACACATATCATAAAAGAGTAGGGGTATACCCCGGTGTCCTGGCAAAATTCTTCTATTGGCCCTTCTCTATTATTGCCCTCTAATAATCCTAATCTCTGAATTGGCTACACCACTCTCTCCTCTCCACTAATAGCTGATGTGTGGTGGGCGTTCTGCTGCACTATGGCCGCTGTTGCATCATCCAGGTGGATGCTACACACTAGTGGTGGTTGAGGAGATTCCCCCACCCTCCACCACACTATGTAAAGCACCTTGAGTGTCTAGAAGAGCACTATATAAATGTAACTGTAAACTAACTAACTAACTGTAACAAATAGTGAAAAATGAATCCATAAAGCTTGGTTAATTTTAACAAGGTATATTTAACGGATGTGATAACATTGACTCTTGATCATAAAGTTTCTTTATATATATTTTATAATATATTTCAATATATTTCCTCACACAATTTTCTTTAAAAACTTTGAATCTTATAATAAATCCAGATTGGCTGTTTTTTAGGTCTCTAACCGCTACTCCTGTGTCTGGCAGAATTTATGAGTATAAATGTATTAAAATCTCTGTCAACGTGGTTTTAAATGTCTAAAAATTATTTGTAAAAATTAAGATCTGGTACTTTACTAAAGATAGAAATACATAGTATATAAGCCTAGCCACAATTTAATTACAGTTTATTAAAACTGCAGTATTCTTCCGGATCAGAGCTATGTGGCCCAGCCTGATAATGACAAGCAGTGGCATCCTCCCAGCAACATAAACAACCCAACATTACTGGTGGAAATAGGTTATAAATTGAAAAATTAAATCTGCAATATTTTTATACAAATTGTGAGTCAAAATATTGTATGCTGTTATTTTTTTGTGTGTGTGATTTTCTTCTAATGCCACAGCACTTGCAGCAAGCAAAATAAATAATACAATAACATTGCATGTTGTGCATGCTTGATTACTGCTGTGCCCTTTTCAGTCATCTTAAAAAATGTACTACTCACAGATCACACTGCAACTGGCAAACTTATTTTTTCCTTCTGATTTTTTTTGCTCCTATTTTTTAGTAATGTCGCACTGGAAAATAAACATAAACTGTATAAAAAAGTCATAAACTACATAAGATTAAGTAACAGCAACTATTCTCTGATTGCTTCGGTTCAATCAATAACTGAAATCGCATAAAGGTGTTAAAGTTTGGTTAAAGAGCTATGACACTGCATTGGAGCACTGAAGGCTCTGTATGGATTCCTGTTCATGGAAACGCAGTTTGTACCTGGAGAAACAGTCCTTTGCTTTTTTCCTTATATTATTTACTAGAAAATATCATTGTCAATAACTACCAGAGTGGGAAGTGAAATTGCTCTGCCTACGTGGTGTATGAGGTCAAAGGTCCTCAGTGGCTTACGGTAAGAGATATCTATCTGCAGCAACTGGAAGAGTCTTTGCCACTTTAATTACTTCTGTATTATAAACACTATCAAGTCATTTGATGGTAAATTAATAAAGGCAAAGCAACTGTCAGCTACATGCTCTGAATAAACTCTCTTTGCATGGTGTATAGACTGTAAAACTGGAAATTTAAAAAAGTGACTCACATGCTGTTCTTCAGTTTGTGTTGCTGTGGGAAAAAAGCATCATTATCATTATGCAACAGAATATTAGGTTTAGGCATTTAGGCCAATAATAAAGTGAATTATTTGTGCATGTGACCTCTCAGCCATAACATTAAAACACTTGTTCACTAGAAATGTTCAGTAGAAATGTTCAGCAGAAATGTTCAGTAGAAATGTTCAGAAGAAATGTTCAGAAGAAATGTTCATCAGAAATGTTCAGTAGAAATGTTCAGTAGAAATGAAACTGGAGATTGTTTGTTTGAGCTGAAATAAAAAAAGAAAATAATAAAATCACTTGTGCCACCAAAACAGCTCTGACCGATCGAGGAATGGACTCCACAAGACCTCTGAAGGTGTGCTGTGGTATCTGGCACCAAGACGTCAGCAGCAGATCCTTTAAGTCCTGTAAGTTGCAAGGTGAAGCCTCCATTGATTGGACTTGTTTGTGCAGCACATCCCACAGATGCTTGATCAGATTGAGATCTGGGGAATTTGGAGGAAAAATCAACACCTTGAACTCTTTGTCATGTTCCTCAAATCATTCAAGAACAATTTTTGTAGTGTGGCGGGTCACATTATCCTGCTGAAAGAGGCCACTGCCATTAGGGAATACTTTTGCCATGAAGGGGTGTACTTTATCTGCAACAGTGTTTAGGTAGGTGGTACGTGTCAAATTAACTTCCACATGAAAGTCAGGACCCAAGGTTTACCAGCAGAACATTGCCCACACTGCCTCCGCCAGCATGCCTTCTTCCCATAGTGCATCCAGGTGCCATCACTTCCCAGGTGAGCAATGCACCCGGCCTTCCACATGATGTAAAAGCAAATGTGATTCATCAGACCAGGCCACCTTTTTCCATTACTCCATGGTCCAGTTCTGATGCTCACATGCCCATTGTAGGCTTTTTCAGTGGTGGACAGGGGTCAGCAAGGGCACTCTGACCGGTCTGCTGCTACACAGTCCCATAAGTGGCAAGCTGTGATGCACTGTGTGTTCTGACACCTTTCTATCAAAGCCAGCATTAACTTTTTCAGCAATTTGTGCTACAGTAGCTTTTCTGAGGGATCGGACCAGACGGGCTAGCTATCATTCCCCATGTGCATCTGTGAACCTTGGGCATCCATAGCCCTGTCGCCGGTTCACCGGTTGTCCTTCCTTGGACCGCTTTTGGTAGGTACTAACCACTGAATACTGGGAACACCCCACAAGACTTATCGTTTTGGAGGTGCTCTGACCCAGACATCTAGACATCACAATTGGACCCTTGTCGAAGACATTGAGATCCTTACGCTTGCTCATTTTTCCTGCTTCCAACACATGAACTTCCAACATGACACAACACTGACATTGTAACAATAATCAATGTTATTCATGTCACCTGTCACTGGTTTTAATGTTATGGCTGATCGGTGTCTATACAGTACAAAAAATGTGCCATATATAGATCTGAAATTACTTTAATTTGCGATCATATATAAGTCAGTTCACCCAGAACATATTTATAAATGACTGAAGTGCTTTACACATACCTCGATTTTGCTTATTTCCTCTGGAGGTTCTTTCTATCCTGCACAGAAAATGTATTACAATAAATCAAATTTAATAGTAATTGTTTATAAAGTAGTTAGCAGTCACATGAGACAAGTGTTTAAAATATCATTGAAACAATTATGATTTAAAATAAATAAATAACAACTAAATAAATAATTACAACTGCTACTACTACTACTACGACGACGACGACGACGAAGAAGAAGAAGAAGAAGAAGAAGAAGAAGAAGAAGAAAAAGAAGAAGAATCATCTTACTCCAATCCTGACATGAAATTTGGTTATAGATACTATTGATACTAAAACCTGTCTATGTAAAACCTCTGGCAGAATATTTGTGACATTTTTGTGAATTATTATATGATGATTTCCCAATTAACAGGGCTGCTGGTAATATTTGATAGAATAAAATAAACAATAAAATCAAAAAAAGTTATGTTAAAATGTATTGTGATCCTTACAATTTCTGGTCACACTTTCAGAAGCATGTATTACAACTTAAGAAAGCAAAGTAAAACATTTTTTTTTTTTAACAAAAGTCTAACATTTTGTTAAGAAAAGAACTGTTTGCACTGCTTTATTAAGCTGTAAATCAAACCAGTAAATGCTGGAGGATTAAAATACCCAGACAACAAATGCAACCTGCATCTGCTCCAGATTTACATAGTAGATTTGCATAATTTTTGCAAGGCCTAAGAACTGATCCATTTACAGTTCTGCATCAAAACAGATTTAGACAGCTCAGGTTAACAAAGAATTTTGTTACATCTGGCCCTAAATTTAAGTTATTTCGGGCCCAACTGTGAACCAGATTCTTTTCAGAAGTGATGAAAATGTTAATTACAAGGAAAAATACAAAGTTATAGTCTAATGTACTTACCTCATTTTGCGCTTAATAAAGCAGATAATCAAACCAGCAATTCCAGCAACACCCAATAAAACTCCAGAACCAATCCCAGCTATAGCTCCTGCAGACAGTGAATCTCTACCTCCACCCATAGAGACTTTTTCTATGAGGACACAAAGAAATAATTTAGAGAAAAATTTTGAGAACGTCTAGATTAAAAGTATATCCTGATATAGTCATACAGTATATACATTTTATGTAGGGTCACAATACATTCTTACACATGCACT
The DNA here is from genome assembly GCF_023375685.1 of Ictalurus furcatus. Lineage (NCBI taxonomy): Eukaryota > Metazoa > Chordata > Actinopteri > Siluriformes > Ictaluridae > Ictalurus > Ictalurus furcatus. Next base: position 11,205,038 of record NC_071255.1, on the reverse strand, counting down.
GCCATTTACTTATGACTACTGTACATTTTTCTACACACACTACCACATCTGTGCATCACACGTCTAATGTGCAGTTTTAAGATTGTCACTCTAATATATTTCATACAAGTAATCTGTACCGTAATAGTCTGTAAATAACTTGGAGAGCTATTTCTGCATATTTTTATTCCTTCTTATTTGTTGTATATTGTGAGTTTATTGTGCACTTTTAAATATTGTGAACTTTTGTCTCAGTCCTCCCTGTTTCTCTTGTGTTGTGGCTGATGTGACACCAAATTAAGAGTAAGAGTAATACAGCTGGTCTGTTTAAGTATGCTGATGATATGGTTCTGGTGCAACTTTGTTCTAAAAATCAAGTAATGAGCGAGCAAACTTATCTTAAAAATGTGGTTGCTCTTGAAGACTGGTGTAAACTGAGTGCCTTGCATACAAATGTAAGGAAAACAAGAGATGATTTTCATTGTTAAATCTGGTGAACAATATGTGTTAGGGAAACTAAAGTTAAATGAGCAGGTTGTTGAGACTATGGAAAGTTTTAAATATTTGGGACCATATTTGGATACAAGTTTTAGTTTTTTGTGAGTATGTAGACAATATTTTAAGGAAAGCAAGTCAAAGGTTATGTCTTATGCGTAAACTTAAGAGTTTTGATGTTAGTCAATCCGTTTTGGAAATGATATACAAAAGTCATGTTGAGAGTATTTTAATGTTTAATATTATAGCCTGGTATGGTGACTTAGGAGTGAGGAATAAAAATAAGATGCAGAGGATTCTGAGAACTGCAGGAAAAATAATAGGACACCAGCAAACACAGCTTGATAAACTGTATTTGCTGGCAATGCACAGAAGAGCAACAAGGGATGTATTTGACTCTATACACCCACTTAACTCAGAATTTTTAATGCTTCCATCTGGAAGGAGGTATAAGGTCCCAAAATAACTTAGAAATGTGTATAAACATTCCTTTATACCAGTGGAAATTACAATATTAAATGAAAGGTAAGCAACTCCTTTTGAGAATAATTTTTATATTAATGTATTGTGTATGTGTATAACTTGTGTATTGTGTATGTGTATAATTGTGGGGGGTTTTTTGTGTTTGAGAAGCCAAAGAAGAATTTCCAAGTTGGTGGACCATAAAGTTAAGTTAAATCAATCAATTTCCCCTTGATGATCAATAAAGTACTCTTTATAATTACATTATACAGCATTTGGCAGATCCCCTTATCTAGAGCGACTTACAGAGTGAAAGGATATGACTTTTTTCTACATTTATATAACTGAGCAGCTATGTGTTAAGGGCCTTGGCAGGACTAGGATTTGAACGCACAACCTCACATTCAGTAGGCCAATGCCTTAACTACTGACTAAAAATTAAAACAATCTCAGCACACCAGATTTGATTTTAAACACCTCTACATTAAAAAAAAAATGTTGGGTTATCTTTTCTACCCAAATGCTGGGTTGAGCCTTTTGGGTCATTTAATTGGGTTATTTTTTCAATCGTGGGTAGTTTTGTGCAACCCAACAGCAGGGTTAGTGGCTGGGTCATTTTCACTGACAGTTGAATCAATGGTCAAATCAACTCAAAGCGGACTGTTTGAATTCGCCTCAGGTGGAACTAGCGGGTTTTGAGGCAAGGAAACTAAATGAACACAGGTAAGTTAGCGTTCATCACTATTTAGTGTTAAAGCTGCTGAAAATGCCTGGCCAAGTTTGTGATATTTATGCAGGGAGATCTATCAATGTATTCATTGGAAAACAGTAATTCAGCAAGTGATAATTAACTGTACATATCGGGACGGCTTCAAAAGTGAATATCATGTACTGCTTCCTCAGTGCTGGAGTTACACTACTAGTGTCTTGTGTTTATGTTGGGTGTGAAATATGGACTGAGGTTATTCTAAAATTCGCTGTGTCTGCATCTTATCTGAGGCTCTGAGTTAGGGTTAGCTAGCTGGATGCAGTAGGGATGAGTGATGCTAAGGGTTAGACGCTCACCTGAGTTGATAACATTACTTTAGCATACAGCTAAAGTATCAACTTTTGTTGCCATGAGTTTAGACATTAATGGCTGTGTGTTGAGTTATTTTGAGGGGACATTAAATTTACACTGTTATACAAACTGTACTCTCACTACTTTACATTGTAGCAAAGTGTAATTTCTTCAGTGTTGTCACATGAAAAGATATAATCAAATATTTACAAAAATGTGAGGGGTGTACTCACTTTTGTGAGATACTGTATATATTCAACATTTTTAAATAAAGATTGTTTGTTGACTGGTTGTTTGTCTTCACTGAGGCTTTGGAGGCAGAAAATCAAGAGAAGTGGAGCTTTTTGTGTGATTAGACTGTATGCAGTCACAATTCCAGTATCCCAAAATAGACACATTGATATTTTTTAGTTATATTGCAGCATTCGAATATTGGCAGTGAACGTTGTAAATCTCCTTAGTTTTATCTTAGATTATCATGACTTTTCATTTGTATTCCATTTTTGTTTTTCTTGCTTGCCCCCCAACCTGAGACCTGATTGGTCTGGAAGTACAAAAAAAGCTTGATGTCACTTGGTGTATGTCACTTTTAAACATCACTCAGATTCTGCCATAATCTTAAATCCATTTCCCTTAAGATTACATGTACAAAGTTCACTGGTTACTGTACTGACTTAAGTTTTTAACTCATTTGTACGTTCACTTTATGTCAAAATGTGTAGGTCTTATTTAGTTCTGTGCCGTCTCATGTGGTTAGTGTGTTGTTTTATGTAACACCATGATCCTGTAGGAACATTGTTTCGTTTCACTGTGTACTCTACCTGCTGTATATGGTTGAAATGACAATAACGCCACTTGACTTGACTTCACTTATGTATTTTAAGTAAAGAAAATGCCATGACTGGATTCTTAAGAACACACGATTCCTAAGGTTTTTTTTAGCCCAGCACTGTCAGAAAAAAGGTTGAAATAAATATTTATATGCAGGGAATATATGAAGTGAATAGAAAGGGAGACATCATTGCTGTGTTTTTTTTGTTTGTATGTTTTTGTTTTTTGTCTTTGTTAGATGAGTTGGTGATTGAAGATGTAAAGATGAAAACAAGATAAATATCAAGATAAATATGAATAATCTAAAATGCTGTAAATAAATATTCAGAATGCAACAGCACGCCTTGTTTTCCACCAGCCCAAAAGAACCCATGTCACACCCCTCTTCATCTCCCTCCACTGGCTTCCTGTAACTGCCCACCTCAAATTCAAGACCTTGATGCAGACATAAAAGACCTTGTCTGGAACGGCACCCCTCTACCTCAACACTCTCCTTGAGGTTTACATTCCCTCACACAACCTGCGATCAGTTGCCCCCCACCCCTACATAAAAAATAGAAATAAAAAAAAACCTTCTGCACTTACACACACACGTTGCTACTCAACTCAGTTAAAAATCCTGTTTGGTATCACTCAGGGGTGTAACCTGGCCTGGGCACTGTGGGCTGCAACCCCAAAGATTTTTTCTTTAGCCTCAAATAATTATCCACTTGGAGTGGTTTGTCACTACGCAACTGAACATCAGTAAAAGAAGACAGTGGTGTTGTAATTTTATATCTTCAGTGAACGGAGACGAGACCAATCAGACAGGGTTTACAGGAAAATACATAGAAACACTTGTGTCTTATTGGCTGACAGTCTCTCAATTCTGCCAAATGCTAGCTCACACAGTCAGTGTGAGGGAAAGTGGATATATGCTGTTTACTTATTTATTTTAAAACAGTAAAGGGGTTGAAACTGAAACAGTAACATCCTCTAATGCTGAGCAGGAAAACAAGGAATGTAAATGTCTATATGAGTTCCAGTTTACATGAACATGATATGAGCAGAGCATAAGGAAAGATAATGTACTTTGCATGGCACTGTAGCAGCTAAATCCATAGCTTAGTTGTGCTTCAGTTTGGCTAGCAACACCAAACTAGCCTAGTTAGAAAAGTTTTATATTTTATCGGAATGGTAGTCCTACAAACAGTGACAACACCCGAGGCAAGTTTTATGATAAATCCAACTTTTTCTGATCATGTCAGTGACAGCTAGGTTACCTCTGATTCCATAATAAAAAATTAGGCTACTAGCTGAGCTGAAAAAAATGCATGGAGAAGAATCTGGGCTCAGCCTCAGGTGATTAACCGTCTGGCTAACACCCCTGGTAGCACTACTTCTCTGCTCACTTTGCTTTTATTTCCTCAATTGTAAGTCACTTTGGATGAAAGTGTCTGCCAAATGAATAAATGTAAATATAAATATCATATGAAATAGCGATTTCTTATTACACAACTTCTATTTTACTTTGGACTTTACATTAAACATACATACTGTAAAAATCATGTGATTAATACAGGTTACGAGCCAGCATGATTTTGTACAGATAACATCTTTATGACTCAACATATTAAAATCCTCAATAGATCTTTAGCGTGACACCTTCTTCCAGCTGAAGAAATATTTAGTACAATTATATTTTTGTGTAAATTAGAGTGATGTAGGAATTATTAAGATATAATTATTTTCTAGGTCTATTTACATGTTACTTCAAAACATCTTATATTTTATGTCTGATTTATTTCAAACAGAAGAAAAGCCTATTTTATTTCTTTTATACAGCGTAAAATCTCACCTTTTACTTCCAAAACATGGGATGCAGAGGCATTACATCTGGTTACAGGATTGGAGGCAATGCAGGTGTAATTTCCAGTGTGCACAGAGGTGACCTGTTCCACAGTAAATACAGCTGTATTCACTTCAGGTAAAGTCCCATTAAACATCCATTTGTACGAGGCATTTGGTGTAGATTCAGTACGGCAAGACAGTGTCAATTTATTTCCTTCCTCCACTGCAAATGGTCCATCAATTATCACATTATCTGGTCCAACTGTAACACACAGTACAAAGTCATTGCCTGTCAAATTAAACTTAGATGTTTATTCAGTTTAAAACAAATCAACACTAGGAATATATTTGTACTTACAGTTAACAGTCATTCTGTATGTTGCAGTGTCAGAGCTGAAGGGGTTGCTGAGTGTACACTGGTATTCACCACTGTCTCTTCTACTCACCGGACTGATCATCACTGATCTGTTATCATTCGAGAATGTGATGTTGTCGCTAGCTGACAGTTTCTGATTATCTTTCATCCATTCAGCACTGTAGATGGTTCCATTTGCCTTACAGGATAATGTAGCAGAGGAAACATCTTCTATTAGATCATCTGTTGGTCCAGTAAGTGCTGCTCCAGATATTTTTTCTGTAAACTCCACAGAGGAAACAAATAAACATTAATTTAACAATGTGAATTGAGATGGAATTTTAATTAATTATAATTCTGTTAAAGTTATAACAATATTACACATAATCTGCTTATTATATTATATTTGCCAAAAAAAATTTTTAAGAACTTACTTCCAATTTGTCAAATACCAAATTAATTTTTAATCGAACCTAATAGCATTTTGATTCTGTCTATCGGTGACTTTTAGCTTTTGGGCTATAACAGCACTTTAAACATTTCACTTACTGTTTTAGAAATCCCAAGAACCTTTTCAGTTTTGAATTTCCCAGATATAGCTTGATTTCCTAACCAATTACCTATTTTCAGACATCTTGTAGATAAATTACATTTATACCACAGCACTGTTGAATTCTGAAATCTGATTTGTCATTAGATGTTGATTAATTTTTTATAGCAACAGCTCTGACAGTGGTGCCGACTGCAAATCAAATAACAGGTTTACATCAATGCTCTCGTTCTAAAATGATAGCGTTTCTATAGTAACATCTCATTCACAGGGACGTGTATGGTGGACACTCAACATAATCTAAGCCTAATAATAAACAAAAGATGATATTTGATGAAAAATGTCTTGAAATCTGTGAAATCTTCTGAAAGATGACATTTACTTAACATTGATGAAAGGATTCTCAGGTGTTAGTGCTTTGTGTAGCAGTCACCACAGGACACTCTGCTTCATGCTGGAGTACATAATTTACTATTTCCCTATAACAGCATGCCCTGTTTTATATGTGTTGTATTCCTTACACAGTATGTACACAAATTATTCAACTACTAGTTAAATACAGCAGTTCTGCTATTTTATGAGTCCAAAATGTAGCATATTTTTAAACACCAACAAATCCATCCATCCATCTTCTATACCGCTTTATCCTTTTCAGGGTCACGGGGAACCTAAAGCCTATCCCAGGGAGCATCGGGCACAAGGCGGGGTAGGGCACAATCCATTGCAGGGCACAATCACATACACACTCACACAACCATTCATACTCTACTAACGCTTTGGACATGCCAATCAGCCTACCATGCATGTCTTTGGACTGGGGAGGAAATCAAACCGTGAAAAATCTGTATATTTTTTCTTTGTTGTTGTTGCACATGAATTCAATAACTAAACTAGAACTCACCTAGTACAGTGATGCTGATGGGTTCAGACATGGAGTAATTCAGGCTCTGCTTGTTATAGGCGATGCAGGTGTAATTGCCACTCTGACTGCTCTGAATGTTGCTCAGTCTGATCTCTTGGCCCATTTCACCAAGCTTTGCTCCATTCACAGCCCACTGAAACTCAGCAGCAGGGTTGGACTCAGCTGAGCAGGTCAGTATGAGGTTAGACCCAGAGCTGTAGAAGGGTCTCACTGGATCTGCTTCAACAGCAACATTTTCTGGACCATCTGCAATGGAACAGTCCATATTTAGTCTGCTTTAGAGCCATCATGGTCTTGTGAAGACCAGGTATATCATGCATGTTTGTTGGATAAACCTCATGATTTTCAACAAGTTGCATGATATGAAATAACTCACAGTAAATGGTGAGCTTCAATGGAGGACTCCTTGCTTTGCCGTAGATGCTGGATGCTTCACACTGGTATGGGCCTGTGTCATATCTGATCCCACTAGTAATGGTCAGACTGCTGTTGTTGTCTGTTAGCTGAACTCGCTCCCCTGCTCTTACCTCAGAGCTGCCATTCAGCCAAATAAATGTAAGAAAGGAGCCAGATGCAGAGCAGACGAGACTCACAGTGCTGCTGAATTCAACCAGCTCTGTTTTACTTGGTACTATGATAACATTGGAGGGTGGCACTGGGGGATTAAAAGGTAATACAGGGCTCAGGTGGACACCAGTATACACAAGATTTGAAAGTTCATTTATCATCAAAACATAAGCATAATCACTGTACCAACACTATTAGCTCTCATGATCTTAGATAGTAATCACTGTTTCACTGTTTTAGCCATACTGACCAACATAACAAAATGCAGAGTAAAAATAATCTATCAGTAAAAATGAGCAAGTACTCCTTGCCAACTTATTTTTAGTCTAATAAATCTGCTATTAAAGAACTACAATTTTTTTATGTGGACACCAGTCACCGATCTTCAGTCACCAGTTATGGAGCTTTCAAAAGAGGATATTTTACTGCAAAATGGCAGCAGAAGTCAAAATGGCGCAAGTGGTAGTGTAGCATATTATTTATAGGATGATCATTACAGAAATCTGTTACCAAAAATGGTTCTAAACTCTACAGTTCCTGTATTTTTTATAGTTCAATATTTTACTATAAATTTAATGTTCTGAATTTGAGACATTAGAGGCAGACATGACAATATTCTGTCTCTAATTCAAATACATGTTCTATTAACTGAAACAACTGAACTATTTTTGTATTAGTGTTGCATCAGCAATAACATCCAATGCATGTTCATAGTCATTTAACGCAAGAATGATCTGATAAATAAAATGTTCTACAATTTGAAAGGTGTGTATTCCAATTCAGCTGTGAAGATGTAATGCAGTACAAATCTGTGTACTTTTAATCCTTACACACGTGTATAAAAACTGATTATAGTTACCTATAAGCATTAAAGACTCTTCCTTGCATTTACAAATTGAGGACTGTACAAGATTAAATAAAAAAATCTTCCTGTAGTTGTGTTAAAAAGAAAAGTTTTCTTTACTCACCAAACACATGCAGTGAGGTTTTACTTTTGAATATCTTTGTCGGAGTTTGTACAATCAGAGAATATGTTCCAATATCACTCTCAGTCAGGCTCCTGAGCTCCAGAGCATAAGTGGTGGGGTCCAGACTGACTCTGTCAGTGTACGGTGGATATATTGTAATTCCACTCGGAGGTCCATAAAGAATGGTGATCTCATTAAAAATCCAATTGATCGACAAATGTGGGCGATCCGGAATAATGATTGGGGTAATCACCACATTCTCCCCAACTGCTGTATTTATTATCTCAGGTAATAACAGCTCTTTTCCAAAACATACTCCTGTGTGAAGAAATAAATAAGCGAAGAACAAAAACTAAATAAAACAAAACACTCTGTAATAAAAACACTCTTCAACAACAACAACAACCACAATAATAATAATAATAATAATAATAATAATAATAATAATAATAATAAGTAAGAAAGCATGTATATACATGAGAGAGAGAGAGAGAGAGAGAGAGAGAGAGAGAGAGCATAAAAAACGCAAAGTTTCCAGATACAGGACGTTTCAGACCAAGTCCCTTTGTGGCTATAGGAAGGGAAACTGTGTAAACTGCACTGCGCTGTAATGTTTATTTCTTCTATTATGCTGCAGGAAGCCACGCTGCAGTTACTCACTGTATTCATCTTCACAGATATGCGAAGAATATAGTGTTCACCTGTACATGACAGCAGAAGCAGAGAGCAGCACACAGCGTGTAAATCCATCAGGAGAGATCCGGAGCTCCACCACTGCTTCTCAATAAGCGTCTCTACAGAAAGATCTGTGCTGATTAATCACCCGATGTGAAACCGAATAGTGCCGATTAGACTCGAGTTAGAAAGCAAACGACTGAAAAAGCAAAAGTTAACTGAGTAAGCAGACGAAACAGCAGGTCTGTAAACAGTGTCATTAAAGCACGCATGCAGGAGTGAACAGCCTACAGGGAAAACTATCAGAGTAATCCTGCACGGTTTAACACTGGAATAAAGTTGGTTTGACGTTGGACGTTCGATATTCTCAGAAATGCGGAAATTAAGGGACCGTCTCTAAAGTTACACACGACATTGTTTTACACGTTTCTAACTTCAGTAGCATTTGAAGGGAATGATGTACAGTCACACAACCAACTGTAAAGTGTTCATCTAGGTGTCAGGTATGATGCACACGTTTCGATTTTTTATATTTAACCCTACAATGCATGAACCAAAAAACCTTCAAGAATGCATAAAGGGGGTCAAAATGACCCGTACTGGATTGAATGGTTTTCTTCAAAAAATAGATGTCCTATTAATGAAATAATGTGTGTACATATACTCGGTTTCCTTCTTCAAGTATATGTTCCACTTCAAAAGAAAAAGGCACAGGAAGAGAATCTGGCCAATTCTTCTGGTGCTATGTTAAAGGTACATGCAGGAGTATGTCTGTATCAGAACTTGCAGTTGAAGTATCATCACTTTCTGATCTCATTACTTTCAATGTGCCCATCTCCGGCAATTCCTCAATGTCTACAAGTATGCTAAGCTGCCCATCAAAGTCAGGATCCTAATACAGGAGGCTGAAGTCACAGTTCAGTCTTGGCTTGAACTTCTCTTGCATTATGCTCTTCAGCTCTTCTACTTAGCTCACTCATTTAAAGTAAGCTTTATGGCAACATCTGTGACAACATATACACGTAGCACAAATTTCTAGGGAGCAGCCATCTCCTTTTTGGTCCCAGCGTTTTGTGTTACACACACTGAAAATGTTAATTCAGTTTGTTTTAATATATTTATAGATGGAAAAACTTGGACATGAAAACTATGTACAAAGGAAAAGAGCTATACTAGGTATGTCTCTTCCAAGAGGCATTATCTTCTGTTAATCATGTAAGCTACCAATGGAAATATGTTGTAAGAAGTAATCTACTTTTCATGGGAGTAATATGGATCCTTTTGGTATTATGAGCAGTCTTTCTTGTGTGTTGTATTCAGAGAGAGGTGGTGAGTCACTGAGCTCTGATATGATGTGAACTGTCAAATTTCCTGAAAAAAGTTCATAGGATCGCAGGTGTTCAATGTAGTATGATTTGCGTTCTCGGCAAAGAAAAGTGGCCTGGTGGTTTACAAGAAGAATCTGATCAATTTTGCAAAACTGAGGCAGTTCTCCCTCATGACCCACAGACACAAACATTCCTACATCATAATCAGTTCCATCAGTGTTGACCCTTGATGTGCTGTAAATCATGTGGCTGTCTGTTTTTTGTGCAATGTATTCCTTTACAATATCAGGAAGCATTGAAACCATCACAGAGGCATTAGATGTCTGCTGGTAAGTTTTAAAGAATGATGGAGTACTGAGATAGTATGCCACCATGTACTGATGTCTGCGAATACTGATATCTGTGTCTGCGAATACTGGATAACTTCCTTTGTAAATGTCGAGGACAACACCAACTCAACTACCTCTTTCAAATCCATGAGTAGCATCCATGCTCCATCTTCCTCTGGAATTCTATCACCAATGATCAATGGGAGCAGTCTAAGCAATGTAGCATTTTCATGACCATTGCCACCAACTGTGTTCTTTCCAGCAAAGGTCTTTGGGATAGGCTGGGGTTTGTCAATCTTGTCTATGCGATGGTATGAAAATGACAATTCTTTTGTTTAAATACTCAAGACTAAAGTATTTGCAACTGATCACTCCCCAGTGCACAGGGCCAACTCCACAACCACAGTGCCCTCAAAAAGATCATGAAGGGCATCAGGTGGGAAACTAGTGATTGTATGAAAATACTCTAAACTCTGGTTAAGGACACAGTCTCCTTGAACACCACACTGACCCTGATCCTCCCCATGCATCACAGCATGCACGTCACAGTCATCTCTGGCATTTGTCCTCAGACTAAATTCCCCACTTCCAATTTTTTTTTTTCCAATTTTGCAGAATCTGCAAAAATATTTGATAAGTTCCGTGTTTCAGCATACATCATACCTCGTTTTTTGAAGATTGAGGGAATTCCACTACACTGAACTTCCACTTGAGCCTACAAGATGGAACAATTACAGCAAGCATAATTTAAACTGTATTATTTACCTATGGAAGCTTTTTTCCGCTCGGAGGAAAAGAATTAATAAAAAAGATAATTGCGACCTTATATCACAAAATGATGACTTTATTTCTCACAATTGCGACTTTACATCTCACAATTCTGACCTTTTTTAAACTTGAAATTTAGACATCTGCTTGACATTTAGTGAGCTACAAAGATTGCACAGATAAAGCATCAATCATTCTCTATAAATACACAGTAAGAACACTATAGATTCTTTGAGGTGAATTTGCAGGTTGGAGAAGTTTGGAGTCTCAGGCATGTAGACAAAGCCGTTACTCGCGCAGTGGAAAGAAGGATCAGACATTTACTCTCAGTGGCCACTGCGACTTGAAGTGATTTTTGCTGACCGATTCAATGAGGGCATCTATCACTCCGTCTAGTAAGAAGGAGAACGGCTTTAAATGCTATGTTTCGACTTATATTAATAACTTTTTGAGGGTAAGTATTCTCAAGTTGTTGTTTTTTTTTTAAACGCATATGAATTAATTCATACACCATGTTTTGAATCCAAAGCCAATTCAATCGTGACGGTTTTGTTGACAGAAAGAAGACTCGGCTGATCTGAATGAACATCTCTGTAACAGTACAGTGAAGTAATCACGTGGTCTCGATTTATTTTAATTCATTACCAACAAATGTACAGATTTCATACACACATATACATCTCACAACTAATATGAAAGAAAACAAAAACATATGTGTATATACATGTGAGGTATACAATTTAAACCAGGGGTAAGTTACAACGTTTAAGTAAACAAATTATAGTAACATAATGCCTCATAAGTCTTTTTTGTTTCTAATCGTATCTAAAATAGTGCCGTATTGTTTAATTTCTTTTATAAATTGTGCACAAATTGGTTTAGCTCTAGCCTATTTCTTGACATGAATGAGATATTTTCCAAGTACCAGTCAAACCTTGGATTGCGAGCATAATTCGTTCCGGAAACGTGCTCGTAATCCAAAGCACTCGTGTATCAAAGCGAATTTCCCCATAAGAAATAATGGAAACTCAGATGATTCGTTCCAAAACCCAAAAGTATTAATATACATAATAATGATTAACACAAAATACCATTTTATATTTTTATTATTTAAATTTAATATAAAGTCATCGAATTTATTAATTATTGTGTAGGACGACTTTCACTTTTACTAATGGAATCACTGCTATCAGCCATGTTCCTCCACCAGCTCTTGAACGTCGTCTTCATTCACCTCCAGTCCCATGGTCTTCCCCAAGGACACAATTTCATCGACAACTGACTACTCGCAACTCAGCTACTCGCATACCTCGTTTCATCTCCTTTTTCTTGTCGCCTTCCTTTTCAATTTTTTTCTTCATGGGGGCCATTGTCGCAGTACAGTTACTACACAGTCACAACAGTCACAACACTGTAGTAAACAGTATACGCTCACACGGATGTTGACTATACAAGTGAGGCACGCTGACTGAGACCGAGCCTGTGAGAGAAGAACCATCGGCTCAGTAGTGATCACGTGACTCTCGGCAGCCAAAGCAGTGTATACGTATTACAGGTACTCGTATTGCAAGACCTCGCACGTATATCAAGTTCAAAATTTATTTAAAATTTTTGCTCGTCTTGCAAAACACTCGCAAACCAAGTTACTCGCAATCCAAGGTTTGACTGTAAAATAAAACGCTGTAGGCTATAAGAAAAAAAAAACTTTTGGAATCAATGGTATCTTGTATGAAATCCAGTTTGTTTTAATGTTCCAAACAACCTAGAAATGAAGTTAGATACATCTGTCCAAAATATTCTTGAATATATACACTGAAAGAAAAGATGGGTTACAGATTTTTTAGCAACACCACAACATTCACAAGAGTTTTCCATATCCAGGTTAAAACGTTGAAATAAATCTTTGACAGGGTAAATTCTGTGTAATATTTTAAATGAAACCTCTCTAATTTTATTATTTATAACATATTTATTTGTTATTGAACATACTTTTTTCCACTTAATGTTTTCAAAATTAAATGACCAGAACATTGTTGAACACGGAATGTGATTCTTCTTTCATATATTTCTAATATATCTGTTGCTGCATTTATCTTTTACAGTATTAACATCACCAATAAATATTGTATCGCTACAAGTGGGAGGTTGTTGGTCTACATTAACAGAGGAATATTCATAATTTCCTAGCAAAGAAACAGCTTTACTTGTGATTGCATCAAAGATAATTGCATAATCTTTTGGTTTCACAGCAATGTTAATTTTTTTAAAAAGAATTCTGAGTATGATAAAAGCTGACGTTGTTTATTAAGTAAATGACTAACAGTGAGTATTCCATAGTTGTACCATGTCTGATTGAAGATTGATTTTTTTTTTAATCCAATATGTCTCTATTATTCCATATAAAGTACAGATGTGATGAAAAGTTGCGTTTATATATAAACACGTTCTAAATTCATTTTTGCTTTTTCTCCTCAGATGTCATGCCAATCTAAGCCTTAGTTAGGTTTTTAAGTTGTTCATTTCAGTTAATATTTGAAAAATTCTTTCTGAATGTGGTTTATATCACCATTTGTGTTTATAACTGCGTTCAAGCTCTTTTGTATCCTCTGAGCAGTTTCGTGTCCCCCGAATCCTGCTCCAGCCAGATTGCTTGGTCAGTCTTTGGACATTCATCATGACATACCGGTTATTATCCTCACAGATGTCATATTTCTCTCATGTCTGGAGAAGTCTTACGTTTGGATTAAAAAACAATGTGTCAGTGTACATGTTGTATTGTTGCAGGATACGCTCACAATTAATTAACATCTTGGAATTTTCATGTATTTTTTTTATAGTTCTGAAATCGATTTATGTCTGCATTTCTCTTCTAGAAATAATATGTTTAATTCTTGCAATAAACTGTGTATTTCCCAGTTATGCGCTACAGTCACTGATCAGACAGTGCTCTCTACTGGTCATAGACAGTCACAGTATCACGTTATCACATCTTATAATTAACGTATGGAGAAGATTCAGTCTCAGCAAAGACCAAAAAGCATCAACCTGAGTGAAAAGTAGAATCTGTGAAATATTGACATGATTTTCAAAGTTTCTTAGTATTTGGTATGTCTCCTTTTTGCTTTAATGACAGTGAGCTTGAGGCGGCATGGACTCCACAAGTTTGTGCAAAATCATTGATCATTGATCAGGATCCATTTTCGATCAAATCCATCCGACTGTCATCCGAAAACAAGAGATTAGACATGAGTGTTCTATGTCTTTGACAAAACTCTTTAAGTTTTGACTGCCTTGGTTAAATCAACGACTAAAGGGATAGAGTATTGATAATGATAATGATAATAATGATAATGAGTCTTTATTAATCACAGCAAAATTATTTTCTTTGCATACCCCAGCATGTCACGAAGCTGGGGTCAGAGTGCACGGTCAGCCATGATACAGCGCCCCTGGATCAGTAGCAGCTTGGCAGTGCTGGAGCTTGAATTACCGACCTTCTGATTAGTAACCCAGAGCCTTAACCGCCAAGCCACCACTGCCTCAATGCATAGCAATTCATTGGTTGAATTTATTTAATGTAGCTTATTCGAAAATTATTTGACAAATATAGTCAGGCATAGAGTTTTGCTCACAATGTAAATGGTTCTGGTACAAGATTTTAATGTTTTGAAAACTGCAGGACTGTTTAAGGAAAACACAGTTTAAAATGACAGTTCTGTTTATTCACTAAACACCTGCAGTGAGGTTACACCTGTGAAAGAACCTGTATCAGGGTCTACAGTCAGAGAAGTCCATCAGAGTCCATTATCACTCGCAGTCAGGCTCCTGAGTTCCAGAGCATAAGTGGTGGGGTCCAGACTGAATCTGTCAGTGTACGGTAGCATTATTATAATTCCACTTGGAGGTCCAGCAGGAATGGTGTTCCCATTAAACTTCCATCTGATGAACTCATGTGGGGGATCAGGAATACGGATTGGAGTAATCACCCCATTCTCCCCAACTGCTTTATTTATTCTCTCAGGTAATAACAGCTCTTGGCCAAAACATACTCCTGTGTGAAGAAATAAATAAACAAACACAAAAACAAAATAAAACAAAACACTCTGTAATAAAAACACTCTTCAATAATAATAATAATAATAATCAGTAAGAAAGCATGTAATATACATGAGAGAGAGAGAGCGAGAGAGAGAGAGTAAAAAACGCAAAGTTTCCAGAGATACAGGGCGTAAGTAAGTAAGCAGACGAGACAGCAGGTCTGTAAACAGTGTCATTAAAGCACACATGCAGGAGTGAACAGCCTACAGGGAAAACTATCAGAGTAATCCTGCACCGGTTTAACACTGGAATAAAGTTGGTTTGACGTTGGACGTTCGATATTCTCAGAAATGCGGAAATTAAGGGACCGTCTCTAAAGTTACATACGACATTGTTTAACACGTTTCTAACTTCAGTAGCATTTGAAGGGAATGATGTACAGTCACACATCCACCTATAAAGTGTTCATCTAGGTGTCAGGTATGACGCACACCTTTAGATTTTTGATATTTAACCCTACAATGCATGAACCAAAAAAACCTTCACGAATGCATAAAGGGGGTCAAAATGACCCGTACTGGATTGGATGGTTTTCTTCAAAAAATAGATGTCCTATTAACTGAGAAGTGTTATAATATGTGAGCATTTGGTTGAAGTGATGTATAAATCAACATGTTTTCTCATGTTATATAAGCAAAAATCAAATAGTAGCCTCAGATGCCTGTTCTTGCTAAGTAACATAGAACTAAAGAGACCATAGATAAATGTACTAAAGATAAAAATAAATTCACCGACATGAACATATACACCAAATACACCTTAAAGTTTTGTGACAGCAGCTCAGTGCTAAAAATTCTAAAGCTGATTGGTATGTGGTGGTCAGGCTGTTTACAATTATTTTTGATAATTCCTGAGGATCAGACTCTGAGTGCTGAGTATTTTGACACCAATTTTATGTCCTAAATGAAAATCCAAGGAGTATGATTAATTAAAGTTTTTAAATTAAGTTTAGTATATTATATGGACTTAAATTCTAGTGGGTGGAGGCAAATGTCCAAAAAGGGAATGCTTATTACTTGGGCCAGTTTTAGTTTGGAAATGAGTATGTGAAGTTAGTCTACCAGAAGTTGCAGAGATGGACATGTCGTTCAAGTTTCATGAAAAAAGTTCAATGTTAAAACATGTTCATGATCAGCTTTCAGCAGGTATGACAGGGTTAATAAATAATGATTAGAAATCCATTTACAGATTAGGTATACCACATTTACAGATATGTAGTATACCACATTTCAAGCTTACAGTACGTACACTGCTTATGGACGTCCACACCACAATCTATCCTGACTTCCTCAGAACATTTCCTGAACAAGCCTGCATTAAAATCAAAACCAAAAATAGGTTTCACATATTGTGCTCAAAATATAATTGGATGGACCCAAGTGACAGTGTTGCCTCATTTTCTTTTTTTCAAAAAGTCAATAGAAGTCACTAAATGACGTTATAAACTAATTTCTATATAAATTATTATATAAATTATTCATCATGATCATTGGCATATCAAATTCCAGACTAGGATACATGAAGAAGGAAGATTTCTGATTAGAATATATTGTATGGTGAATATAGAATACAACACTATAGCACCACCATCAGTCTGATCAGGCTCATATCTCTGCCTGAGCTAACAGTTGGGAGTACTGCTTACTGAACAAGTTTCATGTCTCTGTGGCTTACAGTCTTTTATCCCTATTGTGTTTTGGTGCTGAAGAAGGTGTGAGCTAAACTTGTCACTCAAAACTTCATCTCAATATCTCATTATGTGACTGGCATTGGCAGATAAGGTAATTGCAAAGACAATTCACCACATATGATAATTTGCCCCTCAGATTAGCCATCCCCTTAAAGGTGCATGAGGTAAGATTAGTCTTTTCCCCCCTCAAAATTAGCTCTCTAACACTTAAGTAGGTGAGACTTGAATGATCAGGCCAGCGCAGCCCACACTGGGCCACTGGTGGTTTTGGTGATTGGTGTGACATTGACCCCATGACACTGGCATGATTTGGGCTGCCCACAGTCGACCAATGTCACACCAATATTCAAATCCCTATCACCCAAGATAGTTGCCCACATTTGGCCCTTAATGGTCTGATGAGGGTAAAATTGAATGGAAAGCATTGTTCCTGGAAGACCATATTTGGCTGTCCAATTGGATGACCATGCATAACATTTAAGCAGTTGTTTGATATTCTGCATTTCCTTACATATTTAAAATAAAGAAAGTAGATGTTCAATATCTCAGTATTTAATATTCAAGATTCTGCACAATTTTTCACATGACCCTGGAGGTGTGAGGCCATGTTTATATGGTGTGAGGCCATGTTTATATGATACTCCATATATATACAGACATACAGTGGGGGCCAAAAGTCTGAGACCACATTGAAAATCTGGGATATTTTTTTCATTTAAAATTGGAAATAAATAGAAGGGTTTAGAATTATGACATATTTAAAACAAAGAAAGTAAGTGATCAATATCTTGAATATGTAATATTCAAGATTCTGCACAATTTTTACCTCCCTATTTAAATGGAAGCAAATTATTGATAATGACCATGTTAACTGCTTTATACAAAAGGTCAGATTTTCATGTCTGATCTCTTCTACTGAAGCATACGTACAGATGACATTCCAATAGATTTGATCTAAATTGGATCACAAGATTTTGTACAAACTTCTGTAGTACAGGACAGCTCAAGTACACTTGCAAAATCTAATGATCCATTTTAGATCATATCTATTGGAATGTAGTCTGAACACATGCTTCAATAGAAGATTTAATTATTCCAGTAATTTAAACAACCTGAAACAGTGACTGTATATTTAAATATAATAAACATTGAGTTACTTGAGCTTCTGTTTGTATTTTATACAAAACGTTAAACATATACAACAATTTAAACTGATATGAAGTGTATAAAATTTTAAAAGACTGAAAATGTGTTAATCACCTTCCAGCGCCTGAGATATCACCTGCAGCATGATGGCATCTCTTCAGTGAATGGCGGCAAGACCAGTCAGACAGGGTTTACAGGAAAATACGTGGAAATACTCATGTGTTATTGGTTGACAGCTCTCAATTCTGCTAGCTCACAGTCAGTGTGAGGAAAAATTTATAAAATGGATATATGACAATTTTATTTTTATTTTTTGTAAACCAGTAAAGGGGTTGAAACTGAAACAGTAACATCCTCTTGTGCTGAGCAGAAAATCAAGGTGTGTAAATGTCTATATAAGTTTGTGAATATGTATAATTTATATGAACATGACATGAGCAGAGCATAAGGAAAGATAACGTAGTCTGCATGGCACTGTAGCAGCTAAGCCCATTCAATGAGAGCTTAGTTGTACCTCCCCTTGGCTAGCGACACCAAACTAGCCTAACCTCATGTTAGATAAACAAAAAGTTTCATATTTTATCGGCCTGGTAGTCCTGCAAACAGTAATTCAATTAAATCTTCAATTCAATTTATTTCTATAACGTTTTTTACAATAGACATTGTCTCAAAGCTACTTTACAGAAACATATAAACACAGGATACAGATTTTAAATGTGTGAATTTATCCCTAATGAGCAAGCTGGCTATATGAAAGCATATAATATGCAAGGGGGGGATCAAAGTTTCCAGACAAAGATAATGGGTAACACTTTCTATGAAGCCCATGCTTATAATGAATTATAGCCCCATTTATAATTATTTATAAGCAAGCATTACTGCTCTATAAACACATTTATGATGACACATAAATACCTATACTTTGTTATAGTAACAGTTATAGCTACATTTATATTAATTGTTATAATTACTTATAAGTGATACACTTGCTTTTTCTGTGCCCATGCTCATAATGAATTATGCAACAATTTATACGTATTAATTAGTCAGTCTTATGTAACAGTAACAGTTATAGCTACATTTATATTAGTGTTATAATTACTTATAAGTGATACACAGTCTTATGGTTACATTAATGCATTCATAAAAATACAGCCTGCATTTTTCGAATGCTATTATATTATAGTTATAATGACTTATTAGAAATGCAGATTTATTTCTAGGTCCAATTAGTGAATTATTTTATATTGTTGTTGATAGTTGTGTTGCTTTATAAATACTTATTGTGAGCTATAATACAATTACTAACCTTTGTAAATGCATCATTGATGGCTTTAAGTAAAGTGAAAGCATAAAATGCAGTTCTGTTTATTGAGCAGTTAATTATAATAATTATTTATGGGGCTATAATTCATTATTAGCATGGGCTTCATAGAAAGTGTAATGTTTTAGATTAAAGGTTTTTTTTAAATAATAAATTTAATTTTACACCACTTCAACACATTTCCGTAAACAGTCTTAGAGTTCCCAGCCATTTAGTACCACAACCATTTACACGGTAAGCATAACTTTATTCCTTGTCTGGAAAAGGCAGTAACTTCCTCAAACTCTTTGAATAATTTTTCTATATTAAATAGTTATTTAAAACTGCTGTTTAAGAACTTTAAGAATTTTAAGAGTCTTTCAAAAAATGTGCCAAAGTGCTGTAAAATTACAGTTCTGTTTACTCACCAAACACCTGCAGTGAGGTTACACTTGTGATAGAATTTGTAAGAGTGTCTACAATCAGAGAATATAGTCCAGTATCACTCTCAGTCAGGCTCCTGAGCTCCAGAGCATAAGTGGTGGTGCTCAGACTGACTCTGTCAGTGTATGGTGGCAGTATTGTAATTCCACCAGGAGGTCCAGAGAGAATGGTGATCTCATTAAACTTCCATCTGATGAGGGCATGTGGGGGATCAGGAAGACGGATTGGGGTAATCACCACATTCTCCCCAACTACTTTATTTATTTTCTCAGGTAATAACACCTCTTGGGCAAAACATACTCCTGTGTGAAGAAATAAATAAGCCAAACACAAAAACAAAATAAAACAAAACACTCTATAATAAAAACACTCTTAAAAAAAATAAATAATAATAATAATAAGTAAGAAAGCATGTAATATACGTGAGAGAGAGAGAGAGAGAGAGAGAGAGAGAGAGAGAGAGAGAGAGAATAGTGGCTATAGTAAGGAAAGCTTCCATCTGATGAAGGCATGTGGGGGGTCATGAATACAGATTGGGGTCATCACCACATTCTGCTCTCCCAACTGCTTTATTTATTCTCTTAGGTAATAATACCTCTTGGCCAAAACATGAAGAAACTATATCAACAGTTTGAAGACAACAGCAAGTTGCAAAACAACAACATCAGACCTCTGTATTAAGAACAATCCAATTCAATACACTATTCAATGGGATTATTATTATGATTATTACTACTACTACTACTACTACTACTATTATTATTACTATTATTATTAATGAATTTTATATTAGTGATGTAAGTTATACTGCAGTTACTCACTGTATTCTTCATATAAGAATCATCTGGAGATAAAGCAGAATAATGAAGTGTTCACCTGTACATGTTAGCAGAAGCAGGGTGCAGCACACAGCATGTAAATCCATTATGAGAGATCCAGAGCTCCACCACTGCTTCTCAATAAGCCTCTTTACAGAGAAATCTGTGCTGATTAATATAGTGCCGATTAAACTCAAGTTAGTTTGGAAAGTGAACTGAGTAAACAGATGAAGCAGCAGGTCTGTAAACAGAGTCATAAAAACACAAAGCCAACAGGCAAAAAAAAATCTGATTAATCCTTCACTGGTTACGCCTTTTAGAGACTCAGAAGAACGCATCTGCTACCGGTGTGGTGAAAATGGACATTTTGACAAGTGTCAGAATGCAGAAAATCAGAACAGAGTCATTAAAAAACTAATTTGCTCTCTCAAGAAAGCCAAAAAGGGACAATCACGAAACCAAGAAGATGACAGTACTGGTACCGTATGCTCAGTCAAGAAAAGTGAGGTGACTTCAGTAGGAGGTAAGGACATTCCCCAAGGGTTAATAGGTCCATCCTCCATAGTGCACTTGAGAGTGAATGGCCAACAGTGTAGTGCCTTGTTGGATAGTGGCTCACATGTAACAATCATCTTTGAGGACTGGTATAAGCAGTACTTGTCAAATGTCATGATTCATCCTGTATCTGGCCTGGCTATATGGGGTCTAAGTGAAACTAGCTATCCCTATCTTGGCTATGTAGTAGTAGAGTTTCCAGAGAGTGTTACTGGTCCAAAGAGTCCATCTCAGTCCTCGCCCTTATCTGTCCTGGCCCTAGAACTCCAGACCAGATTCCGGTTATCCTGGGCACCAATGCCAGTCTCTTCAAGCTGTTGGCTAAACTGTGTAAAGAGGCAGCCGGGCTGGATATTGCGCAAACCTTAGGTATCAGAGCTGAAGTTCCAGCCCAGAGGGTGGCGTCAGTGGCCTGGGAGGGAGAAGAGGAAGTAGGATGGGTAAAGTGGATGGGGCCTGGCCCTTTGGCCTTACATGCTGGTGGTAACCGCCATGCTGTATGTAGGGTAGAGTTAGAGAAGCCCTTGGACAAAAAAGTGTTGATGATGGAAGCTTCACAAATGGCCCCACTGGCGCCTGGGGTGCTGCTGCAACCCATGGTAGTGCCTAGTTCAGAAGTAAATGGAGAGCACTTCACTGTGTTGGCGCACAATGAGTCAATGAGAGATACAATCCTCCCAATTGGGACAATCATGGGTAACCTGTGCTCTGCAGATTCAGTGATGCCAGCTTTTCAGCAAAAACCTGCATCTGAAATAGATGTGACTTTACCAGAGTTTGACCCCCATGGCATCAACTTTGAGTATTCACCCATCACCGAACAGTGAAAAACTAGACTCAGACAAAAGCTGTCAAAACAAGCCAGTGTGTTTTCTCTACATGAGTGGGATGTGGGACTAGGGAAGGGCTTAGAGCATCATATCCGACTGTCAGACACGAGACCTTTCCGAGAGCGGTCAAGGCGATTAGCGCCAGCAGATATTGAAGATGTACAAAGACACTTACAAGATCTTCTTAAAGCTGGTATTATCAAGGAGTCTCGTAGCCCATACGCCTCTCCAATAGTCGTAGCAAGGAAAAAGAATGGAAGTGTCAGAATGTGCATAGACTACAGAACAATTAATCATTCCAGATCAGTATACCACTCCCCGCATTAATGATGCGCTTGACTGCTTGTCAGGGAGCAAGTGGTTTTCAGTCTTAGACTTTCGAAGTGGATATTACCAGATTGCAATGTCAGAAGCTGATTAGGAGAAAATGGCCATCATCTGCCCACTAGGGTTTTATCAGTTTGAAAGAATGCTGCAGGGCATCACTGGAGCCCCTGCGACGTTCCAACGACTGATGGAGCGAGCAGTGGGTGACATGAACCTTCTCCAGGTACTGGTTTACCTAGATGACCTAATGATGTTTGGAAAGTCATTGGAGGAACATGAAGAGAGGCTTCTCTAGGTGCTGGACAGACTGGAGGAGGTAGGACTAAAGCTTTCTCTGGACAAATGCCAGCTTTGCCATCCCAAGGTGAAATATGTGGGGCATATAGTATCGGCAGAGGACATTGGTACAGATCCCGGAAAAGTTGAAGCTGTCAACCACGTTCCCCGGCCCACTGATCTGAAGTCTTTGAGGTCTTTCCTGGGATTCTGTGGATATTATCAGAGGTTTATAGCCAACTATTCAGCTATTGTCAGACCCCTCATAGAACTCATTAAAGGGTATGCACCCACACAAAAAGGAAAGAAGCACGCTAAAGAGAAGACAAAGACCTATCTGAAAGAGTGTGAGCCATTTGTTGACCGGTGGGTCCAGACTTGTACTGTCGCATTTCACCAGATCATCCAGTGCCTCACCAATGCGCCAGATCTGCCATGCAGCCAAACAAATGAAAGAGAGGAGCCAGATGCAGAGCAGACAAGACTCACTGTGCTGAATTCAAGCAGCCATGTATTCTTTGCTATTATGGTAACATTGGAGGCTGGCACTAGGGGTTAAAAAGTAATACAAGGCTCAGATACACATACGCATAAGACCTGAACATGAATTATATATAATCAAAACATAACTTTAATGATTGTACCAACACTATTAGCTCTCCTGAAGTTAGACAATAATCACTCACATCTGTTAAAGCCATACTGCAAAAAATTAAATGCAGATTAAAAATTGCCTAGTAGAACTGTACAAATATTAGTCCACTATCACCTTAACAATTATGAGGTACAAAACAAAAAGATCAAAAAAGGAAAGTACTCTTTATAGATTTTTTTATGACAATAAATGATGGTAATAAACATCAACCATTATATCATTATAAACCTTTGATAATGTGTGCCAATCAACAATCTTCAGCCATCAGTCATGCATTCTTTAAAAAAGAGGCGTTTTATTGCAATATGGCAGCAGATGAAAAATTGGCACAAGTGAAGTGGACAATGACAGCTGTTTGACGGGACAGTAATGTCTTCTTTATTTTTATAAGATGATCATGAAAAATCTGTTACCAAAAATGGCTCTAAAGTCTACATTTTCTGTATTTTCAATAGTAATTTGCTATTCAGAATTTGACACCATAGATTTGAGAGTGAGACTTGAAAATATTAATATGATATGAAGATTAATATGAATGTGATTTTACATATTTTAGAGGTGCATGCTCAGATTCTTTTGTGGAAAATATTATAGTGAACAATAAATATGCAGTAAAAAAAAAGAAAAAAATTATTGTATTTGCAAAATAAGCACTGTAAGATATCACAGAACAAACCATTGATGAAGCAGCTGATGGTTTGGTTTACTCAGTAAACACCTGTAGTGAGGTTACATTTGTGAAATGATCTGTAACAGTGTCTACAGACAGAGAATATGGTACTGTATCACTCATAGTCAGGCGTCTGACCTCCAGAGCTAAAATGGTGTTGTCCAGATTGACTTTGTCAGTGTACTCTGGGTATATTGTAATTCTTCAAGGAAGTGCATTAAGAATGATTTATGTTCCCATTAAACATCCAGCTTGCAAAGATGTGTGATGAACAGGAATATGGATTGGGATAATCACTATGTTCTCACCAACTGCTTTATTTAGTCTGTCAGGTCAGCTTTTGTGCTGAAAGAATGCAGTAATCTGTTTTATAAAACTCAATACTTTTTTTCTCAATTCCCACCGTGGTCCTGTGTATGCGGAGTCTGCATGTTTTCCCCGTGCTGCGGGGGTTTCCTCCGGGTACTCCGGTTTCCTCCCCCAGTCCAAAGTCATGCATGGTAGGCTGATTGGCATGTCCAAAGTGTCCGTAGTGTATGAATGGGTATGTGAATGTGTATGTGAGTGTGCCCTGTGATGGATTGGCACCCTGTCCAGAGTGTACCCCGACTTGTGCCCGATGCTTCTTGGGATAGGCTCCAGGTTTCCTTATGACCCTGAAGAAGGATAAGTGGTATAAAAGATGGATGGATGGATGGAATACTTTTTTTCTTTTCTGAAAGTTCCCAGATATACAGTAGTCTGCTTTTACACACACTGACTTATTTCCCCTCCCCTGTATATAAACTATATTTATACCACAACACAACACAATCTTGAATTCAAATTCAACTCTTGTGAAGTTCTTTATACTAGTATAGATACTAGTATACGTAGCCACAAAAAATAAGTCGATAACACTAATTATTATTTACAGACCCCCACGACCATATTCTGAATTCCTTGGTGAATTTGCAGATTTCATCTCAAACCTGGTTGTTTCTCTAGACAAAGCTTTAATTGTTGGCAATTTTAATACTAATTTTGATAACCCAAAAGACCCTCTGAGAATAGTAGTTGTATCTATACTAGATTCAGTAGGGGTCAATCAGAACGTAATAGAACCCACTTATAATGGTGGTCACACTCTTGACCTGATACTAACATATGGATTAAATATAGAAAATATAGTAACACTTCCTCAGTCTGAAGCATTCCTCAGACCATTATCTTATCTCGTTTAAATTGCGTATAGATCATAATAGTTGCACCTTGCCACGCTACCGAGTCAAACGTACATTCACGTCAGTTACTGCACAAAGCTTTATCAATAACCTCCCAGAGATATCACCCATGATAGGATTGCCATCTGATCCCAAAGAACTTGATCAGGCGACTGAATGTTTAGAGTCAACGCTCCGCTACATGCTAGATAAGGTAGCTCCACTTAAAAGGAAAATAACTAGAGAAAAAAGCCCTGGTATAATGATCAAACACATACCTTAAAACAGACCACTCGACAATTAGAACCTAAATGGTGTCAAACTGAATTGGTAGTATTTCAAGCAGCTTGGAAGGAGAGCCTCCTGAACTAAAGAAAATCTCTTCTATCTCTTCTAGTGCTGCTAGATCTGTCCACCCTAATAGAAGAAAACCAAAACAATCCTATATTTCTATTCAATGCTGTAGCAAAATTAACTAGGAATAAATCTACCACAAAAATAGGCATACAATCAAAATATAGTAGCAATGATTTCATGAATTTTTTCATGGAAAATATTAGACATGAAATTCAGACTATTAAATTAAAAGCAGGCAGTTTTATAACTAACCCTGTAGATAACAATATAGCAATATCTGATCAACGATTAGAATGTTTCACTCCCCTTAGAGAGACCGAACTAATTTCATTAATCTCTTCATCAAAATCATCAACGTCTATACTCGATCGCTTACTTACATGTTTCTTCAAACAGATTATTCCCGGAGTAATCAAACCCCTTCTAAAAATAATAAATTCTTCCTTTAGCACTGGCTATGTACCTTTAAACTAGCAGTTATTAAACCACTGATTAAAAAACCTGACCTCGACCCCTGTCAGTTGTCCAGCTATATTAAATCTGCCCTTTATCTCCAAGATCTTTGAGACGGTTGCAGCACAGCAGCTATGCTCATACCTACATAGGAATAATATACATGAAATCTATCAGTCAGGATTTAATAAAGTAATAAAGCTTAATAAATTGAGGAATGTGTAAAGGACATTAGACATTGGGTGTTTATAAACTTCCTTCTACTTAATTCTGACAAAACAGAAATATTTCTACTAGGACAACATGTAGCAGAAGTAAGCTTTCTGATCACATAGTAACTATGGACGGCCTTTCTGTTTCGTCATGTGCACCCATAAAAGACCTTGGTGTGATTATTGATCCCAGTCTTTCATTTGACGCTCATGTAAATAATATTACTAGGATAGCCTTCTTTCACCTCAGAGATATTGCTAAGATAAGAAATATAATGTCACTAAACAATGGAGAAAAATTAGTTAATTCATTCGTCACCTCTAGGCTGGATTACTGTAATGCCTTACTGTCTGGATGTTCCAGTAGGTGTATAAACAAACTCCAGTTAGTCCAGAATGCAGCTGTGACAGACCTTGCTAGAACCAGACAATATGACCACATCACCCCTATCTTATCCACACTGCATTGGCTCCCAGTAAAATTTTGCATTGATTATAAAATACTACTATTGACCTATAAAGCACTGAATGGTCTCATGCCACAGTACCTGAGTGAGGTCTTTTATGATCCGCCACGCTTGCTTCGATCAAAACATGCAGGCTATTTGTTAGCACCTTGAATAGTGAAGGCTACAGCAGGGAGAAGAGCTTTCTCTTACAACGCCCCACAGTTAAGGAACAGCCTTCCAATTAATTTTCATGACTTAGACATAGTCTCAGTGTTTAAGGCCAGGCTGAAAACATTTGTTTATTTGTTTATGCAAGCTTACCATGAATAGACTTTCTTTTACACAAAGTACACAGTCCTGTCCATTACAGAATAAAAAGCATACCCAACAATCTCTTCCTCTCTTTGCCTCCCTCTCCCTCTCTCCTTCAGTCGAGCTACACTGGATACTCCAGCGATGCCAGTGATCCTGACCCTGCTCTAAGGACCTGCCTGATCCATCCTGATGCCCTACTTCTGGTTGGAGTTCTCATCAACTGGAGGCTACATTATACTACTGATGACAGCCCCAAGCAGTGCAGCCTGGAGATCGCTGAGGATGGTGCAGCTTGATGTACCATGGAAATGGTTTTGGACCTCAATTTCACATGAACAGTTGCACTGTGGTGCTGGAACTATGGTTGCTGCTATGGTCTTAGGACTGCAGTTGCCACATACTATTTTGCACTCAAGTCTCCTTTAGTGAGCAGTGGATCGGTTCAACAAAACGTGCCAAGACTTCAGATAAAAACTATAATGAACTTCCCTTTACTTTCACACTATCTGTTGTTACCCAGATGAGGATGGGTTCCCTTTTGAGTCTGGTTCCTCTCAAGGTTTCTTTCTCATATCATCTTAGAGAGTTTTTCCTTGCCACCATTGTCACCAGCTTGCTCATTAGGGATAAATTCACACATTTAAACCCTATGGTTATATGTTTCTGTAAATCTGCTTTGAGACGATGTGCATTGTAAAAAAAAAAAAAAAAAAAAAAAAAGTGCTATACAAATAAAATGTCCTTGAATTGAATTGAATTGAATCTGACTGATCAGAGGGTGTTGAATCATATTCTATAGTAGTAGCTCTGACAGTACTACTGGCTATAAGATATAACACAAGGCTATATTCATTCACTGTATCTAAATCTGTGTTTTAATAACAGCTTATACAGAGACTTGTATGATCTAGGCCTAAAAATCCTAATAAACATTGCAAAAGAGAAAAAAATGAAATATATCTGGGAGAGTTGTATTGCTTTAAATTAATACCTAGTGTGGCGCCAGGCCGGTAGCCGGCGCACAGGAAACAAAAATCGCTCCTCGCGCGACTGCAGCAGTGGCGCAGAAGAGACAGTTCCGCTTCAGCGCCACCAAATGTTTTGGACATCCAGAGAGTACGTGGCGGCGGGGCGGGGCCGCCAACACACCCACGGCTCGTGAATGGTGCACCGTGCGGAAGAATTCCACCATTCAGCAAGCGAGGGGAGAGTATAAAAGGGCGCTATTCCACTCGCAGAAAGGAAGAAGTATCTCCGAGCATGTGCGTAAATCTCTGGCGTGTTTTATGCAGTTTTGCCGACGCATGCCTGTTTGCTAATCGCTGTTGTGTGTTTTTTCGGGTTTCAGGTGACTCCGACGCTAGTGACGGCTCCGCCCCGCCCCCTTGGCTGTAACCGCCGACGGCTGAGACCCTCACCGCCCGATCGCCCTTCAACCCACACACACACGCACCCCAGCTCACCGATTGTCATAAATAAATCTCCCATAACATTGAAACAGCCTCCTGTGTGTCTGTGTTCCGCCCACCGCTTGCTAAAATCCCTACACTAGTTATTTTTTGTTGCACAAGAATTCAATAACTAAACTATAACCCATCTAGTACAGTGATACTGATGGATTCAGACATGGAGTATCTAAAGGTCTGCCTGTTATGGGCGATGCAGTTGTAATTGCCACTTTGACTGATCTGAATGTTGCTCAGTCAGAGCTCTTGGCCTATTTCACCAAGCTCTGTTCCATTCACAGCCCACTGAAACTCAGCAGCAGGGTTGGACTCAGCTGAGCAGGTCAGTATGAGGTTTGACCCAGAGCTGTAAAAGGGTTCCACTGGATCTGCTTCAACAGCAACATTTTCTGGACCATCTGCAATGGAACTGTCCATGTTTAGTCAGCTTTAGAGGCATCATGGTCTTGTGCAGGCCAGGTATATCATGCATGTTTGTTGGATAAATCTCATGACTGTCAACAAGAGTTAACTCACAGTAAATGGTGAGGATCAGTGGAGGACTAATTTCTTTGCTGAAGATGCTGGATGCTTCACATTGGTATGGGCCTGTGTCACCTCTGATCACACTAGTAATGGTCAGACTGCTGTTGTTGTCTGTTAGCTGAACTCGATCCCCTGCTGTTACCTCAGAGATGCCATTCAGCCAAATAAATGAAAGTGAGGAGCCAGACGCAGAGCAGACGAGACTCACAGTGCTGCTGAATTCAACCAGCTCTATTTTACTTGGTACTACGGTAACATTGGAGGCTGGCCCTGGTGATTAAAAAGTTAAACGGGGCTCAGATACATGACACTACACATAAGACCTCAACACTAATGATCTATAAACAAGACATAACTGTAATTACTGTACTAACACTATTAGCTCTCCTTTTTTAGATAAAAAAAATCACTCTGCTCTGTTTCAGTCAGTGGTAGCTGGTGGTTTTTAAAATAGGGTCAAAATCAGCATGACAACAGTAGCAGTGTATGATATGTGTCACGGTTTCCCCTTTAAGCAGCGCGCTGGAGAGCATGTGGGCGCGCGTGCACGAGCAAGGTGTGCGAGCGCCCTCTCTACGTATATTGACAATCGTGACATCGTTTACTATGGACACATGCTTTTGTTATGTTTCTGTTATGTCTCCTCCCTGTTCTGTCATTGGCTATTGTTTAACCCCTTTCGCCCTGACACTAGCGTTCATTCCGCCGGCGGAATGGAAAATGACTTATCGGACATTTTCAATTAGTATAAACAAATGAACTATTGTATCGCCACAGTTCTGGTACAAGATTAGTCAGGACACTTTTGGCTTTCTGTGTGTACAGTTTTATGTCTGTGCGCTTAACTGCTGGTGAGCAGGGGGATGGGAAAGGGGCGGAGTTTGAGCTCCCTGCTGGGCAAACAATTCACACCTCTCCATGAAAAGACTGAGACAAAGATAAATTGGAGAGCACGACTAAAGCTTTTTTGATAGTAAAACACCATCCCAAGATCGGACTTGTATAAACGTTTACTACCTTACATTACCTACATAGACGAAAATCCAGTTCGCTTTCAGTTTTATAAATCATGCACATCTCCATCGGTATAAAGTCCATCAGCTTTATTGAAGAAAACAAATGCAATGCTCCATATTTAATCACAAATGTCCTCTTCAAAATGCATTAAGTGTTTTGGTACCCCACCCCTATGGAAATTAGTAATTAGCCATAAACTGAACTGAGACACCATCTAAAAAACGCTAATCTACTTTGGCTATGCTGAACAACCCGCCTCCTAAATTTTAATCGGGCATCTAACTTGATTGACACCCACTTGGACCAATTGTAGATACTTCTAGCTTTCAAACAAGCCCAAACTCGACATGATTAACCACTCAGAGGCTGAGAAAATCAAACGCGTAATCACCACAACCAAACCTTTTACGCGTGCGTCTTGAGTTGTGTGTCAGCGGGTACAGGCCAATCAGCAAAGCGCTACAGGGCCATGCAGAGAAACGATCAGGAAATGGCAGCTCCGCTCTAGCGGTCTTCCTGCAAAACTTCATACAGCAGGTTTTAGCATGTTTGACAGTTTTTCTGATCGCTAGTTTTCTATTGGTTTTCGCTCAGCGTGCGATTTATCGGCGTGCTCCCAAAAAAGCCTGAATGAGTCACAGCTTCTGGAGCAGTTATTTCCGAGTGGCTCTTTTTTTTTTTTTTGGAGGGTGCACGGTGGCTTAGTGATTAGCATGTTCGCCTCATGCCGCCAGGGTCGGGGTTTGATTCCCATGGCTCTGTGTGTGCAGAGTTTGCATGTTCTCCCTGTGCTCCGGGTACTCTGGTTTCCTCCCCCAGTCCAAAGACATGCATGGTAGGCTGATTGGTGTGTCTAAAGCGTCCGTAGTGTATGAATGTGTGTGTGATTGTGTGCCCTGCGATGGACTGGCACCCTGTCCAGGGTGTACCCCGCCTTGTGCCTGATGCTCCCTGGGATAGGCTCCAGGTTCCCCTGCAACCCTGAAAAGGAGTAAGCGGTTGAAGATGGATGGATGGAAGACTATGTGGATTGAGTTGAGGGGCTCTATCTACCCCCCAAAGAAGTCCGAGGAGAGGGGTCACTCGTGTATCTATCGTTTGAGCCTTTTGGAGAGCAAGTGCTCATTCACCTGGGGCTCTGGCACTATTTTTAAAAAACATTATATTTTATAAGTATGTTTCAGACTTTTTTGTGTGTGTGAAATTACACATTGTGTAACAGAGTTCATGCTACTGCCATTTGTTTTCATTTTGTGCCATTTGGAGAGGTTTGGTGCCTTTTGGAGACGTTTGGTGCCTTTTGGAGAGGTTATTTTGTGCCTTTTCTAAAAAAAAATGTTTGCTATTTCTAGAAGTCTGCAATTTTTAAAGGCTTTGTGCCATTTTTATAAGCTTTGTGCCATTTAGAGAGGTTTTATGTCATTTGGAGACGTTTGGTGCCATTTGGAGAGGTTTTGTGCCATTTTGGAGAGGTTTTAACCTGTGTTTGGATAACCTTACACACAATTTTAGTGGTTAGAGATAACTTCCTCATATTTTGGGAGTTCATGGACAAGTACTTGGGGCATCTTTGAGGCCAGGAATGGGGTTGATATCAACATTTGCTGTGAAGATATAACATTTGTGTTAAAAGTAAAAAATAAAAAAAATTACAATTAAAAAAAAAAATTCTGAATATATTACCCCAGGTAGGCTAGGTAAAAGAAGAAATACTTGAAATAACTGCTAATTCTTAAAGTCTTAAGTGTCTACTTTCATGGGAGCCATTAACCACTACTGTGGTGTGTGATATCACAAAACAAATCAATGCTGAAAACAGGTACCCCAAAAACAGACAAAAATGCCATTTTTTGGCTACCGGTAAAAGAGGTTAAGTGTGTGTCTATAATTGGTATCAGCCGTCAGCATTTATTCATGATTATGTTTGTATATAGACCACGCACCTCCCAGCACACGGCGTGGAGTATTAGATAGATACAATACGTTAGATAGATTCGATTAGTTTAGATTCCATACGATAGTTAATCACAGTCATAGTCTTAGTTATTTGTCCATTTTATGTTTCATTGTTAAATTAGTTCATTTAGTCCACACTGGTTTTCCTCTCCCAGTTCCTAGTCATAGTTTATGTTTCTTGTTTTGTATCTCGACCCTGTTTTTCGTGACTACGACATTGATTCCTGACCTTTGATCGCCTGACCTTTGCATGTTTCTGGATTACGTTTTTGGATTACAATTTGGATTTACCTGCCTGTGTCTCTCTTCAATAAAACTGTTACACTGCATTTGCATCCGTCCTAATCTCCTTACATCACGAGACGTGATAGAATACTCCGCCTATCATGGATGCAGCAGGAGGACGAGAGAGACTTCCCGCTACGCAAACCATCCCCACCTTGGATTCGATCCAGTTTCCGCAAGAGACTTTCGTGGATCTCCCAGATTGGTTTGATGGGTTTTTTGGCTACCCGGACTATTTTCTGGTTGACTGCCAGACAAATTTTTTGAGCTTAACAGACACTAAGCCCAGTGAGAGGCAATGGATAAGGTTCATGGTGTCCCGGTTTTTTGGCCCAATTCACCATTGGGCACAGCGTTTAGCAGCCATGGGATCCCGGGGACTGGAGAACAGTAAGCAGTTCATAAAACTATTTTTGATGTAGTTTGGAGATCCAGGGCAGAGCTACGACCTGGATAAACTGTTGAAGGGAGTCAATGTGGCGAACAAGGCTGACCTGCCGTTCCACATGTATTATGAGTGAGTGGACCAGGTAGCATCGGCAGTTCCGCTTCAGGTTCCGGCCAGCGTGGTGCAGGTGGCACCGACCTGTATGGCTGAGGGCTGCTGGAAAGAGGCTCCGCTGCAGTGTCCTACATGCACGAAGCTAGGTCTCCAGGAAGCATTTTTCTGCTCAAAGGGATACTTCAAGATCAGCTGGCATAAGCACAAACGGCTACACAAGAAAGCACCCACCGAGCTTCAGCCAGAGGACAATGTGGCAACCTCAGAGCTCCAGATTGAGACCCACGAGGAGGTCTCAGCACCAGAGCTCCAGCCAGAAGACAACATGGCAACCTCAGAGCTTGAACCTGAGATCCATGAGGTGGTCTCACCCATCGAGCCCCAGCCAGAGGCCCACGTGGCGACCTCAGAGCTCCAGATTGAGACCCACGAGGAGGTCTCAGCACCAGAGCTCCAGCCAGAGGTCAACAGGGCGACCTCAGAACCCAAGCTCCAACCTGAGACCCACGGGGGGGTCTCAGCTCCAGAGGTCCACTGTAATGCCCAGTTATTGTCCCAGGTGTCTGTTGACATGGACAGCCAAGCTCTGCTCACGTCCAAGTCTGATGACATGACCAACCAAGTGTCTGTTGACACGGACAACAAAATTCTGCTCACGTCCACGTCTGCTGACATGACCAACCAAGTGTCTGTTGACATGGACAACCAAGCTCTGCTCACGTCTACGTCTGCTGGCATGACCAACCAAGTGTCTGTTGACACGGACAACCAAGCTCTGCTCACGTCTACATCTGATGACATGACCAACCAAGTGTCTGTTGACACGGACGACCAAGCTCTGCTCACGTCTACATCTGATGACATGACCAACCAAGTGTCTGTTGACACGGACAACCAAGCTCTGCTCACGTCCACGTCTGCTGACATGACCAACTAAGTGTCTGTTGACACGGACAACCAAGCTCTGCTCAAGTCCACGTCTGCTGACATGACCAACCAAGTGTCTGTTGACACGGACAACCAAGCTCTGCTCACGTCTATGTCTGCTGACATGACCAACCAAGTGTCTGTTGACACAGACAACCAAGCTCTGCTCACGTCCAAGACTGCTGACCTGACCAACCAACTTATCTTCACTACAGAGTCAGTAAATACATTCCACCAAGTTCTGCTCACACCCGAGTTTGCTGAAACAAACAATCAAGCTTTGCTCATGTCCAAGTCTGCTGACATGATCAACCAAGTTATTCTCACGCCCGAATCTGCTGACACAGCCTACCAAGTTCAGCCTGCAGGCTCCACTGAGAACGTCGCTCTGTGTTCCTGCTCTGCTGAGTACGTCGCTCTGTTTGCCTGCTCCGTCAAGGACGTCGCTCTGCCTTCCTGCTCTGCCGAGGATGTCGCTCTGCCTTCCTGTTCCGCCGAGTACGGCACTCTGTTTGCCTGCTCTGCCGAGAACGTCGCTCTGCCTTCCTGCTCTGCCGAGAACATCGCTCTGCCTTCTTGCTCCGCCGAGAACGTCACTCTGCCTTCCTGCTATGCCGAGGACGTCACTCTGCCTTCCTGCTCCACCGAGGACGTCGCTCTGTTTGCCTGCTCTGCCAAGGACGTCGCTCGCTTTTTTGTTCTGCTAAGAATGCCGCACGGTCTCCTGGTTCAGCTGGGGACATTTTGCCCAGGGGGCTGAGACCGGCAATGGAGATGGATGTTTCATCCAAACAGTCCTCCCGGAGCGCCCTTGGGGGGGTTGTCACGGTTTCCCCTTTAAGCAGCGTGCTGGAGAGCATGTGTGCACGCGTGCACGAGCAAGGAGAGAGCTTGTAGACCTCCCACTCACTTGAGAGATGTCAGGGCCAGTAGAAGAGCTACCTTTAGAGTTAGAAGCTTCTCAGAGGCTGACTGTAAGGGCTCAAATGGGGCCCCTGACAGACCTTCCAAGACCACGGAAAGGTCTCAGGAAGGTATGCACGGCCTGCAGATGGGCCTCAGCGTCTGACACCACACATGAACCTCGAAGTTAGAGGATGTTGCATGTTGCATGTTGCGAGGCCCCACAGAGGCTCCATCAACAGGGGCGTGTCTGGCCAAAACGACAGCCATGTAAACCCTGATTGTAGAAGGAGCCCACCCTGCTGAGAAACATTCTTGTAGGAACTCCATAACTGTAGCTATTGTGCAGTTCACTGGGTCTAGCTGACATTCCTCACACCACAAAACAAAAAGCCACCACTTGAGCGCATACAATTTCCTTGTGGATGGTGCTCGAGCATTTAACATGGTCTCCACAACCTCAGTTGTGAGACTAGAATCTATGAACTGGTGCCCCTCAAGGGCCAGACCCACAGTACTGTCGGGCAGGGAAATTATCTCTGAGAACCATATTCGAGCTGGCCAATAAGGTCCTACTAGCAGCAGATGTAGACGGTCTTGGTGAACTCTCGCTAGAACTTGTGGGAGTAGAGCGATCAGGGGAAAAGCATATAGACATGACCTCGTCCACGTGTGCACCATGGCATCCAGCCCCAATGGTGCAGGAGGAGTGAGGGCGAACCACAGCGGGCAGTGTGTTGTCTCCTCGGAGGCAAACACATCCACTTCTGCTTGTTGGAATATGGACTCCACCACTTGTGGATGGAGCCTCCAACCCCTGGGCCTCAGCCCCTGCCTAGACAGGATGTCTTCCCCTACATTCCGGCTGCCCGGAATGTACATTGCACTCACTGACAAGAACTTTCCCTCTGCCCAGAGAAGGATTAGTTGTGCCTGCCTGAACAGGGGGCATGAACGTAACCCTCCTGGTGGTTGATATATGAGAACACCGCTGTGTTGTCTGACACAACTAGCACATGGTGACCTCTCAACTGAGGAAGAAAGAATTTCAGTGCTAGGAATATGGCCCGCATCTCTAGGCGATTTATATGCCACTCCAGATGAGGGCCGCTCCAAAGACCATGAGCTGGGCAGCCATTTAAGACTGCACCTCAGCCCGTGAGGGATGCGTCTGTCATTACCGTCTTACGGTAAGGAGACGCCCCCAGAGTGTGACCCGAGGCTAGAAACTGCGGACACCTCCAAATACTCAGAGCACGTAGGCATTGCCGCGTGACACTGATTACTCTCAGAGGTTTCATCCTCGGATGAAACCCCTGACTTTTCAGCCACCACTGAAACAGTCTCATGTGCAATAGGCCCAACGGTATGACGTTGGTTGCTGCTGCCATAAGGCCCAACAGTCTCTCGTAGAGACTCGGGGGATGCCCAGACCTAGCTTTATCTTGCTCAAAGTTGATAGGATCGATCCTACGCGTGTTGGGGATAGAAACGCCCTCATCGTAGTAGAATCCGATATAACCCCTAGAATAGTTGTCCTGTGCACTGGAGAAAGCATACTTTTCTTGAGGTTCAACCTGAGCCCCAAGCTCCTCATGTGGGCGAGAACAACATCTCGATGTTGAACTGCCTGTTCCCTGAAACATGCTAGAATTAACCAGTCATCCAGGTAGTTTAGTACACGGATGCCCTGGAGTTGCAAGGGAGCCAGAGCAGCATCCATGCACTTTGTGAAGGTGCGAGGGGATAAAGCTAGCCTGAAGGGAAGAACCCAAAATTGGTATGTGTTGTCTCCAAACGCAAACCTCAGTAACTTCCTGTGACTGGGCAATATTCCTATGTGGAAATATGCATCTTTCAGATCTATCGTCACAAACCAGTCCTCGAACTGAATCTGTGGCACGATAAGTTTGAGCGTTAACATCTTGAACCTGTATGTCCGAAGAGTATGGTTCAGATGACACAGCTCTAAAATTGGCCGCATACTCCCATCTTTTTTGTGGACCAGGAAATAACGGCTGTAAAAACCTCCCTCCCTTAGGGAATGGGGTACATGTTCTATGGCCGCTTTGTCCAAAAGGGAACTTACTTCCTGCGCTAACATTGGGCTCTGCTCTGTGCTGACAACTGTGGTGAGCACACCTCTGAACTTGGGGGTCGAGCTCTGAACTGGACCTGGTAACCCTTTTCTATGGTAGACAGAAGGCGGGCCACCACACTCACCTTCTGCGCCTCCCTCGCACTAGCGCTGGCCCGGACTCCACTCATGGATGCCCGGGCGAACTCCCTTCGGACGAGAAGAGAGCGAGCCGAGAGCATAGTTGCCTAATTGGGAAATGTTCACAATGCTGACAGTGAGACCCCTCGAGGGCTGCTGTCGCATGCTCTACGCCCAAACACTTCACACAGAAAGCGTGTCCGTCTCCTCCCGTGATGAAACGGGAGCAAGGCCTAACACACTTTCTGAAATCTTTCTCGCTCATTCTTTCCCTCTCTTTTCTTTTCTTTAAAAAAGGGATAGAAAAGTTGAGAGATTTTGAGAAAATATAGAGTAGAAATGAAGCGTTTTTTTGTCACACAAACAACAGACATGCAGTTGAAGATAATAAGGCTGGTGGCAATGTTCACAGGTGCCATATATATATCATGCGATGCGCTTAATTGCCACGTCACCTGATCAAGGCAGGCCTATAAGTAGAGGCATGATTTTACACAAGCTTCAGATACCGGCCACGCGAGCAAGGGTGCTTCCCATACTGTTATGCTAAATGCATTGTTGAAGTTCCCTTTGAAAGGGAACAGCATTGTTCTTCTAAACTCAACTAAACTCAAAAACCACAATGGGTACCAAAGTGCTGCACATGGAGTTACAGAAATGATCACATACATAAAGCCAAGAATAGAACAAGCATTTAAAACAGACAAAGACAAAATAAAAGAAATTGACAGAACATTTTATAATGCATTCCTTAAAAGCTAGAGAAAATAAATACGTTTTTAAGGCCCTCTGAAAGGACACTAGAGATGGAGATGGCCAACAGAAGCTCGTCCCAAAGTCTAGGTGCTGCCACCGCAAAAGTTCTATCACCTTGAGATTTAAGGCGAGATCGAGGAACCGACAGACACAGCTGATCTCCAGAGCCAAGAGACCTTGAAGGTTAATACAGACTTATTAAGTCTGAGATATACTCTTGTGTTAGACCATGAACAGCCTTAAATATATATTGCAACACTTTGTACTGGATTCGGTATGGAATCGGAAAACAATGTAATGAAATCAAGACTGGGGTAATATGGACTCTTTTCCTGGTGCCAGTTAAAAGCCTAGCAGCAGAATTTTGGACCAGTTGCAGGCGAAAGAGAGAGGCCTGACTCACACCCAGATACAAAGCTTTACAGTTGTCCAAACGAGGAGACACAAAGGCATGCACAACCTTCTTCAAATTATCAAAAGAAAGAATGGACTTCAACTTTGCTATAGGTCTAAGATGGAAAAAAAATTATTTTTAACAACAGCATTTATTTGGCAATGAAACCTGAGCTCAGCGTCAAAAATAACACCCAGGTTTTTGATACAGGAGAGTTTTTTTTTGTCGTTTAAAGTTTAAATTTCATTTAAATCCACCCCACATCCCCTTTGACCAAAACCAATCAACAAAATTATCCTCACTTAATTTGGGAAAGTTGTTTGCCAACCAAAACTTCACACCGGCCAAAGTAAAGTGTGGAACCCCACACGTTAATGGAACAACCGATGAAGAACAGATCTCTAAACCAGTGGTTTTCAAAGTGGGGGCTGCCAGGGGGCGCCCGGGGGGCCTCAACAATTTCATGTCAAAAATAAATTCTCATTCTCAGACAACCACACACACACACACACAATCAATTCCTAATGTAATGTAAAAATGTAAGATGTAATTATTAATAATAGAAAAGGGGGATATCTTCAGAAGTCTGTATTTTTGATGTGTTTTAAAGACATCTTGCAAAAGGGGGGCCTCGGTCAAATGTTAATGCCATTTGGTGGGGCCTTGCCCTGGAAAAGTTTGGGAACCCCTGCACTAAACAAACTGAAATGGTTCTACACTTACACCCAATCCAAGGTTAATCCCTGAATACCAACCTGGTCTCTTAGGTGATGGAACTAAGTGGAACTAAGATCAAGCAGCAGAAGAGCAGCAGGACTACCAGAATCGACACCTAATAAGATACCATTTAAAACCTTCAACAGAGCCGACTCAGTACAACGACCAGTTCTGAAACCTGACTGAAATGTTGTCCATCCATCCATCCATCTTCAACCGCTTGCTCCGTTTCAGGGTAGCAGGGGAACCTGGAGCCTATCCCAGGAAACATCGGGCACAAGGCAGGGTACACCCTGGACCTGAATACACATTCACACACCCATTCATACACTACGGACACTTTAGACACGCCAATCATGCATATCTTTGGACTGGGGGGGAAACCGGAGGACCCAGAGGAAACCCCCGCAGCACGGGGAGAACATGCAAACTCCACACACACATGGCCCCAGCGGGAAAGGCCGGTGGGAAAGGCAGGAATCGAGCCCCGGACCCTGGAGGTGTGAGGCGAACGTGCTAACCAGTAAGCCACCATGCGCCCACTGAAATGTTGTTTCTAGCTAAAAAGTCATTTAGTTGTGCAAGCACAGTGTTCTCTGATAACTATTAAATAAATGATCATTTTGACATTGGAGGAAAGCTTTTCACATCAGACGAATCAAGATTTGCTTTCTTAAAATGCAGCTAAATGATAGCATGTTTGAAGCCGCTGGGATCAATCCCAGTGGACAGGCTACTGTTGACAATCGATAACACACTTGGACAAATTGAGTCCACCACCTCCTTAAACAAAGTGGATGGAATAACATCACATGAAGAACCATTAAGCTTCATATGCGCAATTGTGTGTTTGAGTTGAGACAGGGACACAGGTGCAAAACAGGTCAACAGATTTAGTGGAACAGAAAAGATAACAGGATCATTACTAACAGATAAAATCCATGAGCGTATACCAGGAATCTTACCAGTGAAGAATTTTAAAAACTGTTCACATATTCACCGAAGGGAAGAGATGGAGGTAAGGGCAATGGGATGAAGAACTGATGTAATGGTAGTAAAAAATACTTTTGAATTATGACAGTTCTTATAATATCAGAGAGATAGTTTGATCTGGCTAATTTAACTGCTCTTTGATATTTAGTCTCTCAAAATCTCATAGGACACTTGTAATTTATCTTTAAGCCATTTTTGCTCAGCCCTCCTGCACTCTTGCCTAAGAGCACGGCTATTACTATTCAACCAGGTCTGAGCCTTGACTTTTTTCTTCCTAACTTTTAAAGGAGCCGCAAAGTTTAAGATATCAGAACATGAAGAGTTAAACTGGGAGACCAACTCCTCAGGTCCCATACCAGAAAATGGAGACTCCAGCAACGATTTCAGTGGAGAAACATTAAAAGTAGCTGAAAAACTACTAGAGATAGAAAGAGGGAGAAATGAGATGTGACAGCAACAGGGCCATCATTAGCCTAATCACTGTATGAAAAAATAGGATTGAAAAAAAAAAGTTTTAGGTCTGAGAACACAGTGTCAGCACTTTGCACATTGCCAATGGAAAAACCAAGAGATAAAACCAGATCATGGGTATGACCACATACATGTGTAGGACCAGCAATACACTGAGATAAACCAAATGAATCTAGGGTGTTTTCATACCTGTCATATCACAGCAAACCAGTGACTACATTTCCCATCCTGCACTGTGGCCTGCAAACATGGCCA
The DNA here is from genome assembly GCF_023375685.1 of Ictalurus furcatus. Taxonomy (NCBI): domain Eukaryota; kingdom Metazoa; phylum Chordata; class Actinopteri; order Siluriformes; family Ictaluridae; genus Ictalurus; species Ictalurus furcatus. The sequence continues at coordinate 11,164,734 of NC_071255.1, read as the reverse complement.
CCATGGACCGCAATTCCCAGAACACTCACTTTCATTCTAATCACACACACCTGCATCCAATCTCACATGCAATCACACCACACATAAAAGAGACTGCTTGAACACTAAGTCTTTGTGAAGTATTACAGTGTTTTCCATACACCAAGTCATTGGTCATTGTGTTTTGTGTCCTAGTTTTGCTTCTGTTCTCATCCACATTTCTCGATTCCTGTTTTGCCTAGTTTGTGCCTGTTTGCCTATCGCCTGACCCATTGCCTGTTTTTTGACCACACTATTGTCTCATGATTTGGATTTGTCTGCCTGCCTCTCTTTAATAAAAGCTCTTATCTGCACTTGCATCCGTCCTAACCTCCATTACAACAACTGGTTCATTTGAGCCCTACAAACGCTCTTGGAGCAGTTCAGCGTGTATATGTGAACAAACCAAGTGATCTCAAACCCCCCTAAATGGACCCAAAAATGAACATTACTCAGGCCACCTCCGAAGATGGTCCGAGTACAGTTCATTTGTGGTTCGATTTCTTCATTATATGTGGAAGCAATGAGGTCCCGGTCCACTTTCGTTTTCGACATGTGTACCTGGAGGTTTGTCATACCTGCAGCCATGTTCCATCACTGCAGAAAACACCAAAACTTTTCACTATGTCAGGTCGTGGGGTTGTGTGGTCTCAGAAGGAGAGCTGTGCACTTTATTTATTTATTTTTTTTTCCATTAAATGCCAACTATTCTCAAAACATAAGAACAAAAAAGTGTTGTTTTTTTTGTTTTCTCAAAAAATAAAGGAAAGGGGCTATAAGAGAACAGCACTACAATGCTGGGTAAAAGTAAAAATAAAAAATACAACAGAAGTACATGAGCATCCGTGAAAAAATGTGTTGAACTGAAATCAAGGATTTCTGTCCCTTCTACGATGACTTTGGTGAAATTTCAGGTGCAAGCTGGGGTCTGAGTTCTTATGAAGTTGTGGTGTGAACAAGAAAGGGTCTGAGATCACTTCATTGCTGAAGAGGACCAAAAAATGAACCGGGTTCTCTTTTGAGTCCAGTACACCAAAAGGACTGAGGTCACTTTCATCTGGTTCCCTTTCTGGTTCACTTTAAGGCGCACCTATTATGGTTTTGAAACGTGCCTAATTTTGTTTTAAATGTCTAATACAATAAATTTACATGCATCCAAGGTGAAAAAACAGTTTAACATGCCCATAATGTAAACTGTAGCATTACCTTTTTTCCCCCCCAGTGTCACAAACGACACTATTAAATGATCATTCTAAAGGACTAATTCTAAACTCCTTTCAGAGAGCATACTCTGCTCTGATTGGTCAGATGTCCCAGTCTGTTGTGATTGGTGTCGAAAAGGAAATGCCCACCATCATAACGAGTTTCAGCTCCATCTGTTCGCCAGCAGCCGATGAAGACCAGGGCCGGGGCTTTTTTTGTTTGTTTGTTTGTTTTTTTTTAACAAACCTACATAGGTTAGTACAGGGGTTCCCAAACTTTTCCAGGGCAAGGCCCCCAAATGGCATTAACATTTGACCGAGGCCCCCCTTTTGCAAGATGTCTTTAAAACACATTAAAAATACAGACTTCTGAATATATCCCCCTTTTTTATTAATAATTACATATTACATATTTACATTACATTAGGAATTGATTGTGTGTGTGTGTGTGGTTGTCTGAGATTCAGAACGAGAAAACATACTAGTGGGAGGGATGGGCTTGGTGGCTCCGGCCAAATTGTTGAGGCCCCCCGGGCGCCCCCTGGCGGCCCCCACTTTGAAAACGACTGGGTTAGTTCAGGAAGTAAGTCTGGAATTACTAACGACTCGTTTCAGCTGTTCACAATCGGTTCCTTCTTTTGGGAGTCAATAACCCCATTTGTTATCCGCTTTGATTTTTTAAACTTTGCAGACTTTTTACATTCACAAACAGCTCTAACACTCTACATGAAAGGTAATATTTGAAAAGCCATATTAGGTGCACTTTAAGTGAGCTGGGTTTGATTCATTTAAAATGAACTATATGTGAAAACAACCTAATAAATTAACAAACCCTTTGACCAGGGGTCTCGAAGGACAACACACATGAATATTAAAATCCCCCAAAATGAAAATGTTATCTGAGCAAGGAATAATATCAGATGAAAAGTCAGAGAACTCATTTATATATAGGCCTAGCTAATCTTTGTGACATGAAGGAGGTCTGTAGATGAGAGCACATAACACAGATTTAAACGAGTTCAACATAATTAACTGAGCTTCAAATGTGGAATATGCCTCAGTAGAGAGAAGTCTGCATTTAAACTTTTTTTTTTTTTTTTTAAATAACTGCAAGGCCCTCACCCCTACCGACTGCCATTGGGGAGCTAAAGAAGCTACAATCAGGAGATGAAAGTTCAGAAAGAGGAGTCGTGTCGCCGTTGCTGAACCAAGTCTCCATAGCAACAAGAAAATCCGATTCAGGAGAGAGAAAAAGATCGTTCAAAATAAAGGATTTGTTAGAAAGAGATCTTGCATTGATCAGAACCACTGTCACTGATGAAAGTTGAGAAGTATCATATTTATTTCCCGACCTATCGCTACTCAGGGGACGTAGCTACTTTCACGCCGCCGCCTCGAATCGATGCTCCACAATGTCACCACCCTGATCCAGATGAAAGAGGAAATATAGTCACCAGCTATGAACCACTCAAAGTTGGCAGCACTTCAACACCACAGAGCAGGAGATAGTATTCCTCAGAGTCTTCTTTGACCTCACTAAGCGTCCAGCCCGCTTTCCACGCTTCCTTCAGCATTTCCTCCACAAACATAAACACCCAGCAGGTGGCAGACTTGCAGCAGCGTGACTGGCTCGGCATGGGAATGGAGACGCAGGTTGACACTGGGATCGTGTATCAAACAGTCAGTCACTTCCGCTCGAATATTTAAAAGAGCCAAATGATCATAGACCAGAACAGAGCAAACCGGACGGAAAATAAAGCAGATAAGAAAGATAGAAGCTTGAGTTAAAAAACAGATATAAAAGGATCAGTCATGATGGCCATGACGACAAGCAGGCAAACATCATAGATCAAGGCTTTTCCATAGTATAGAAACTCATACACAGGCAAAACTAATCATTATTGTTGATGGTGTTATACATCATACATTCATTAAAACATGTATACAATGTTTGGCTACTAAACAAAGACAGAAATTGTATGCTTTGTTATTTTTTGTTTGTTTGTTTGTTTGTTTTATAATTCTATATTATTGGATAAGGCTAAACTGAAATTCCTTACTGGATTATTCTTCTGATATATCCTAAAATTGAACAAGTATTTTTAAAAAAAAGGCTGAAACTGGAGATATAATGAATGTGTTCACCTGTACATGTCAGCAGAAGCAGAGAGCAGCACACAGCGTGTAAATCCATCAGGAGAGACCGGAGCTCCACCACTGCTTCTCAATAAGCGTCTCTACAGAAAGATCTGTGCTGATTAATCACCCAATTTGATAACCCTAACGCCTAGAGACGTGAGCAAAGGACTATAAACAGTGTCATAAAAACACAAATGCAGGAGTGAACAGCCGACAGTGAATTAATTCTCCACCGATTTATCCCAGATCATCACATTAAGGTTTAGGCATGGGCTTCATTGGTACTGTCCTATAAGTAAAATAGAAACATTAATTAATTTAGACACAGTTAAAGTTTGAATCTTCCTTTCTGAATGCGACATAAATATATGTCTTTACCTTTGCCTTTGTAACTGCCTTCAAACTTTTTTTAATTACTTTTTTTCTCCCAAAATATTTTATTGAGAAGAAAAACAAACCGACTGACACACAGCAACAATCACTCACAGTTTTTTTCTTTTTATACTAAAAAAGGAAAACAAAATTAAAAAGTACAAACACCGAAAACAAATCCAACCAATGTAGATGACAGATTGGCAAAGCTATCAAAGACACCATCAGCATACAGATTTCTAACTTGTTTAATGTCCTTGTCATACCACACTGAAAATGTAGAGTCCAAACACGATGGAGGAAATAGGTGGTTGTTCTCTAAAAGACCCAAAGAGGATGCACCTACAAATTTAAAGCGCCGTCTAAATTGATACCAAGTCTTAAGTGTGTTGAGGACAACTTGATTATCATTTTATAGGGAGAGTTTTGTAGGTAGAGATGCATAAAGTAAAGCAGGTAAAGAGGATTCCCTACAAGAAGATAGTTCCAATTTACACCAAGAAGATCCAGGAGATTTAACCCAGTAGCAAAGTTTATGGATGTGCACAGCCCAGTGATAGAATTGAAAATTGGGTAATGCCAGTCCTCCACTAAGTCTACATCGCTGCAATAAAGATTTACGAACCCTTGGTGGCTTCCCACCCCAAATAAACGTACTAATTATCTTATCCGATTAATCAAAGAATGATTTTGGCAGAAAAAGAGGAACTTGTTGGAACAAGAAAAGAAACTTCGGTAATATATTCATTTTGACGACACTGATCCTGTCAATTAGAGAAAGGGGGAGGTTACCCCAACTCTGAATGCTGGATTTAACCTTTGAGATAAGGGGAGTGAAATTAGCTGATAAAAGATTAGATAAAGAACATGTCACGTTGATACCTAGGTATTTAAACCCTGACTGACTAAATCGAAAAGGTAGATCTGACTGTTGGAGAGAAAATGCTGCAGTATTGACGGGAAAACAGTCGCTTATTTTTTTAACTACAATATGTGCAGTAAACAGAATTGTGCAATAATTACAAAAGAACAAAAGAACTAAATTCTTATGTGTGCAACAATGTGTGTGGGGCGAGGAGGCCTGGTAGGCAGTATGTGTTCCAGTTCATCAGAAAGTTGTTCAGTAAGTTTGAGGTCAGGGGTTTGTGCAGGCAACTCATGTTCTTCCACTTCACCCTTGGCAAATCATGTCTTTATGGACCTCACGTTGTGCACAGGGGCACTGTCATGCAAGAAAAATTTTGGGCCCCTTAAAACTTCACTATAGTGAAGGGAAATTGTCTGGAGGCTTCATACTTTTTTTTTTTCAAACAAAATGTTGGTGTCCATTTTGGATTGTTGCAACATATATTTTTTAGGTAAATTGTGAAATTGAATTATGTTTTCCTTTGTCATATAAAGACAGTGTATTAGATACTTGCACTGTTCTGTGTATTTGCCAGTAATGCCCAATAGAGTATTTGGTAATGCCCTACAGTCACTGATCAGGCAGTGCTCTCTACTGGCCAAACGCAGGTTTACACAGTCACAGCATTTTACCAAATACAACAAACAAATGGTATTACTTTTTATTTTGCCACATTGAAAAGCTAAACCATTGCATTGCTGTTATGTTACTTATAATCCTTAGTGAAATATCAGCAGGAGATTGCTTTTGAAGAATTAACTGTTGAATTTGTGTCAGTCAGAACAGATTTGACCTTGGTAAACCTTTTTATAATATCCCAGTACTGCTGCATGATATCTAAAAGAAAATCTAAGGCTGCATACCCAGCTAACAATTTTAGTCTAGCAGAATGTTTTCTGAACATATGGTTTTATGAACTTTTAAAGTGGGTTCAAAGATTTTTTTCACTGCAGAAAATCTCAGCAAGTGCATCTTGAATATAGGTTGATATTTCTCGTTATGAATATAGGTTTATTATGTTTATTTCTGAAGATTATGACTAAGTTCCTAAATTGTTTAATTTTACTGCCATTAAATTGAATTTCTTTCTTCCTAAAAAAAAAAAGAAGACAGCTTCAACTTGACATTAAAAAATGTCTAGAAACTGTAAATCTAACCATTATTACATCAGATGTTTGTTTTTTTTTAATTGCAGGAACATTATTCTTTGAATATTACAACCTAACCTTCTTAGAACCAGCTGAATATTTAAAATTACTACTGATTACTATATCTTTGTTAGCTGTAGACATCCCAGAAAAATTCTAAAGAACACTTCAAAGTTCAATTTGTGTCAGATGTGACTGTAATTTCCTGTTGCATTGTGTTTCACTTTGATCAGTGCAGTGCATGTAACACATGAGTGTCTGTTTTGTCACATTGTAGATCTGCAGCTGATTTGTGCAAGCCCCTAAAACAAGAACATGTACAGGAATATGTATGAATATACAGTGCTGTGCAAAAGGTTTAGGCTCCCTAATTCTTAATACAAATTTTGTCTTATATCTTTATTTTATGACTTCTGTATTATTGGATCATTATTGGAAAAAAAAAAAGATTTCCAAATATTACTTTTCCAACACAAATTAAATATTACAGGAAAATGTTTCTATGTCATTAAAGAAAGTAATGTATTACATAATAGACCACTTTTCAGGGGGACCACTTTTCTGTTTTTCTTCAAAATTTCTACAGTCAAAATCTCCAGACGAACTGTAACCGATTTGCAAAGCTGTTTAGAAAAACTTACCGGTCAATTTCCTTATAAAACTGCACAAAGTGCTGATGATACGGATGCAAATTTAAAGGCTGCCAAATATTAACTTTTCTGTTTTTATAGCAGATTTTTGTATGTAGAAATGTTTAATATTATTATTTTTTTAAAATAACATTTGCTTTATAGCATTTCTATAAATGTGCCCAAGACTTTAACACTGTCATGTCACAGCAAACCCGTGACAACAATTCCCATCCTGCACTGCGGCCTACAAACATGGCCGCCATGGACTACACACACATGTTCACCTTCTCCCGAACACTAGCCAGACACATCTGTTCCCAATCACACTCACAATCACACCACACTATTAAAGAGACTGCTCATTCACAATGTCTTTGTGAAGTAATATGCACAGTTGCATTGTCTGTCATTTCCAAGCCTTGATACCGTGTTTGTTTATTCCGGTTTTGATCTGGTTCTCGTTACTCGTTTTTGATTCTTGCCTTGCCTCATTTATGCCTGTATGTTGATTGCCTGACCCCTTGCCTGTTATTTCGACCACGCTATTGTCTCACTATTTAGATTTATCTGCCTGCCTCTCTTCAATAAAGCTCTTAACTGCGATTGCATCCATCCTAAACCTTCTTTACGTGGATTTCGTGACAGATTTCTTTGCCCAACATGGCTACAGCAGGAACACGGAGGAGACGTCTCCTAATGAAAACCAAGCAAACCATCCCAGCTGTGAATTCGATCCAGTTTCCGCAGTGGAGGAGAAACGATCACCCGGAGCTGTTTGATGGTTTGTCATGTGATTCTGAATTTTTTCTTGTGAACTACCAGATGTACTTTTTCAGCCTAATGGACCCCAAGCCCGGGGAGAAGCAATAGCTATGGTTCCTGTTGTCCTGGTTTTGCGGCCCAGCACACCTGCTGAGCTCCAGCCAGAGGTCAATGTGGTGACCTCAGAGCTCTAGCTTGAGACCCACAAGGAGCTCTCACATACCGAGCTCCAGCCAGAGGTCAATGTGGCAACCTCAGCCCCAGAGTTTCAGCCTGAGACCCATGAGGTGGTCTCCGCTCCACAGCTCCAGCATAAAGTCAAGTTCCTGCTAGAGGTCAACGAGGTGACCCCCCCAAGCCATGTTCATGTCTGAAGTCGAAGAGCTCTCAAGCCAAGTTCCCATTAGAGGTCGAAGAGAAGACCATTCAAGCCAATTTCCTGTCCGAGGTCAAAGAGATGGCCTCTCAAGCAAAGTTCCTGTCAAAGGTCGAAAAGACGACCTATCAAGCCAAGTTCATGTCAGAGGTTGAAGAGATGACCTCTCAAGCCAAGTTCCTATCCACTGTCGAAGCGGTGACCTTTCAAGCCAAGTTCCTGTCAGAGGTCGAGGGGACGACCTTTCAAGCCAAGTTCCTGTCCCAGGTCGAAGAGACGGCCAACCCAAGCTCTGCTCACACCAAGTTCTTGTCCCAGGTCGAAGAGACGGCCAACCAAGCACTGTTCACGCCAAGTTCCTGTCCCAGGTCGAAGACACGGCCAAACTAAGCTCTGCTCATGCCAAGTTCCTGCCCCAGGTTGAAGCCGACATCATGACCAACCAGTCTCTGCTCATGCCTGAAACCGACGTCACAACCAACCAAGTTATGCTCACACCAGATTCTGCTGACACGGACGACCAAGTTCTACTCACGCCTGAAGCCAACGTCACGACCAACCAGGTTCTGCTCATGCCTGAAACCGACATCACAACCAACCAAGTTGTGCTCCCTCCAGAGTCTGTTGATACGAACAACCAAGATCCCCTCATGCCTGAAACCGACGTCACAACCAACCAAGTTCTGCTCATTCCTGAGTCTGCTGACACGGACGACCATGTTCTACTCATGCCTGAAGCAGACTTCATGACTAACCAAGTTCTCCTCATGTCTGAGACTGACGACATAGCCAACCAAGTTCAGGCTGCAAAGTCGATGGAGAACGATGCTCAGACTCTCTGCGTGACTGAGGATGCCACTCAACCACCCTGTTCTACTGGGGAAGTTTCTCCACCTCCCATTGCAGCAAAAAGCTCTGTTTTGCTTCCCTATGCTGCCGTATTAGCCACTAAGCCATAATTCGCTGAGGACGTCGCTCTGCCGTCCTGCTCCGCTGAGGACACCGCTCCATCTCCCGGTTCATGTGAAGACGTTTTGCCCAGAGGGGCGGGAGGGGGTGGGGGTTGGTGGATGGTGGTGTTCTGTCATGTCACAGCAAACCAGTGACTACATTTCCCATTCTGCACTGCGGCCTACAAACATGGCCGCCATGGACTACACACACATGTTCACCTTCTCCGGAACACTAGTCAGACACATCTGTTCCCAATCACACCACACTATAAAAGAGACTGTTCATTCACCATGTCTTTGCAAAGTAATATGCGCGGTTGCATTGTTTCTGTCGTTTCCAAGCCTTGATATCGTGTTTGTTTATTCTGGTTTTGACCTAGTTCTCATTACTTGTTTTCGATTCTTGCCTTGCCTCGTTTATGCCTTTATGTTGATCCTTGCCTGTTATTTCAACCATGCTATTGTCTCATGAATCGGATTTATCTGCCTGCCTCTCTTCAATAAAGCTCTTAACTGTGATTGCATCCGTCCTAAACCTTCTTTACGTGGATTTTGTGTCAAACACAACACTGTATAGTTGTATAATGTAATTCCAAGCAATGCGATGGACTGGCATCCCATCCAAAGCATATTCCTGCCTTGTGGCCAGCTTTCCCAAGATAGGCTATGGATCGAACACTATGCTGACCAGGATAAAGTGTTTACTGAATGTGAATAAATGAATGTAACCCTAAGAGTTGTGCACTTTAAAACTTTTTATTTTTCCTCATATATAATTTAATGAGTATATTAAGCATACTCATCTAGTAAATATAATTTTTTTTATTAAGCATACTCTTCTAGAGAATTCAGAGGAATATGTCCTGAAGCCTAATTTTTGCTTTGTTTTTAATAAATTAATTTCCTTCCACGCAGCATGGGGTTCACCGAGGCAACAGGTTGAGAAGGTCAGCCAGACTTGTCTAATCCCAGCCACAGATTCCAGTTCCTCTTGGGAAATACCAAGTTGTCCCCAAGCCAATTGTGAGATATAATCTCTCCAGCTGGTCCTCAGTCTGCCCTGGGGTGTCCGTCCAGTGGGACATGACTGATCACAGAATATAGACAGCTCTACTTGGAGCCGACTGGGGGGCATCCGTTTAATTATCCCAAACTACCTCATCTGGCTCAATTCAGAGGAGCAGCAGCTATACTCATAGTTTCTCCAGGATTTCCAACCTTCTCACCGTATCAGAGACAGTAAGTTTGCAGAGAAACCTTATTTCCACCATCTGTACTCACAACCTTATTCTTCCTGTCACTACACACAGCTCATGACCATAGGTTGAGGAGAGGGATGTTGATTTATCGGTAAACAGAGGGGTTTTTTTTCCCTAAGAAACGTAGCTCCTGATTCAACACTACAGTCTGCTGCAATCCCTACTGATCCATGCTCTCTGTTTCCATCACCTAAAACTTAAACTCTTCCACTATGGGCCAGGTATTTCCTCAAAACACACCATCTGGGTATTATATTTCATGTTTTTTTCACAGATGTGTTTGCTTTTAGCTGTGCCACAGAATCTTAAAAAGATTCTGCAAAAAGTAACCTAACATTCTCAAACTGTGAAACTCCGGAATATTTTGGAACAGAGTTAAGCTTGGAAAACCTTTTTATAATATCCCAATATAAGGCTGCATACCCAGCTAATGATTTTACTTTAGCAGAATGTTTTCTGAACGTATGGTTTTAGGAACCTTCGAAGTTAAAATCTCAAGAAGTGCATCATGAATATAGGTGAATATTTCTTATTCTGGTATTTTTATGAAACAAACGTAGGGTTATTAAGCTTATTTCTGAAGATTATTACTAACTTCCTAAATTGTCTTTTTTTTATTTAACTTCACTACTTCGCTACTTGTTGAATATTTACTGAACGTTTTACTTGTAGACATCCCAGAAGAATTCTAAAGTACATTTCTAACCATCCATCCATTTTCCATACCACTTATCCTACACAAGGTCACGGGGAGCCTGGAGCCTATCCCAGGGAACTCAGGGAACAAGGCGAGGGACACCCTGGATGGGATGCCAACCCATCAAAGGGCACAATCATACACACATTCACACACCACAGACAATTTGGAAATGCCAATCAGCCTCCAATGTCTTTGGACTGGGTGAAGAAACCAAAGTAGCTGGAGGAAACCCCTGAAGTTCAGGTAGAACATGCAGTCTCCAGGCACACAGGGCAGAGGTGGGAATCGAACCCTCAAACCCGGAGGTGTGAGGCAAACATGATAACCACTAAGCCACTGTGCCCCCCACACTTCTAACCATTTGTTTTAAGTATCTCTTTACAGGATATTTCAACACAGTTCAATTTCCAACTAACCAGAATTACCACAGTGACAACCAAATTAATGATATCAAGAAAAAAAGGGGTTTGACTTACCATCATGTACATTTCCTGAAATGTTAGCACACAGACTGACACTATTTTGCTGTTAGAAAATTGCCACAAACCATTTGAACATCGCAAGCCTTTGCTTGTGTAAGATAAAACAATAGATGCTACTGTCTATCTGAAGCATTGATTAACAATAGGCTAATGACAAACTAATGTGAACAGCTGATTTAACTTTCTAAACCCTTCTGTCAAACCAGACATCGTATATGCAATTGATAGAAAGCATTTTAATTACTAGTCGAAATGCTGTTTATGAATTAACTTTAGGAAAAATGCAGGTTTAGGACCTTGAATCCCAGTGTGCAAACTGGGTGTATTTAATGAATAGGCATCTATTTAAGAGGTATCAATCTTGGTCCAGCAAAGACGATCAACCAGAATGCAGTGTTGGAGGAAAATTGCAATTACTTCAGTGTTTATTCTAGTCTAACGGTTTCTTAAACCATGAAAACCCAAAGTAGTTAAAAGAAAGAAGATATGGTATTGAATATACTGTATTACCACCTTGGCCTTGATCATATTAGCATTCAATTTAGTATTACTATATTTAAATCCACTTAAGTCCACTTATTATGTGTTGATTTTGTAAACAAAATCAGATCACTCGCTAAAGATGACCTGTGAAGAAACTGAAAATACTGTCAGTAGAGAGTGAATGAAGAACGGACAGTCTCTGTCTCCTAGCAACAACATTCTGTTCTTAGCTGGTGTTGTTCAGTCCTGTGAGTAGAGCAGGCATCAGAAACCCCTTGATTACTAAAAATATATAATACCACATATACTGTACATCACAGTGAGTTTTATACTTCATGCTTTCATTCCGAAATTATGTTGAATTTAAAGTATTGTTGCCCACTGGAATGCATGAAAATTATGACTCAGAAAATAGTCACAAATAATTGGTGAGAAAAACAATTTTTTTTTTTAAATAGAAGGACATATTTGCCTGTGTGAAAACACACACCAAACAAGATATACGACCCTCAGGTTGTAACAATCTTTATGTCAATTTAGACCCAAATCCTCAGAATCCCCTTCAAACACACACACAAACCCCAATATCATTAAAGACTGATTGATGTATTCTTTATTCCAAAGAAATCTGTTTGTCTATAGTTTTAACATCAGGTGGTCACTCAGTAGCAGACCCTCATCCCTACACTTAAATTTTGACCCCCTCATATACAACCCAAATGACTCCTCCACTTCAGTAGAAGTACTTATAATAACAACAATATAATCATATTAATATTCATGACCATCTTTTGATAAACCATTGCACAGTAGTAGAAATTTGAAAAAAGAACATAGAGCAGAGAAATTTAAAACATAGAATGGTTCGATTCCCCTTGGATCTCTTTAGGAATGTATGGTTTCTGTACTATCCTTAACCTGCCATTAACTCTTACGTGTTAAATTTAATTTGTTATGATGACAGGGGAAAAAATATATGCATGTCTGTAGAGATTGAATTACAACAGCTCATTTTTGTTGTTTGAAATGCCACTATCAGGCAGTAGGAGATATGACAACCAGCTGACCAGCTATGACTATCATGTACATCATGTTAGCTGCTTATACAAGAGTGGTCCAATACACTCAGGCACTAGTTAGTTCATTTATACCTACATGCATTGGCCGTTTTATCAGGTAGATCCACAGGTAGGTCACTTTGTAGGTATACAATTACTTGGTGTATATCATTACACCATCACAATACTTACTAACAAGCCAGATTCCATGTCAGTGTCTTGGCAGACCATCTACATAATACCTTATTAGCAGTGATCCTGTGGTTGCACCTTTTCACTGATGGGCAAGTAAAGAGAGCCTGACGAACTGTGGACTGCATTCAGTAACTGTATATTTACAAAGTCATCTATATGGTAGCTGGTCATTTTATCTCTAAAGGCCTGAATACACTAAAGCTTACATACGGTCTGATTTTGCACTCATTCTAGTAAGATCGTGTGAGTAAAGTAATACACTTTATCCCAACATGATGTACTATAAAGCAGTAATTAATGGCATTATCCTTTACACTACCATTCTGTTTAAAATAAGGTTTAGATGCTACTAAGGACTTGCCATGAACATTTCTTGGTTTAGGAAATAATTCCACTCTCATTAGCTTTTGCTTGCTTCCCTTAAGAGGATAACAGGGTCAGTTTATAGCAAGAGCGTGTAAATTAATAGAGTAATTAAAACGGGGGGAAAAAAGAGCAAAACGATGAACTTGTAAAAATATCAAATGAGGTCAAAAGGAAAAGGCAGAGGTTACGAAATTATGAAACAAATGTACCAGTACTGTTAACTTTGCATTGATGTGTAATACACATTTGGCAAAATCAGTTTAACCTCAAATCATAATTCCCCACAAACACTCCAAGAAAAGAAAAAAGAAAAACAATTCACTCCAGTTGAGGTGTAGGTACGATAGTGTTTTTCGGTGAAACCATGTTAACTATCACTTCAAGTATAAAACAGACCAAAAAAAAACCAAATAACTGAATAGTCAAGCTGATCTACCAGAACCATACATCAGCTCAACTGGCTCTACTGCATTGATAAACAGTATCAGAGTTTACCTTTGCGTCCTTCTCAAACTAAACTGTTGACCCTTGTGCATAATCTTCAGTATGTTGTTGCAAAGTAACAAAGGAATAGCTCATCATGTCTCCTGAGTGTATTCAGGCCTTAACATACAATTAATCCATCTTAATAACGGTCCATAATTTATAAAATACCTGTAGTTCTTTACCTTTTCATTTTTAACCTAGCAAAAGTAAGCCTGGGGAATTAAACAAGGTAGACGGAAAATAAAAATAACAACATTAATAATAATAAACCTAGTAAAGAAAAAAACTGAGAGAATGGATCAGTCTATTTGGAGTGTCCCTTCATTTTTTTTTCAGATTGTAGTACATTTAACATAGATTAAACATCCTCTTTTGATGGTGTGTGCTCTCATTTAGGAGAAGCCAGAAAGTTCAGCTCGAGGGAGTCTTTGTGCCAGGGAGCTGCAGTTCAGGGGGAGGTGAAGTATCTCTGCATTACACATTCATCTTCAGCTTCCAATGTCACTGCAGTATGAAAAGAGACCACCATTTTGTTTCTCTTTATGTGATATGTCTATAGTGATTTCCACACATCTAAAATAGCAAATCCAGACATGACAAAACACAGAGGAGGAAGTGGGAGGACCAGACTCCGATGAAAACATTCAAGTCCCTCTTCTACATTTTGTCATCCTGATCCACATGTTGAATTGTCCTTGCAGAGCAGTATGTCCCCAATCTGTCCGTTCCTGAACTCCTCCCTCTGTCTCTGTCTCTCTCCCTCTCATTCTCTCAGTCCTGGCCTCCCAGTAGGTCTGTATTTGCGGTGCTCTGAGGGGGTGGGAGTGCACAGGCTCTCGGAGGAGGGGAGTGGCCTCTTCGGCGCGGGCTAGGCCCGCCACCCCCCTCGCTGTCTGTGTTGGAGGAGGAGCGTGGCGGGGGCGGAGCTAGACGAGGCAGCGGTGCCGAGGATGGAGGGATGCGGGAGCACGAGGTTGTACGTAGGCTCTGTATGCGCCGGCACTCCTGGCAAATTCGTACATGAGTGCAGCCTCGTGGTAGAGGCACAGTCACTGCAGGGGGGCCTAGAGGCCCTGCGGGTGTACTCTTGGCCCCCAGAGGCTCCTCTAAGAGACGCTGAGGTCCAGGACCAAGCTCTGAGGGGCCTCCTGCACCTCCAGAGCCTCCTGTTAAAGGCCCAGCACCACTGTAGAGCTTGCCATTGCTGAGGCGCATCTCTCTGACCAGGCGCAGGGGACGTGAGGCCCCCAAGCTGAGGCGGGCCGGGTGTCGCAGGGCTAAAGAGCTTGATAGAGGCCGACGTCGGCGCAAACGAGAGCTCTTCTTACATGACACAGCATTCCGAAACTCGTTCAACATCTCCTGACACACAGACACCTGTGAAAGAGAGAATGGTAGGAAAGCAAATGCATGAAAGTTAATAATAATCTATGAACCTACTAACATCAACAAAAAAATTGCTAGTGTAGGCTTCAGTCAAATACATACTTCCTTCTGGAGGAAATACTGTCGTTAAAGCTGTTCTTTACTGCACATATACAGTGTTATTGCATTTAAGAAACACTTCTGTTTTTTATATTTAATTTTATGAGTAGTCTAAAAATATGTGATTTTATTCAAACTCATTTTAAGGAAGGAACAAAGGGGTCACCTGTCCCAGAAGTAGTTTTAAGACTTACTGTATGTTATGTGAATAAAAGTAAAATATGATATTAATGGTTAAAAAATCATAATGTAAGCAAAAAAATATCTAGAAATAATTGTTTTATGGTAACATCTTTTCACACTGAGTCTAAATAGAGTCAAATTGTTAGGTGCCTAGAGATTCCTGCCCTATAAAAGCTTATGCCTATAAAACAGGAATCTTTAAAGGTTTTCTGTAAGGTTTTCTTTGCAAAGTTCCATAATTGTTTTAAAGAGTGTAGTACTGTACACACTCCCAACCTCATAACCTACCCATTATGCTACACAATGCCAATTACTGTACATTACTGTACACAGGTACCGTACATGCAATGGTGACTGGCTGTGGTAGCCTCCATTTGGGTTTGAAGAGAGAAATCATACCTCATCTGTTTCAGCAGAGCGCCGTGTGGACCACACAAACTCCATCACTGACACAAACACAGCAATGATCAATCCACAGATCAATACCACAAAGATCCCACCAATATTCTCCATTCCTAGACCTGCAATACATAAAGACACACACACTTTATTAAACATACACATCCTTTCTTACACACAACAGAAATGTTGGCTGGAACCAGAAAAATACCCAGATATCTTTTCTTTGAATCGACACCCCAGCATGCACACACGTTATTAATTCCTGTTATGCTTAGAGCCAAGACCTGAATGAATTATAGAGAAGCATATTGACATTAAGCAAGGATTTCTCCTGATCCACAAAATAATGTGAGAATGGTCATACCTTTAGCTCTGTGGTCCTCCTCTTTGGGGCACTGCCCTCCCTCCCACCACCTTCTCTTCAAAATCTCCAGCCTATTATTTTCTTGCAGCTGCAGAACAGCCAGACTGATCTCATCCCTGAAGGGAGAGCCTGAGAAAAAGAGGGAGAGTGTGTGATAGAGAGTGATGGCAATATGACATACAAAACACATTCCTGAGATAAATCGAAATATAGTATTTGTTTTGTTTTCCAGTCCTGGCCTTCTTGGCATGATTCCATCTTTGTCTCACTCTATTTATGAATATGTGAATAGTAGATTGGCTTGGATGCCTTTACCCCTGGTTGCACAGAGCAGAAAAATTGTCACCTGTGCAAGGTGAAATTCATTTGGTCATGTTTGTGCCAATACATTGACAATACATTTTGTGGGTGTGCAATTTTTTGTTGGAATTCTGAGATGAGGACTCTGAGATTCCACTCAGTTCTCTATATCTCCTCTGACTCAGAAATAAAATGTTTCTATGCACACACCACATGGCATAAAGAAAATACATTGACCACTATGATAGACAGTAAATAGCCAGAAAATTTTAACATCATTCAGGGGCTTGTTTGAAGATAGAAAGCTAAATTCTTCGAGCTAGATAATGAAACTACACTTGATTATATATTGATAGATACAGTCCCATCCAAAAGCAGAGAGCTATCTATGGGAGAAAAGCAAGCCATTTTGAAGCTGGGACAAGATGGAAAATTGCAAAAGCATTGGACACAGCCAATACAACCATTTGGAATGTCTCGAAAAAGAAAGAAGCCACTAGTGTACTAACAACTAGACATGGAATACGTAGGCCCAGGAAAACAACAGCAGTTGATGACAGAAACATTGTGAGATCTTTGAAGAAAACTCCAAAAACAACAGTTAGTGTCATCAGAAATATAGAGGCAGACATATAGAGGTCATACTACAAGATACAATGAATTCAGAATTCTACAGAAACAACTGCCAATTTACACAGTAATGCATCCAATCTACAATTGGGAGCAACTTCATCATGCTGCAAAACAATTGCCCAAAACACACTGCCAAAACAACAAAGGACTTAATCAGGGGGGAAAACGGAAGGTTTTAGACTGGCAAAGTCAATCACCCGACTGTAATTCAGCTGAGCAGCATTTCACCCCCTGAAGAGGAGGCTGAATGTGCAAACAAATATTACGTGTTATTTACTTTGCAACTACCTGTTCTAATACTTTTGCTAACCTAAAATCGTGTGGTCTGACACCAAAGGTGTCATGTTATAAGTTGTTTAACACATCTAGATGTAAATATCAGGAAACAAAAGCTGAAAGCTGAAATTAACTATTGTCTCATATTCATCTTTTGATCTTAAACCCAAATGTATTCAGTATATTGCAAAAACAAAAGAATTGGCCTTGCCATTTCAACACATTTGGTTACAACTTTTGGTTTTATTTATATATGTTTTTAATATATTTTTGTAATGACAGCATGATGTGATTATACAATACATTTTCAAGGCTTAGGCTTAGGCTGTAAACTGTCTTAGCATCAATGCATCCTGCACAAAAGATTAACAAACAGCCCCATTAACCTCCAATTTAACTTGCACTCATTGAATATGTCCCTACAGTGTTTCTCTCTCTCTCACCAAGAGGCATGCCAATGCCATAGCCCTTGGTGTCCAGCAGTCCCCCAATCTGTGTGAGATTGCAGTTGAGACTGCGGTGGTACTCATTCATGGTGCTCTCCAGAAGAAAGGCGTATTTAGAGTTCAGTACACGAGCAATGCCTTCCTCTGTGCTCTTCACAAACACACTGGGCTGCTTGGAGTACATGTAGTTCCACATGCGCTGGTATGTCTGGTAACGCGAGTTCTGGAACGGAGACAGAGATGAAAAGTAATTGTGACAGACATTTGTCCTTGTCACTGTTCTAGCAACTTTGCACTTTTTTGAAACAGTCCTTAGCTTGCTGATACATGATACACGGGAACTTTTTTAACAACACATTTTTTATCCTTGTGAAGAGGAAAGGAGAAATGAAGAGTGAAGTTTTACATACACTGGGCCTCATTTTTCAATCTTTCATAAAGTTGTGTGAAAATGTTTTCATGGGCCTGCCACCAGATTTGCAAAAGTTTTGGTGACTTTAGAAAAAAAAAATCATAAAAAGCTCACAGAGACAACAAAATGCCAAAAAAAAAAAAAACGCACCCTCAATGTAAGTTAATTCTTGTATTAATGCGATTTCAGCATACAGACTATGTTCTCCTTTTACAGGGTGCCATTTTTTTGTCCTAATTAAATAGGTAGTCTTATCTTTTAATTTAATAGTTCATTATTTTATGGATTTAGTTTAGATTGCAGTCTTTCAATTCATTTATATAAACTGACTGAGTTTCTCAAAAGGTTCAGTAAAATCGTGTGTAATTGAAATACATTTTAAATGCCAATTAAATAATTTGAAGCCTATTAATTGAGGTTCGCATTAGTTAGTCTACTACAACATGTTTGTGAACTAACTGGATTTTCATAAATACCACATTTTTTGTGTGTAAATGCTCTTGTGAATGATTTCTGAGTAAATTCATTCATATCCAGCGTGATAATTGAGGCCCAATGTGTGTTAATAATGTAATAGATATTAGAATCAGTTTGTTTCCAGCTTGTTTATGCGTGTGTTGTCTGAAGTAGTTACTGAACAGAATTTCACTGTATGAAATGAGATTGAACTGAGCTGTTCCAAATGGAATAAAAAAGTTTCTTAATCTAAATGCCAAGCATTAAATCCCAGCTAAGTTTGCAGTTATCTTTATACAAATATAGTTTAAACAGAAATTATGTATCATACACAATCAGAGACAACAACACAAACACACACAGAATGTCAAGGCCTTACACAAGCAAACAAGACCTGCTACAACAACACACTGTGCCAAGAGTGACTCAAATCAACAAACAAAATACAACACTCCTTCAAACACCAGCATATGCCAACTCAAACAGAAACATCGCCTGATACACGCTTACCATACGCACAGCGGATGTGTGGTGTGGTTGTTGGTATTAAATAGAGAGAGTGTGTTTGAGAATCATATGGATCGTACCATGAAGAAGGTCATGGTACTCCCACCATGTATAGTGCCATACTGAATGTTGGTTTGGTCTGCCAGGTCATCGGGTGACTCGATGGGGACCTCCATCCTCTGCACTGTCAGAAATGCAGCCAGATTGGCTGTATACGAGGAGATGATGATCAGAGTGAATGCCCACCTGAGAGGAAAAGAGACAGAGAGAGAGAAAAGTATATATGAAGGAATGAATGATTAGAAAGCAAAACAATTTTGACCTTTATTATATCTAACTATATTAGTATAATTAACATTTATAATATTTAACCTTAAATACACTGAAACTCTGATTGGAAAGAAATTAATTAAATGACATGCTGTTGCAAGCACCTACACACACACACACACACACACACACACACACACACACACATACACACTAACCAGACTCCGCTAACACAGCGTGTAGACAGAGCTTTAGGCATGATTTCTGATCCCTGCTGCATGAAGCCTCCCACTGGAAACCACAGACTGTTTCCTAGTGTGTACTGGTTCTCCAGCAGGTCCCGGCGTTCCCGCAAGCACGGGTGAGGGTTATACCACTCATAAGGGCTTAACCTAGGATGCACACAGAGAAACACACAAAGTGTGACCTAAATGTGAATATAATGTCTCTTTTCTTGCTTCCAAGCCATCCATCAGTAAACACAATGCTTAAAATAGAGCTGGAGTCTGGCAGATTTTTTTTTTCCAATCACTCAATTTGGCTGCCTCTTCTTACAGGACAAGAGCATTTGATTGACATTGCAAATGACTAGCCACAGACAGTTAATTTTGTGTGATAGATATATTCAGTTAGTTGTGGCCAGTTAAATGTGTAATAAATGTAAGATGGTCCGTAGGCGGAGTGTCTGAGGCTGAGACTTGTGATTGATTGACTGTGGTTCACAGAGTAGCAACTTATCAGGAGTGTTTTATGGTTACATGAAGCATTCTGTAGCATAGTTACAGTTATAATATTAGATATTAGATATCAGATATATATCAGTGCTCAACTCTGAGACATGCCACACAAACAGAGCACTGAAAACTAGAGGTTACAAAACACATAAACAACTATCTCTGATTGTGAGGTGGGGTATGTGTGAGCGAGTGTGGGAATGTGTAGGTGTATGTGTGTGTGTGTGTTTGTGTACCTAGCAGCGAGGAAAAGCACACAGCTGACAGCCAGGTAGGCCAACAGCATGAAAAGCCAAACGGCCGGAGAGAAGGGATCCAGGAATGAGAAATAACCCGGCTTTCGACCCTAAAGAGGAGAAACAAGTGGAAGATACTTTATTAAACACAGTATAAATAAAAAATAAAGGAGAAATATACATATATACTGTATACATACATCACAGCTAAGCAATGTGTACTGGTAAAGCAGTATTCAGAAGCTTAAATGACACCTTTTATGACAAAACTGACATATCAGGGCTCAACCTTAACTCTTTTTACTTTGTAGCACTGGTGCTCCCAACTTTAAAAAGTTAGGCGCATCACAACTACAATTAATCATCTTCATTTATTAATGTCTACAGGAGGTTTATGCATGACCTGTGTATTTTCAGTTCTTTAGCTACTAAAAACTCTGTTTAAACTATATATTAATGTATTTCATTTCTATCTGTCATGTGTTTCAGTTCAGTTCAATTTCAGTCACTTTCCATTTCTTGTTACTTTTTTCTCTCCTGCGGTTAAAACATAGGTTGGGTCATTACATGAGAGATGATGAATTTCAGCAAGCACTACTCTATTTTTTTTTTTTTTTACATACCATCTGATGTTCATTCATGTTCATTTTTTCGATAAAACGTGTTTAAGACAAGGAGACAATAATCCATTTACTCGCGCTTCTTGCGGCAGTTTTGAGTTGGCCCACGCTCTACCACACTCACGCACCGTAAAAAAAAAGCATCAAAACAACATTTAATGTTGGAATTTGTGATTTAAAAAACACATAATTTGGAAGCCGAGACTTTCTTCAGACACAGCTGATTATGAATTCCGACCTTAAATGGTAGAGCGCATCACATACACACGATCCGCACGACGCTAACCAACGCGTTGAGAATATGAAGCAGGTAACAGAATACAGCGTGTGAGACAGGAGGGTGGTGTGCAGCGTTGCACCGCGGTAAAGTTTGCGGTAAATTGCTACCAACTAGGTTTTATATAGCACAATAAGTTTATATGAGTAATAAAAAGGTATGAGATTAATAATATATATGCTATTTAAAAAAATCAAATACGAAATCCATACTGTATTCTAACAATGCAATACATTAGATATCCTGCGAAGTAGACGACTATAATCTTGGTACAATCTTACACAGTTATAAACCTAACTTTAACCTCGGTGCAGCGCTGATTGTGGAATCCAATTCTAAAAGAAAGACATGTAAAGATGAAGTTTAATTGGTTATGTAATGTAGAACGGTGGACCGGTCACTGTATCAGCTCACAGTAGGCACATACTGTGCAGTAATATTTTCAATCGCATAAATGCTCCCAAATATATTTTGAGTTTGCACAGATAGTCGCAATTTCGCGCCGTGCATATATACAAACCCTATATCATAACCTACATATATACAGGTATTCAAATAAATGGTTATTCAAACAGGCATCAGCTGTCATAAACACTGCTTTTATCAATTCCAATGACCTGAGTCAAGTAACACTGACTACGTTTACATGGACAGCAGTAATCTAATTATTGACCTTATTCTGAATAAGACAATATTGTGATTAAGGTGTTTCATGAGTCGCTTTTAGAATATTCATTTAATGTTCCCGTTTTACATGTTATAGAACATAGATCGATTAACAGCACGTCATTATGTCCCCACGTCACGCCATCCGATGTTCCCTCCAGAATTTCACGTATCGACATACAGTTCGTCTTCGTTATGGAACCGTATACAGTTTCATATTTCTGATTTTACAAAAGGTTCAAGTGCCGTTAATTATTCGTCATGCTGTACGTGCTAATAGACGACTGCTTGAAGCCGTGGGCTGCGACCAAAACCGCATACTTACATACTATAGAGTATATAGAAATGCATGTATTTCGCCTACTATATAGTGGGTAAGTATGCAGTTTCGGATGTGGCCGTGATCTCTTGTTTGCCGTCAAACGGTTGAGCACTGCCGTGTGTGTGTACGTGTCCTGTCACAAAATTCAGTGAAATCTTCCACACAACATTAATAGTGTGATTAAGGTGTGCACATGTCTGTAATGCACGTCGAAAATGCGACTAAAACAGGAATACTCCACATGTCTTAATTCGATTTAATTCGATACTTCGAGTATGACTTTAATCGGATTAAGGTCATCAATATTCGCTGTTTACATGCTAGTTTCTTAATCAGAGTATTGTCTTAATCGGGTTAATATCGGATTATTGTTGTCCATGTAAACGTACTGAATGATTGTAGCACACCACATATTTATGTTTTACAGCTTATTTATCTTTTATCCATAGGCTTAACACATTTACCCTCCAAGTGCGCCTGCCTTTAATAATGCACTCATTTAGAGTCCCATTAGGAATCCGAATGCAACCAGTTAATAAGTTCCACTAAGATTTAGGATTCCTTATTTAATTACTATCCTGTATCATTCTGTGGCAGTAATAGTTATTAAAGTGCAGTTAATCATTAAAAACTCCATGCGTCAAATGCTTTTTGCCTGGCAAATAACGTGAGGTGGCTGAATTAGGGTGATTTGAAAACCGAACAAAGGTGAGTACCCAAAGATGCTCTGAACATCCCCTATGCCATGTACATGGTAACATCAAAACAGTGAAGATTTTTTGTATATTTTGTCTTATACTTAATTAGAGCATGCTTGATCTTGATGTTTTACATGCTGATCAATTATGAAACAACTCAAGTGTAAAAAACCTATGAGACACTGCTGACTAATGAGACACACTAGCAACAATGAACCAGTATAGCTATAAAAACAAAATTACATTAAGTGACTTTTAACAAGTCAGAAAAGTCTAATGGAAGTATCATAATACAGCCTTGTGTCAGCAAAAATGTTATCCACTTTACAGCAGCCAACTGGTGTATGTTGGAGTAAGCCTTTATGACTGCTGATCTTGGTTCATATCAGCTGGGCAACAGCAACATACATATTTTTTTCTAATTGCAAATTTTATTATAATAATTCATTGTAGCACTTTTCTTATAAAGCCCTAAAAATATTTGCCTTTTCGAATAGTGCTACGTAAATGACGTTTATGCTGAAAATCAGAGCAAGCTTCACTTATATAGCACTATTTTCCCCAATACTACATCAACATGCCTGCGTCGGAGGAATATGTCTATTTATGGCTTTGCTTTTTCTCACAAGTAGAGGGAATATTTATCACAGGCCGAGCCACTACAGAAACAGCCAAGTTAAATCAAGAGTCTCAGAGACTGTGTGTGATTGTGTGCATATAAATCTTTTTATAGCTTACTATATGAACTCGGTAAAGAATACTGATGCCCAGGGTCATGAAAGGTTTGGAGAAATCGATGACTTTCTCTCTCTCAGAGGTGATAGTGAAAGCAGCTACGGCTAAATCCGCTTTCTGCTCCAGATAAAGAGAAAGAGAGCAAGAACAAAGGAAACGTCAGTAGTGTGAAACGAGGCATTTAAAAAATGAAGGAAGATAAATGCAGAAAATGAAACATGTGTGTGGACTTACTCTGTTGATAAGCTCCCCCACCATGCCAGTCCAGGAACCGTTGGGTTCTGGAGCTCCGTATAGACCGTCATCTACCAGTTTGATTCGATAAGTAAACTTCAGAATGTCTGATAATTCCTTCAGCATGTCCACACAGAAGCCTTCATACTGCTCATTCCCCTCTAGTTCCTGATAATTTGCTTTCCTCATCACATACGGGTTCTCCTGTGTATACGCACACATACACACATACACACAGTGAGTTAGATGTAAGAACCTTGTTACAGCACATAGTTCAGAAAATGGCCACCACACAGTGCATATAGTGCATGTGGTGCTGTAAGATCTCACCAGTATGGTGGTGACAATGAGGGTCTTGTTGGTCAAAGTTTCAGAGACATTGATATCCAGACTGGTGGAGTTCATGACCAGGGTGTTGTTAGAATACCAAATACCAATCTAACACACAGACAGAGAACACAGAAGACACATTACCAACCGTTATCTAAAATAAGAACTGTATACAGAGAGGTGTGAACGCGTGTTACCTGTTTGTGGCCTGATTTATGTTTCTCCAGGATATGCAGGGTGTAGTTGGTTCTCTGGCCTTTGCTGTTAAACTCAACACGGCCTGTTAAACCATCATACTCCACCTGAGGGCACAGAGAAAGGATAAGCATGACAGATAAAAACCAAGAGCAGTGGTAACCCTGAGATGGTCTGCTCTCACAGCTCCAACATGCTACCACCTGTAGCATGCAATGTGTGATACTGATTTGTGGTTTTAGGTATGTTGGGAGCCTAGTGTTGACCATCTGGGCCTCCAGAGAAATTATTTAACCCATTCCTAGAGAAAGAGGAAAAATAACCAGCAATTTATAAACTACAAGCACATTTAGTTTTGAGAAACAGTTGACTAATTTGTGTTTCCCACTGTACTGCAGGGACCGTTATCTAAAATAACAAATAAGTGATGCGGCTTATGACGCGGATACATCATTTGGGCATACAGCAAAAACACAACAACACACTGACCATGGAAAGGGCTCAGATTGAAGATGTTCTTCATTGTTTTTCCTTAATTACAGACAAATGACATCAGCACAAATGTAGTTTTAAAATGACATACAGTAACTACGGTGGCCTATAAGTGCAAAATACATTAGCCAACGTAACAACAAATGTGAAATCAAAAAAACAAAAAACTCAGAACTAGGTCCATATTGAACATCAGATTCTCGTTGCCGATTAGCTACACCACACATCGGTCTGAAAGACCATGGAAAATGGGGAACCAGAGAATGTTTACAATCGAAGGAATTATGAGCCTAAATAAATCTACTGACACCTTTATCCATGCTTAAATTTTATCAAGGGAATAATATGATGATATTTCACACATGCTGGCAATATTGCATGGCAGTATTATGAGTATGCAAATACCGAAAACCTGCCTAAAGGAGGCCGTGTTATTCAGAAGAAAGAAGTACTCCTCACTATAATATAAGTAACTTCACAGTAAAACCATTTTAATAGCAAGACTGAAAATGTGCAATTCCTGTTCCCTTTAATAGTCATACGCCACGTCCAATCAGCCACCAGCATGTGTTGTTTAATAAGGACCTATGGGCTAGATTTATAGTTCATGTTGGTGTATTTCTGATTTTACTGTTTGTTAATGTGTTCTGTACTTACGGGCTACCAAATTTAAATGCTTTTAAATGCTACTAAAGGATTGTACAAAATACACACTCACTATTGGGTTAAGGTTTTGAAATGACCTACTCTGCAGCACAAACTAAAAGGTTTCCTGGAACTACAGCCTGGGAACTGGCTCTCATTCAGAACTAAAACCGATACTCCAGAAAGTAGTATTCTAAAGTTTCTAAATAAGGTCATGTAGTGGAAACATGCCTAATGGAAATCCGCACACACACTGACCATGCGCAGGTAGTTCATGAGACTGGTCCCATGTTGCCAGATCTGCGGAGAGGAGCAGCTTAAGGGTTTCACTCCGATTTCCTGACTTCTGTTCAGCTCCTGTACGGCGCTCGCTACCACATGGACGGCATCGAACAGCAAAGCTGAAGACAGCTAGGCACAGCACATAGAGAGTAGTAATGTGTGTGTGTGAATGTTACTGTATCTTAGTGGAGACCAAATGTCTCCATAAAGATAGGAATATCTGAAGGTTTTGATATTTGACTGGACAACAAAACTTCAGCATTTTTTAACTGCAATGTTAAAAAACTAAAAGTGTCAAAAGCTTTCTTTTCAGCTACTGAGGTTAAAGTTAGATTTAGATTTAACCATAGCTTTAATTAGCATGTGTGTGTGCGTGTGTGTGTCTCACCGTTGGTCCTGGGTATGGGTTAAGGTCACAGCCTTCTCTCCAGGACAGGTTGAGGCTCCGGATAAACTCCAGGTAAAATGGGTGAGTGGTGTTGAACATTGAGAAGCCCACAATGTTGGAGTGCTCATCTACCACATCATCCAACCACAGCAAAGGAAAGTCCTACATGC
This sequence comes from Ictalurus furcatus, assembly GCF_023375685.1. Taxonomy (NCBI): domain Eukaryota; kingdom Metazoa; phylum Chordata; class Actinopteri; order Siluriformes; family Ictaluridae; genus Ictalurus; species Ictalurus furcatus. The sequence goes on along the minus strand of NC_071255.1, from coordinate 11,138,438 downwards.
ACACACACACATCGCCATAACATAACTGCCTCACATGCCCTACTGTCCATGCATAACCATGTATTACTTAACATATTTTATTCCCTTTGTCTTTTTCCTGTTTTTTTTGTTGTTGTTTTTTTTTTTTTTTTTAAATATGTATGTACCCTGGTGTTGTTGTAAATGAGAGCTTTAAAAAAAAAATTATAAATAAAAGAAGGAAATGCAAAACAAGGTCAAGGGGTTTAGATCCCAGACCCAATCCAGAGACAAAATTAGGTTGAAAAAGTGCAGACAACAAAAAAACAAATCTTTCTTACCATGGTGGTGAGGATGTACTTGTAAAATGCTGATGTCATCCCTAACTCAGATGCCTAGAAAAGAAAAGAGAAGAAGAGATTAGAGCATGGATTGCGTATTTACATAGAATGAGGAAGGTGAAAGGGGGAGAGAATCGTTTCATCTGCAGGTTGTACTATACATATTCAATGTGCTTAAAATCAACCACAGTACAAGTACAAGTGAACAGAGCTGAATTACAGTAGCTGTAAATAAAAAAGGAGAGAGAAAGAGAGAGCGAGAGAGAATGATAGGAACAGAAGGAAGCCATCACCAAGCTCCATTTAAATGCATTAGTTCTCACTACAACAGCCACCAGGGGACACCCCGATGTGTGTGGTGCAACTCAAACCCAAATCATTTTGCCAAGTTGGTGTGTGTGTGTGTGTGTGTGTGTGTGTGTGTGTGTGTGTGTGTGTGTGTGTGTGAGGGGTGGGTATTATGACAAAAAAATTCTTGAAGGCATTTTTATGATACGGGGTACATATCTTCATATAGGTTTGCTCTCAAAATGCCAGCAAAACAATAGTGTTTAAAAATAGTGCATTTAAAAAAAGGGTTAGATTTTTTTATATAATGTCTACAATTGAACATTAAGACTGAAAAGAAGGGCAAAACAAAAAAAAAAACTGTCAAATGTTAAGATTTCACAATTTTAAACTTATATACCATTTTTTTTTACATCAAAACAGCTGTTTCAGATCAGTTTGCAATTAAATATATTTAAAAAAAATTATAAGTTTTTATATTATATTATATTATATTATATCTTTTGCCCAAATTTTCCTGACTCTGACAAGGAAAATGATCTTTTTTAACTGCAGCTTTTATTTAAAGAATTAAAAGAGGGTTTCCTTTTTTATTACTGAGCTTGAGGTTAAGATTAGGCTTATGTGTTGAAATAGCATTAATTAGCTACAGTAATAAATATGTCCTCACAAGGACAGTAAGGCAAACATACTATGTGTGTGTGTGTGTGTGTGTGTGTGTGTGTGTGTGTGTGTGTGTGTGTACCTTTTTCAGAATCAGGTATGACACAGAAGCATTAGCATCAATGATGATTGTAGCTATTTTATCATCGCGGATCTCTTTCAGTAAGGATGTGGGATCGAGATCATCATCCAGCATTCTGACAGACAGTGTTTCCCTGGAGATGAGAAAACGCCTCACCAGCTCCTCCAATCTCAGCAGACCTGAAAAGCAGGTGGGGTTAAAGATATCACAAGAGGATGTGTGTGTGTATGTGTGTGCGTGTGCATTAAATGTAAATAAGCGGCTGTCTTCTCATGGGAGTGTGTGTACGGAGAGAGAGCCAGTGAACCCAGTGCCAAACTTTAATTAGTTTGAGGGAGGAGAGAAATCAATGCGCTCACTTACATGCTCTCATTCTCTCTTTCTCTCTCTCTCTCTAACTCCCCCAGCACTTCTCCATCTCCCCCTTCCTGTATCTTCCTCTCTCTCGCTCACCCACTCACTGATTCCTGCAGCAACCCTTCCCAGATATATTCTCAGTGGATTTCACGGACTCTCTTTTTTGCGTATTAGTACTATTCATGCCATCTTTCAGCTTCTCTCTCTCTCGTTCTCTCTTCCTCGTTCTCTCACATTCCACTCACTGCACAATGAAAACTGAAGGTGATGAACAACAGAAAGTAAATAAATCCTAACAGTCAACAAGCAAGTGCTCTGAGAACAAACTCCACTATTTGCAATCATTACATTCTTGTCCAGAGAAATTCTGCCCTTATCACTCCTTACTACCTGCCCTCATTCAGAGGAATCCATTAGCCAATTCTGTTAGGACAGTGAAACCCCTTCACGTCTGTCCCAAAGCCCTGCCATACTCCACTAACAAAACCTATCAATCTGTAGGCAGGTCAGGACTAGCATCCCTCATACATTTTGCTGAATAATGCATAAGTTACTGAATAATGTGCTTTAAGCTGAATAACTGAATAATAAAACCAAAGATGAAGATGTGTCTAAGAATAGTACACCTTTCTAACTGCAGTCACATATAAAAAAAAAATAATAAAGGACAATAATAATGTCCTTGGATTATGGATTGTGGGTTTATTAAGAGCTAGAGAGCAAGTGCAGTAAGGATATACATTTTTTTTTGGACCACTTGCTTTATCCTCCTACTTTCATTGTTGTTCTCAGAATTGCGCCTCAAAGGTCAGATCTAGAATTCTCTTGCAAACTTTCAACAGAATGCAAGACCTTCATCATCCCCCCTCACTGAAGTCCTGAATAAGTATTCCTACAGTGTTCACTGAATAACGCACACAAGTGTAACAGGTGCATGTGTCCGAGAGGTGGCCATCTTGTGGTCAGACTGGACGCTGTTAAATCAGATGTATAATGGCTCCCCTCTCATGTGCCCATTTGCACTAACACATAAAGGCAGACACAGAGATCAAATAGAGTGTGCCGAATCAGAGGTGATCGCCAGCGTGTCCAATCAGAGGGCAGAATAATGACTGGGTTGTAATGAGAAATAAATGAACATATTCTCATTAATTAATGACTGTGCATCACACACACACAAATACAAAACACACACACACACACACACACACACATACATATATATATATATAGAGAGAGAGAGAGAGAGAGAGAGAGCAAGTGCTCTCTCTATCTCTCTATCTCTCTCTCTCTCTCTCTCTCTCTCTCTCTCTCTATATATATATATATATATATATATATATATATATATATATATATATATATATATATATATATAAAAAGAGATGCACCGATGTATCGGCCAATAATCGGTATCGAACAGTAAAGGCTATTTTTAGTTCAAAAAATCAGATGATCAGGGCCGATTATATCCTGTCAATCAAAAGAGGGCGGGAAAACACATCGATTTCATGCTGTGTGTAAAGATGATGTCTCTTGTGTGGGACGATGACAAAACTGCAGTTTGTAATCTCTGCACTGTTAAAATTTTACACTGGAAGTGAGCAGCAGCGAATTGGGAAGCGGGAGTTTCGGTGTCGAGTCTATTTTTTGTCGCTCCGGCGATTCTCACCCTGAATTGAAGGGCCAGTACACGGTTGAAAGATTTAAATGAAGATGATTTGACAAAAAAAGTCTATATTGCACAGAAAAATATATTTGTAGAGTAGTATATTTCATATCCAGTTAATGTTAATATGAGTTAATATAATCAAAAAAAAAGTTGATATTATATATTACCAGTTTGATGTTCAATGATGAAGTAGAAATGCTTTTGTTTGTGGTGAGTGAATGTGAGACCAACAGGAGGTTTTTTAGAATTCAGTCAATCTTAATATGAATTAATAACATTCAATAAGTTAAGAAATCTTACTTTAATCTTCAGAATTTAGTTCATGTGTTAATGTTAATTTGAGTAATGTGTTTTCTGTTTATGAGACCAGTTACTGTGAAACAACTTGTTGAAATGGAGAGAATAAAGTTTTTATTTGCATTTCTTTCAGAATTGTGGAATTAATTATTAATTTTAAAGAAGGCATAAAAGGCAGAACTATCTGTATCGGCCGAAATTACTCTGAATAATCGGTACCGGCTGAGAAATGTAGTATCGGTGCACCTCTAATATATATATATATATATATATATATATATATATATATATATATATATATATATATATATATATATATACGCAGCACAAAGCAGGAGTGTGGTGCAGGGTCCACTGGCCTGTCTCTCCATCTCCTGCCACCATTTTAAATGAGCTTGATGAATGGCAAGTTGCACCTACTCTGCTGCCATGGCAACCACAGTGCAGCCAACTAGGTCAGAGCCAAGCCATGTGAATTGACGATCTCACAAATGCTCACACTTGCTTAATTGAACTAATAATAATGAATATACTGAACTAATGTAAATATTTTCAGGCAGTACAATACAGGGCAGAATTTAATCATTATGTAAGGCTTCCAAGCTTCACACACAATGCACTGTTGTGCAGGGACATTCCTCTGCCATGGCTGACCAGCGCTCATCTGAATCCATATTTAGTGGAGGGATGGATGAAGAGCAGAGGGAACATTTTACAGAGCTTCCCTCATTTATTCCTACATTTTACATTCACAATGGTTCACATATATTGAGATACAGTTAGAGTTAATTAACAAACATCTTATTGTAGCACATTAATTATTCAAACCAGAATCATGAGAGTCTCTACTTGCTGTACATCAAATATTTTTCAGTCTGAAAGCTGAGTGGCCATACAATCCCTATGGTGACTCATCTGGAAAGGCATTTTGACATGTGTGGAGCTCCTGGGCAGGTCATACATGCTGATGGAGAGAGCAAAGATCAAAGACTCACACTCAGCCTTGGCACAGACCAGACTGGCTGATGGGTAGCTGAAAGAGCGTAGGATGGCACCCACGGCCAAGCTCAGATCCTCGTTGCTAGGATACAATGTGACGGACGCGAAACGCAGGTAAGGCAGCCGTGGAGTCTCCTCAGGACCGATCTTCACATGAGGGATCTGAGAAAAAAGAGAGAGGGACAGAAAAGAGAGGAGAGAGGAAGTATAAGAGAGTTTGTTCAGAATTGGTCAGAAATACTGAAAGAGTCACAGGTATACATCCTACTATAGTTACTGTTCATCCTATTCTGGAAGCATTACCAATCAAACACCAAAAATATGCACTGGCTCACCTCCTTCTCCCCACAGATGTGACTGACAGTAGAACCTGAGGCAGGACTGGAGGCGGGGCCAATCACAGCAACAACACCCTTAGGCAGAATCTGGCACACTAAAAGAAAACAAAATCTGTAGGGATCTCTTTCCTCGGGTCTTTTTTCCCAGTCAGCACACTCCTCCTTTCGAATAAGGTCAATTCATACTGATAGATAGAGCTGCCCAATACCCTTATAGCCCTTATATATTTCACTCTTAATTCCCTTTTTCTCAGTGTGTTTATGTGTGAATGGGACTTACTGGTGTCTGTGGTCTCATACTGAGAGTCTTTCTGGAGCTCAAAGACTTCTACATCCACGCGAGCACGAGCTGGTCCCTCCAGCATGCTGTTGATGTTCTCCCGTGCTAAAGCTAAAGCCAACCGCTCTCCACGGCCACAGGCAGAGCGGTCATCCAAAATTGCCGCTGGTCAGGCAGAGGGAGGAGCAAAACACACACACACATAGAGAGAGAGAGAGAGAGAGAGAGAGAGAGAGAGGGGGCACCATTTACTCTGTGCCAGTGAGTTTGCCTCTCAAGGGCCAACTCCAAAAGGTCATGGCAGAAAATTCTGTGCTTAATGTGGTGGCAGTAAGAGCAGCCAAGCAAAGGCCAAAGGCAAAGTGTGGATTTGGCCGAACAAAGTGGCTATTTAAAAGACCCCTGCTTGGTGATTCAGAGGAAGTGAAGGACAATGATGTTCTGACACAGACTTGAATTTCCAGCTGCAGCATC